>NC_133451.1:150526506-150886506 GCF_048565385.1 Saimiri boliviensis | reverse complement strand
GGCAGCAGCAGAATGGCTTATTCTGTGGCCTCTCTCCTTGGTCGCCCCTTGCAGTGTCTTCACGTGGCTTTTTCCTGTGTGCATGTATCCCTGGCATCTCACTGTGCATCCAGATGTACTCTATTTGTAAGTATACCAGTTAGATTGGATTTAGGGTCCACCCTAATAGCCCCATTTTAACTTAATCATCTTTGTAAAGACTCTCTCTACAAATACAGTCAGTCTGAGTTACTGGAAATTAGCATTTTAACATATGAATTTTGAGAGTACAAAACTCAACTCCTAACATTATGTCATGAATTAAATAATATAGGAGAATATAAAAGAATAATCATGGACCTTGGAGAAACTGTATTACGAGATTCACGGTTGAGCCAGAAGTAGATGCATCCAGTGGTGGTTTTTAATCCAGTAGGGGTCTTTGCCACTGGCGAAGTCATTTAAGAACATATTGAGTGTCTTCTTCAGGCCAGAATACTGTGGCAGGTGCTGTACATATCTGCAACAGTCCCTGTCTTTAAGAAGCTCAGAACCCAGTGAACACCCGGGAAAAGACATGAACAATAAAAATTTAATGTAATAATAAATAAGCACAACCATAGAAGAATAGACGGGGCATTAGAATAGTAGAGAGAAGTATCTCATTCTTCCTGGAAATAAGGAAATTTCCACAGTATAAAGGACACTTCGGTGAAATAAGAAGTTGAACAAGAAGAAGAAAAATGAAAGAGCATTTCAGGGGGAGGAAGCAATCAGGGTGAAGTTTAAAAAGTGGCAAATCCTTCTGTATGCATAGATCAGGATATAAGCTAGAGAATAATGATGACTTGGTCAGAAGAAGAAAGGACCTGGTGACCTCTCTAATGCACTTGGATCTATCTAGTGTAATGCTGTCAAATAGAACATTCTGCAACCAGGGAAACCTATGTCTGAGGTGGGTTAGATAAGGTGGTCATAGCCTCCCTTAAATGGGAGCAAACCACCCACCAGTGCACAAACCACATCCTGGGCTCATGGTTAGAAAATCCTGCTGCAGGCAGGTAAAAGAGAAGGGGAGAAAATCCCCAAATTTGTGCAAGCACAGAAGCCCATGATCCCTGTCCTTGGGCTGACCTATGCTCATTTTAACGTCAAAAACACACTCCTGTGTGGAGAATTAAATGCTAAGGAGACATGTGATATATGTACTAGCATGGCAGCAGTCATGACATGTGACCAGAAAACCACCTAGAACATGTGTAACAACAAAGCCCCTTCCCACCCCTTCATGAAAATCATGTAAGACTCCCATAAAGGGAGTTTTCCCAGCATTGGTCGGTGCGGTCTCACTTTTGAGCAGCCTGCTCTGATCAGCTGTCGGAGTGTCCTTTTACAGTACACTCCTTTGTAAAGTCCTTTGTACTATTACAGCACACTCCTTTGTCTACTTTTATTTGGACCCACTCAAATTCTTCTGTGTGGTGAAGTCAAGAGCCTGAACCGGCCCACCTACAACATGTTTGTGCTGTGCCACATGGTAGCCGCTAGCCACATGTGGCTATTGAGTACTCGAAATGTGTCTTCTGATACAGAGTGACTCTATTTTTTTTATTTTATTTAAATTGTTTTAAATTTAAATTTATATAATCAACATGGCTCATGACAACTGTATTTAGCAGTGTAGATTTAGAAAGAAGGGTTTTTTTAAAATCTCTTTTCTTCCTCTACATTGTCCACAAGCACAATACACTCAAATCATATACATTTTTCATTACATTACATGTGAGATGTGTAGCAGGATGTTTACGTGGAAATCTGTCTGTGAATATATGACAACAAGGATTAGAAACCAAAATGAGTTGTGAAATAAATCACCAAGTGTATTAGTCAGAGTTCTCCAGAAAAACAGAACCAGCAGGATGTGTATGTAGACAGAGATGGAGCCAGCAAGCTGGAGATGCAGGAGAGCTGAGGGTGGAGCCCCCGTTCAGGAGTCAGCAGACTCAAGATCCAAGAGGAGCTAACGTTTCAGTTTGAGTCTAAAGGGAAGAAAACACTGATGTCCCAGTTTCTAACGAAGCAAGGCAGGAGGAATTCTGTCTTACACAGGGGAGAGTCAGTGTTTTTGTTCTATTCAGACCTTCCACTGAGTGGATGAACTCATCTATGTTAGGGAGGGCAATCCACTTTTCTCCATCTATCATTTTCAATGCTAATCTCATCCCAAAACACCCGCACAGAAACACCTAGAATGTTTGACCAAATATCTGGGCACCTGTAGCCCAGACAAGTTAACTCACAGAATTAACCATCACACCAAGTAATATACACCATGGAATATTACACAGCCATCAAAAACTATGAGTTCGTGTCCTTTGTAGGGACATGGATGAACCTGGAAACCATCATTCTCAGCAAACTGACACAAGAGCAGAAAATCAAACACTGCATGTTCTCACTCATAGGCGGGTGTTGAACAATGAGAACACATGGACATGGGGAGGGGAGCACTACACACTGGGGTTTGTTGGGGGGAAATGGGGGAGGGACCAGGGGGTGGGAGTTGGGGAGAGATAGCATGGGGAGAAATGACAGATATAGGTGAGGGGAAGGAAGGCAGCAAATCACACTGCCATGTGTGTACCTATGCAACAATCTTGCATGTTCTTCACATGTACCCCAAAACCTAAAATGCAATAAAATTTTTTAAAAAAAGAAAAACTAAAAAGAGAACCTATTAGAGACTCAAACTTCTCACGTATGTGAAGAATATAACAGTTTAGGTAGCAGTTGCGGAGAGAATTTGTGGGGACTTTAGAGAGAGCTACTCATGGGTGAGTCTGCTGTGATAAACAACAGTTCCAAGGGAAAGAATTTGTTCAGCTCTCATCTCAACCCTAATGAGAGAACTTCAACCAAGAGCTTGGTAGGTGTCCTTGCTATTGGAGTGATACCGTGGATTGAAATTTGATTCCCACAGGGAAAATTCAAAACGCTGTTCCAGGCAGGAGGAGGAAGGAAGGAGGGGCAGCATATTTCAGTTGCCTGACTCCCAACTTTGGTTCGCACAAAGCATGCAAGAGTGTTTGCCATAACTAGATTTGGGATACATGTGAACTCCTTTATTACAGGGACACCCACAGGTGCAAAGAGGCCTCAGTACAGTGATGCTTAAAATATTACAGCATTCCTAAAGTCAGAGAAAAGTATATCACTTGCATCAAGGGAAATGTAGATGAGCGTTCCCAAGTGTGGAGAGTTCTAAAGAGAACCACAACCACAAGCACCCAAGAAGAAGGCTGTTAATTTCAGCCACGTCCTGAGAGTATGAAATCAACCTTTGAATGTATCAGTCAAGTAGGATATTTCTAGCCCACATATCGCTTCCTCTACTACACTTAAAAGAATTAGAAACCACATTTTTCAAGTTGAGAGAAGAGCTGGTCCAAAACGAAAAGGCTGACCACATCCACTTCCCCAACTGCAAGCTTTCCACCAGTCAGCCTTAGTTAGGAAAAGGAGAATTGCTGTAATCTGAGTGCAGTTGGATATTCTACCTGTAACATGAAACTAGGCAAATCTAAGACATGTCCAAGAGGCCTAACTGCAGTCTTTTGATGAACATATTTTATGCAGGTGGTGAGGAAGACAGCATTTTGAATATCATGCTTGAGTTTCTGCTTATGTAATTCTCCCCAGCTATATTTGATGATCCTATGACTTTGTATTACCTAAGATTAATTACAAAGGTCAATGGTCTGGTGGGGTTTTCATGAAAAGCAGACAAAAAAAACTAGCCCCATAAAACAAAGCATTAAGGGACCATGGAGTGAAAAAAAAATCTCTCTGTATCTTACAGTTGTGCTTATTTGTGTAATAAATACTTATACAATGGCATTCAAATGGTTGATCAATGAGGGGAAAGGGGTATGATCCCTAAAGAAGCATCTTAGAAACTAGGGCTAGGTGAGTGAAAATTTACATTTGAGTAGCTCAAAATGCCTTTTTAAAAATATTGTGATTCTCTCAAGATGAGAATCTCTCCTATGAAGGATGGAGAGCCATTAAGTGATTATTAAAGGAGAATGATATAAACAGCCTTGTGTTTTAGAAAGCCCACCCTGATATTTTTGTGGAAAATAGAGATGGGCTAACTTCAGCCTTTAAACACAAGCCTCTGCTAGGAGATAAATGCAATTGTTCTGGTGAAAGTTGATGAGAACCTGAGCTAAGAAGGTAAAGTAAGAAATGCAACAAAGGGAAGAATTTCAGGAGATATTGAGGAGGCAAAATTAACAGATCTTGATGACAAAATCAGATGTACATGATGGGAAACAGAGGCTTTGAGGATATTGTCCAGGTTTCTGACTTGGGTAATTCTCTCTAGCTATATTATAGTAGAAACTCCAGAGGCATGAGCTGCAGCTTGTATCAAGGTGGTGCTTATACTTACCAAGTTAGAGCCAGTGCTGACTTGACTAGGTGGGAATTCTGCTATATCATATCACTGTACCATGTTACCTTTCTGTGATAGGTAGAAGAAGGGTCCCCCAAAGATGTCTATGCTCTAAGGAAACTTAATATGTTAGGGTACCTATCAAAGGGAATTAAGATTGCATGTGGGATTAGGTTGCTGACCAGCTAACCTTAAAATAGGGGTGGTATCCTGGATTTATCCAGGTGGACCCAATGTAATAAAGTCCTTAAATTTGAAAAAGGGAGGCAGAAGAGTCAGTGTTGTGGTGTGAGCAGCCTTTGCTGACTTTGAAAATGGACGGGAACCAGAAATGGAAGAACATAGGCAGCCTTCAAAGCTGGTAAAAAATATTACACCTTTCCCTAGAACCCCCAGAAAGGAATGGAGTTCAGCCAATATCTTGATTTTGTCCCAGTGAGACCCGTTTCAGACTTCTGACCTCCAGAACTGTAAGATGATAAATCTGAGTCCACTGAGTTTGTGGTTATTTGTTGCCGCAGCCCTGGGAAACAAATATGCTTATCACTGATTCTTTCTCAGTGGATTCCTGCTCTCAGATTCATCTACATTTCTCATTTGTTTACCTCTAACTAACGCTTTATTTATAGTTTTCTTGACTTGTTATTTGCAACTTATTTAAATAGTATTATAAGCTAGTCATCATGTGCCTAGTGCTTTGTAACTATCACTGGAGTAAGTTAAACTACCAGGTGTATTCCCTATGAACAGTTAGCCCCATCAAATTATCTCACCGTAAACATGAACAATAAGAACACCTTGTGTTGCAGTCTCTTTTCTTCTGCTTATCTGATCACCATACAATTACAATATTTCCCAAGTAATAAATAATTTAGTTATAAAACTTAGGCAGCTTTCTGTCACAAGATATAATATTTATTTTGCTGTTGAATTAATTAATGTTTGGGAATGCCATGTAAATGTTAGCTCTTATCCTCTTCTTATTTATAGTAAGTGCATAACCTGAAACTTAATTCCATGCAATAGAAAATGCTGTGGACTATAAGTGGTAATGATGGATTAACATTATTTGTCCTTATGACTTTATCTGTAACCTGCACATAAAATTCAGAACTTGAAATGATGAAGATAATATCTCCCCATCCTAGCCTGGCTCCACACTCATGAAACACAGATGTGAATGATTTTGACTGGCAGATTTAAAAATGAATTTGCAGCCACCACAACTTTCATATAACTTTTAAAATTCTGGAAAAAGAGGGAAGAGGAATGCAAGACTCTGTCCAATTTGTGTGTTTGGGGAAATGAGAATATTATATGTATTTATCTACAGTCTCAAATTTATTTCCAAATACAGGTAAAACAAAGACTATTTTGATTCTGTTTTAAGGTCACAAATAGTCTATCTCGGAATTTAGATTGTGAGTCTCCCTGCTAGAAGATGGATCACAATTGGAAGAGTGCTTTATATTCCCGTGCCACTGCCAAGTGATCCTAGAGGTTAACAGAAAACAGCACTGGGGATTCCAAAGACAAGGACTGAATTATATACTGGGTAAGACTAGAAATGATGAGAACATTGTACTCTTCAAACAAAGTAACAGCCAGCCAGGCAGGCAAAGGAACAAAGAATCTGGCCTCCAAGTAATCCTTAATTATAACCCTGCAACCTAAAAGGACTAGAATATAAAATGGGGTGAGAAGAAATGCATGCATTATATAAGTAAAGAAAACTGAAACATATCTCCAGGCACAAAACAAGCTAGCTGTAATTTACTACTATAAAATTCAAGAATTTTTCACCCTAGCTTATGCCATTAATCCATAAAGATACCAAAGCCTTCAATATAAAATGATACTAGAAGCTGTAATTTAATTAAGGCTGAGGTACTACAGCTATTAATTGCATGTGAAATAGTAAATATTTAAAATATTTGAAAATTGCTTATATTTCTTAAAATTGAGTAATATGCTATAAATCTCAAAGTGCAGGGTAATTGCAGTCTCTGCAGCAAGTCTGTTTGTACAGCAGAACCTGTATAGACTTCTGGAGAACTAAGGTATAATCTGCCACGGCTGTGTAATTGAAGAAGATCTGACACATGGAACTATACAAGAAGTTATTTCCAACTAGCAAAGCTTAGGATATTTTCCTTTCAGAATCAAAGTGCAGAGTTCTGGATTATAATTGTGTTTCTACCACACTAAAAGAGCTCACAAATGCTTTTCCTGTGTTAGAAGCAGGTCTTGGAATGGATAGTCCAAATGTATGAAATTTCATCCTTTTTGACAATGTAATTTTTTATTAACTTTCAAATACTATAAGCAAAATGCACCTGAACCCATAAACTTAGTGAATTCTGGGCGGGAATGTTGACTTAAATGCATGTTTGCAGTAAGTAAACATCCTGAAACACATCATCTTCCTGTTCACATTATCTGCCCCTATCAAATATTTAAACCAAAGTATTTTGTGGCATGTTCAGAAGAATATTGTTTTATGCCTATGTATGCAGGGTTGTTCTAATCATCTTACAGACTCTGGTGCAATATGAGATACTTGGAAACTTGCATAGCCTATGCTGTATGGAAGCTTTGTAGTTTCTTCTCCACTTCCTTAATCTGAGAGTAGTTGGTTTGTCGATGAGTTTTCCTGGGTGAATTGACTTTCCACCAAGTATCATCAAGAGAGTTTGATTTCTGGTTCTTGCCTCAATGAATAAGAGTTGCAATTCCAAGTAGTTAGCTGTGGACCACACCTTAGGTTACCTCCGAAGTAACCTTAGCATAAGTTTAGTTAGTAGATACAACCCAGATCCTCTCTACTCTATGAGAATCCAGCTAAAGGAAAGGACACAGGACCACCAAGGGCTACTGAGAAGTTTCCAGCTTTTCGTTGGTCATTTAAAAAACATCAAATCATTTGTGGGACTTGGAACAATGAGGACTGTGTTCTTCATCAAAGGACCTTGAGATTGTTTTAGAAGAAAGAGCAGGGAATTCAGCTCATTACAAAGCCTTCATTCAAAGTCAGGATGTGGCTAGAAGAGCAGCCTCTCTAAGAACATGGTTTAAATCTTGTGAGGAAGTAAGAGAAAAGGACTCACAAGCCAGCCACATGCACATCAGTGCAAGTTAGTCAGCAAGCTGGCAGATGTCACAGGGAGGTAGAGTGCCCTTGGTGTCTTTTGGATCCCACTATTTTAATTTTTACCCCTTATTGTTATACAATAATAACCCTATCCTTGCATGTGGCACAATTGCTTTAACAAAGACAGTTAGGATGAGTGGATAAAGAATATGTGGTATATATACACCATGGAACACTACTCAGCCATTCAAAGGAACAACATAATGTCTTTTGCAGCAACTTGGATGGAGCTGGAGACCATTATCCTAATTGAAGTAACGTGGGAGTGGAAAACCAAAACTCGTATGTTCTCACTTATAAGTGGGAGCTAAGCTACGAGTACATAGAGGCATACAGAGTGACATAATGAACTTGAGAGATACAGGAGGAGGAGGGTGGGAGGAGGGCTATGGATAAAAAAAAAAAACTACACATTAAGTACAATGTACATGACTCTGGTGACAGGTGCACTAAAATCTCAGAATCCTCCACTATCTAATTCATCCATGTCACAAAAACCACATGTACCCCAAAAGCTATTGAAATACAAAATAATAAAGACACTATTATGAAGATACTAGACTTAGTTCATAAAACTATCATGTGAGCTTCTTTGGTAGATAATGACTTCTATGAGGGAGGGACATATGCATTTTTACACGTCCAGAATTTAGCATGATATTTGGCAGACAGTGGGTGCCAGAGACGTGTTTGCTAATTTGGATTTTTTTTAATGTCCCTTAATTGTTTAATGTCTGTCTTCCTTAGCATAGGTATTTCCTAGTCCCTAGAAACTGTGAATAATGAGGTATAAGGCACATATTTATGGTAACATCATACACAGTGTCACAAGACTGATCGTAACATAGCTTCATTTTTATGCACCTGTTATTTCACTTATTACATAGATGTGAGTGAACACCCCAAGGAAAGACAGGTGTTAGGGCTTTAGACATAATTAAGAATGCAGGCTGAGCACAGTGGCTCACGCCTGTAATCCCAGCACTTCGGGAGGCCAAGGCTGTTCGATCACAAGGTCAAGAGATTGAGACCATCCTGGCCAAAATGGTGAAATCCCGTCACTACTAAAAATACAAAAATTAGCTAGACATGGTGGCATGCACACAGTCCCAGCTACTGGGGAGGCTGAGGCAGGAGAATCGCTTGAACCGAGGAGGCAGATGTTGCAGTGAGTGCCACTGCTCTCCAGTCTGGGTGACAGAGTGAGACTCTATGTCAAAAACAAAAAACAAAACAAAATAATACAAAAAGAATGTGAACATACCCCTTAGCCTAAGACAGTTTCCCATAATTTGGGAGCAAGATAAACACTAGAAAACTTTTTTAGTGTCCTTCAAGGGTGTGTTCACAGTAGGTACTCAATAGATGTCATTAAGTGACTGACTGGTAAAGGAATAATGGGGGCTTTGGGCACTTGGCAAAAATAAAAGCTGAATTAATGATGAAAATAACTTCTGACCAACATGGGAAAGTACTTGTACTATTAAATCCTGGATAGCCATAATACTATCCAGGATCCCATTTCTTCTATTCCGCTGGCAGATTCAAAAGCAGAGCAAATGTGCAAAAGGTTCTGTGATATGATTTTCGAAGCACAGTTTTCTTCGTGTTCTTTTCTTTCAGGCCCAGTAAAATAAAAGTCCCACAAAGATGTAAGATCTCACTTTGCCTGCACTAATTCCCTGTCCTTTGCCTGGTTTCTCTTCTCTCAGAAGGCAGAGGCAGCTTCTGATTTTGATCACTTCATGTCCAGGTAAGCACATGAGAGGTGGTCACTGAAGAAAAGAGGAGCTACCAGCTTCCAGCTTCACTCAGGCCACAGACTTCAAAGGCTCAATAGTCCACAGGAAAACAGTCTTGATCTGAAGCTTGACAACCCCTATTTGCAGAACACTTACTGGCATTATCAGCAAATTTGCTTTTCTTTAAAATCTTTCTCCCTAGAAACATCACATTCAGGGCAGCTCGCCCCTGTCATGGGAATGGCACCTCCTCTAGTTGCGGTGAAAACTAGAAAGATGAAAAAACTGGTCTGTTCTTAACCTGAACTTCCATGAAGCCTTGGGAGCATTCAGTAAGGCACTCCAAAACCTGAGTGAAGGATGAGTGGAGAGGCAAGATAGAAATGTGGGTATTCCTATATCTTGGAAAACTCAGATCTGTTGGTGCTTGATTTGTTTGCAGATTTCCATGATGTCAGAAAACAAGGAGAGCTTGTAGGATTAACATTTTCTCTGTTTTGAAAACACACCCATACACATAAAGCACAATTACTCAATGACTAAAGAGAAAACTTCCAAACAACCTCTTATGCAGGAGAGTCCTGCCAAGATTTTCAGGTCTTGATGTTCAATTCCATTAGTATAGCAGGTCAATATCCATTAAAAGTAGACAGTCCCTCAGACAATAAGAACCATTGTGGGTTAGTGGTTCAAAGCAGGGCTTTCGAGGTACACTGCTGGGCTTGGAATCCTAGCTCTCCTATTCAATATTATGTGACTCTATGTACATTATTTAACCCCTTGGTGTCTCATTCTTATCTATGAAGTGGAGAGGAAATGATAATTTACCTCTCTCAAAAATATTTAATAAAAGTGATGAACTTAACAAGGTATATGTCACATAGTGAGTGCATTACAAGCATTAGTTATACCTAAATTGGCATTTGAACATTACATTAGAAACAAAGCTGGAGAAAATAGTGAGTAGGCTCTGTGGTCTCAGATAGGATAAGAAAGTACTGTTTAAATGATTTTTTAAAAGAAGAAGAAAAGAAAAAACCCTTGGGAACATAAAAAGGAATAAGGTCCAAGGTTGTTGAGATAACATATTATGCAAGAAGAAGAAAGGTCCTTGAACTATGTCAATAAGGTTAAATGTGTTTTTCATGAACATTTAAAAATTTCTGTGATTGAATCAGCCAACCATTAAATTTTAAATTAAGAAAAGTCTTACAGAGAAGATAGACAACCATCGAGGCAACAAAACTGAAGATTAAAAGAAGTATTAATTTGATTTTTACATAATCTCTTTATAAGATTAATGTAAACAGCTGCAAAGTAGACTAGTGTAGGTATACCAAAAGTTCTATACAAAAAAAAAATAAGCTTGAAGTATTCCTAACAAATCAAGCAAGTCACCCATATAAAATATATTTTTGCTTTTACATATAAGCACATCTAAATACCTATTACAAAAGAAAAAGCAAGAAAAATGCTTTCTTTTTAAATGCACCCCAACGTAGCAATAATGTTATTAGTTCCACTTGGGATTTCTTCACATATTCATTATGTGAATGATGTATAGATATATGCATATGTAGAGAGAGACTAGTTTCCTCACCATTATATTAATACTTGCATTAAGTATTATGACATTTTAGAGGCATTTAAAATCATTGACTACCATCCCCAATTTTCAACATTTAAAATTAAGGTCCACAAAGATAATTAATTTTTCTATATTATATATAAGCTAATTCACAGTCTGATAATAGTTTCTTTTGCTAGGCAGAAGTTCTTTAGTTCAATTAGATCCCATTTGTCTATTTTGGCTTTTGTTGCCATTGCTTTTGGTGTTTTAGTCATGAAGTCTTTGCCCATGCCTATATCCTGAATGGTATTGCCTAGGTTTTCTTCTAAGGTTTTTATTGTTTTAGGTTTTATATTTAAGTTTTTAATCCATCTTGAGTTAATTTTTGTATAAAGAGTAAGGAAGGGGTTCAGTTTCAGTTTTCTGCATATAGCTAGCCAGTTTTCCCAGCACCATTTATTAAATAGGGATTCCTTTACCCATTACTTGTTTTTCTCAGGCTTATCAAAGATCAGATAGTTGTAGATTGTGGTGTTATTTCTGAGGCCTCTGTTCTGTTCCATTGGTCTATATATCTGTTTCAGTACCAGTACCATGCTATTTTGGTTACTGTCGCTTTGTAGTATAGTTTGAAGTCTGGTATCATGATGCCTCCAGCTTTGTTGTTTTTGCTAAGCATTGACTTGGCTATATGGGCTCCTTTTTTGTTCCATATAAAATTTAAAGTTGTTTTTTTCTAATTGTGTGAAGAAAGTCAATGGTAGCTTGATGGGAACAGCATTGAATCTATAAACTGCTTTGGGCAGTATGGCCATTTTCACAATATTGATTCTTCCTATCCATGAGCATTAAGACTTTTTTTTGTTTGTGTCCTCTCTTATTTCCTTGGGCAGTGTTTTGCAGTTCTACTTGAAGAGGTCCTTCACATTCCTTGTAAGTTGTATTCTGAAGTATTTTATTATCTGTGTTGCAATTGTGAAAATATCATCAGAGTGAACAGGCAACCTAGAGAATGGGAATAAATTTTTGTAATCTATTCATCTGACAAAGGTCTAGTATCCAGAACCTACAAGGAACTTAAACAAATTTACAAGAAAAAAACAAGTAATTTCATCAAAAAATGGGCAAGGGATATGAACAGATACTTCTCAAAAGAAGACATTTGTGTGGCCCACAAACATATGAAAAAAACCTCATCATCACTGGTCATTAGAGAAATGCAAATCAAAGCCACAATCAGATACCATCTCATGCCAGTTAGAATAGCAATTATTAAAAAGTCAGGAAACAACAGATGCTGGTGAGGCTGTGGAGAAACAGGAACACTTTTACACTGTTGGTGGGAGTATAAATTATTTCAACCATTGTTGAAGACAGTGTGGCAATTCCTCAAGGGTCTAGAATCAGAAATACCATTTGATCAGCAATACTGTTACTGACTGTATATACCCAGAGGATTATAAGTCACTCTACTGTAAAGACACATGCACGCCGAGCGCGGTGGCTCAAGCCTGTAATCCCAGCACTTTGAGAGGCCGAGGTGGGTGGATCACGAGGTCAAGAGATTGAGACCATCCTGGTCAACATGGTGAAACCCCATCTCTACTAAAAATACAAAAACTTAGCTGGGCATGGTGGTGCGTGCCTGTAATCCCAGCTACTCAGGAGGCTGAGGCAGAAGAATTGCCTGAACCCAGGAGGTGGAGGTTGCGGTGAGCCGAGATCGCGCCATTGCACTCCAGCCTGGGTAACAAGAGTCAAACTCCGTCTCAAAAAAAAAAAAAAAAAAAAGACACATGCACATGTATGTTTATTGAAGCACTATTTACAATAGCAAGGACTTGGAACCAATCCAAATGTTCATCAATGATAGACTGGATAAAGAAAATACGGCACATATACACCATGGAATACTATGTATCTATATAAAAAAGAATGACTTCCTATTCTTTGCAGGGACATGGATGAAGCTGAAAACCATCACTCTCAGCAAACTAACACAGGAACAGAAAACCAAACACTGCATGTTCTCACTTATAAGTGGGAGTTGAACAATGAGAACACATGGACAGAGGGAGGGAAATATCACACATTCACTCTGGGGGCTGTCAGGGGGTGGGAGCCAAAAGAAGGGAGAGCACTAGGACAAATATCTAATGCATGGGGGGCTTAAAACATACAAGATGGGTTGACAGGTGCAGCAAACCATCATAGCACAGGTGTACCTATCTAACAAACCCACACTTTCTGCACATGTATCCCAGAACTTAAAGTAAAATAAAATAAATGAAAAATAAATGGCTGGGTGTGGTGGCTCACGCCTGTAACCCCAGTACTCTGGGAGGCACAGTCAGGTGGATCAAAAGGTCAGGAAATTGAGACCATTCTGGCCAACATGGTAAAACCCTGTTTCTACTAAAAATACAAAAATTAGCCAAGTGTGGTGGCATGCACCTGTAACCCCATTTACTCAGGAGGCTGAGGCAGGAGGATCACTTGAACCTGGGATGTGGAGGTTGCAGTGAGCTGAGATTGTGCCACTGCACTCCAGCCTGGGTGACAGAGTGAGACTCTATCTTGAAAATAATAAATAAATAAATAAATAAATTTTAAAAATAATACACAGGTTTGTCTTACACAAAGAGAGTTTGTGCTCACTCACAAAACACAAAACAATATTACATGACTCATGTATTTGTTTCGTAGGACTGCTGTAAGACATTACTACAAATTGAGTGGCTTAAAACAAGAGAAATTTATTTTCTCTTGGTTCTGTAGGCCAGAATCAATGTGTGGGCAGGGATGCACTCCCTCTAGAGGCTCCACGGGCTCATGCATTTCTTGCCGCTTCAGCTTCTGGTAACTGTAGGGAATCCTTGGTGTGTCGTTTCATCTCTCCACTCTGTCTTCACAGCACCTTCTCTCTCAGCCTAACTCCAAACTTCCTCATGTATAACCCACATAGAATAATCTACAGTAAATCCTCCTCTCAAGACCTTTAACTTGGTCGGGCACAGAGATTTATGCCTCTAATTCCAGCACTTTGGGAGACCAAGTCAGGCAGATCACTTGAGGTCAGGAGTTCAAGTCCAGCCTGACCAACAAAATGAAACATCATCTCTACTAAAAATATACAAAATTAGACTGGCTGGGTGGTGGGTGCCTGTAATCCTAGATGCTCAGGAGGGTGAGGCAGGATAATCACTTGAACCCTGGTGGTAGAGGTTGCAGTGAGCCAAGATCACAGTGCTGTACTCCAGTCTGGGCAACAGAGCAAGACTCCGTTTCAGAACAAAACAAAACAAAACAAAACAAAACCTTTAAAGTAATCACACATTTTGCCATATAGTTCTGGATATTAGAATGTGAACATATGAGTCTTGGGGTGGGAGGCTTTTGAAGAGAAACATTCATTCCACTACAGCCAGGCTATGTTAATGAGCCTGTGGCTACCTCCAAAATAGACATTCTATTTCTTAAGGGCTTCAGATGGTAAAAGCTTACGAAATCATTGTCCTTTACCTTCGCCCTGCAACTCACTCCTCTTAATTGAGATGTGATTGTAGAATATAGAATTCTATTAACTCAGCAAACCATTTTTATCTAGATCTCAGGGTTCTAGTGAACCCTTGGCAGGTGAATTATGGTTAAACGTGGCATTGGACACATCCAATTATCTCTGCTCATTCCTGAAGTTCCACTAAGAAGGCCATTAAGTAATAAAATAGGTAAAGACATACATGTTCCAACATTAAGGCAGAAGATAGAAAAGGAGAAAATAAATATCAGTCATATTTTGGAAGATAGACAGCAGATGGACAAGTGGTGTCAGATTCAACAGGGCAGAAAAAGACAACCCTAATCTTGCAAAGGGAGATGGACATGGTACAAGAAAATTCCAGAAAAGTTGTAGAATTGGAGGCATTATTAACCATTGAAGGACAGAGGGAGATTCAATCATTCCTTTCCCACAGCTCCTAAATACAAAATTTCTGAAAACCCCAAAATTTTTTAAAACTTTTATTTGGCAGCAAAATTTTACAGCATCCAACACATTTGCTGTCAAAATGTGAATGAAAATATATAAAGATAATTATAGTCTTGATTCACCCCTCTTAGTATAAATATTAATGTTCCACTGCAGAAAATTCAATGTGTGTTTGATTAAGGAAGCTATCACATGTCCACTAGGTAAGACAGTTGACCCGTGAACAATACGGATTTGAACTGTGCAGGTCCAATTATATGTAGATTTTTTTCAATAAATATATTAAAAATTTTTTGGAGAATTTTGACAATCTGAACAAAGACTCACAGATGAACCCCCATAACCTAGAAATATCAAAAATTAATAAAAAGTAATGTATCTCATGAATGTGTAAAATATATGCAGTTAGTCTACTTTGTCATTTACTACCATAAAGTACACACAAATCTATTATAAAAAGTTAAAATGTATCAAAACTTACACACATGCTTACAGACTGTACAGGGTTCCATTTGCAATCAAGAGATATGTAAACAAACATAAAGTTGCAGTATTAAAACACAACTGAATAAAATTAACTGTAGTAATGCTGTATTACTCTAATAATTTCTAGTCACCTCCTGTTGCTGTTGCAGTGAACTCAAGTGTTGCAAGTATCTGCTTAAAACACCATGTGATGCTAATCATCTCTGCATGAGCAGTTTATCTCTCCAGTAAATTGCTTATCACAGTAAAAAGTAATCTCTCTTGGTTCTTGAGTATTTTTCATTGTGTTTAGTGCAATACCATAAACCTTGAATTACACCATGAGACCCATTCAAAGTGCCACTAGTGATTCTCGAGGCACTCCCAAGAAGCAAAGAAAGGCATGACATTACAAGAAAAAGTTGAATTGCTTGATATGTACCATGGATTGAGGTTTTTAGCTTCAGTTGCCACCCCGCCCCCCATTTCAGACAGATGATTCATCTTCTAAACAGGCAACGCAAACTTATAGCCTTGATAAATATAGTAAAGTACTATAAATATATTTTTCTTCCTTATGATTGTCTTAACATTTTCTTTTCTCTAGCTTACTTTCTTATAAGACTATCAAAACAACATACAAAATATGCATCAATTGACTATTATGTTATCAGGAAGGCTTCTGGTCAACAATAGGGTTTTGAGGGAGTCAGAGTTATGTCGTGGATTTTATAGTGTTTAGGGTTCAGCACCCCTAACTCATGTGTTGTTCAAAGACCAACTTTATATTAGTTATGCACCATATTATTTTCTAAAATCTAAAAAAATCTGAATCTTCAAACATGTCTGACTCAAAGAGTTTCAGATAAGAGATTATGGAACTACGCAATGGGCAATTTCTAGTCCAAGATTTCTCCTCTAATGCTTGCCATCCCAACAGGGGTGAGGCTTAATTTTTGTTGGAATTGAATTGGAGAAGTCATAATCTCTGTGAGACCTTGCACAACAACGGCTAATACAATAGAAGACACCATCCTAAAACAGGAGTATTAAGTGAAAGTTTACAAAGAGAAGAGTGAAGAACCTTGTCAATCCAAGTTCCCCTAACTGGTTCATAGAAAAGAGCAGCTGGATTTATGCTCCCTGGGCAGATTAGAAGAATTTTCCCGGAGTTGGCCTAAAACAAAAGACTTACACAATTGACACATGAGGGTTCCTGTGCAAAATACTGGGAATGCTGTCTATTAATCCTATAGGAGATGCCTAAGCCAAGCATAAATCAGAATGACTCAACGTTAAATCACACTGAATAGAAGTCAAGGATCATTAGACCTTTGAGGACATGAAAGACTAAATAAATAAATGAGAAGACCTCTGAGTAAAATCTTCCCCAAAGCTGTAATTAATATTCTCAGGAAGGAACAATTATATTCATGAAATGAGAACAGAAATTAATTTTTAATCATCTTCAGAAAATAAGAGGATTAAGAGTATATAATACTTGTATTCACTTGAAGTATTGGTAATTAAAACTGGAGGGAACAACTGTCCGAAAAACAGAACAAAAATGTAACTACATGAAAAATAAGGAAGAAGTGCTATATTAATCTGTTCTCACACTTCTGTACAGAAATTCCTGAGACCGAATAACTTATTTAAAAAAAGAGGTTTAATTGGCTCATGGTTCTGCAGGCTGTAAAGGAAGCATGACAGTATCTGCTTCTTGGGGAGGCCTCAGGAAACTTACAATCATGGCAGAAGGTAAAGCAGAAACAGGCACGTCTTACATGGCTGGGACAGAGCAAGAGAGGGCAGGGGAGGTGCTACACACTTTTAAACAAACTGAATCACACAGTAACTTACTCTCTTACTACCATGAGGATAGAATTAATGGGATGGTGCTAAACTATTCATGAAGGATCCACCCACATATGATTGCCTCCTAACAGGCCTCACCTCCAACACTGGGGATTGCAATTCAACATGAGATGTGGTGGGGACACAGACCCAAACCATATCAAGCACCTACACCAAGGCACACATAGTGGGGTTTCAGAACATCATGGGTTGTTTTTAAACCTCAAAACTTTCGAGGATAACAAATATCCTACATAGAAAAGATCAGCAATCAAAAAGGCAGGCCACTAGGCACTGGAAGATAACTGGAAAGCTTCAAAATTCTCAGGAAAAAATAATTTCAAACTACACTTCTATATCCATCTAATATATTAATTTGAACAAGAGTATATAGACATATAATCTTTTAAGACTATTACCTTCCAAATACCAGAGTAAGTTCCTTGCAGAACATACTTCAAGAAAACCAGAGAGTAAAGAGGAAAATGTGAAATCAAAGAAACAAAAGTGTCCATTTCTTTAAAAGGCAGTTAGAATTTCAAAGACAATATGTTTTATAGTAATGTATTATCCTGAGAACAATCTTAGAAAATATTTGCTCCAATTTGGTGCATTGGACGCCATAGTGTGCTTAACCACATTGAAAGGGCTATAGAAAACTAAGTAAACAAAAAACAAAACAATTATTACCTTCAATGAAAATGAAAAGTTATATAAAAAAGAAACTGTGATAATCATAGTAGATCATATGGCTTAGCTATTGGTCCAGCCATTACCTATAATAAATTTGTAAACACCAAATACTGATTAGCAAAAATGATTACTATACCTGTACTAGTCAAATGTGGAAAAGGAATTATGGGAGTGAGTGTAAGGAATTATGAGTTAGTGTGAGAAAGTGAAATGCTCATTATTCAGAGTAGATTCAAAAAAAGGTACCTAAAATTTCAAAAACAAGAACTAGTCATATATATTTGAAACTTAAAAATAAGGAGGTATATATTAGAATAAATGGTTAAAAGAGTTGAAAGCTGCTATCTCTAATATGGAGACACTGGGGTTGTTCTGCTTGAACAGGAGACGTATTTTTCATTATAAATCACTGATTTTTATAAGGTGTTAATTTGATATAAACAAAAATCAAATTTTTAATAAAAAGAGCCTACTGATTATTTTAGCAAATAAATAAGATTGCTATAATTTCTCACATGTACAAGTTTAATATTTTCCTTCCTCTCCCTTTCCATGTAAACTGCTTTTGTTTTGCCAGATTAATCTTTCCACAGAGCAGCTCAAATCATGTTGTTTTGCCTAAAAACTTTAAGTGGCTAAGCTCATTAATTTGGCACTGGAAATCTTCACAACCTATTTCCTATCTGTTTTTCCTTCCATTAGTCAACCTATATTTGTGAAGCAATTGATGCCTGTTGTGTTGGAAGCAAAGAGAGTATCATGATGAACAAGGCAGACGTAATTCAGGCATTCAAGGCACTTCAAGTCAACATACTTCTGCGAACATCCTCTTTTCCTAGGGCTTTGTTCTAATACTTTTGGCTTGTCAGTCTTCTTCTTCATCTTCAAGTATGCATGTACAAGCTGTGGTTATACTTCAAGGCAGAATACAAATACTACCTCCTTCACAAAGTCCCCAAGTGGAAGTTCATTTTCTTATCCAAATGTCCTTTGAGCTTTAGACTCATGGCTTTTATGCCTTTTCTCACTATTATAGCAACTCACAAATGTGTTATTGTCTCAACTAGAACTTGGGTTCCTTGAGAAGAGGGTGCCTGAAAGATTTATTTTTATATACCCTACAGTACCCCTGCACATGGTAGATTCTTAATAAAGTATTACCTGGATCACCCATTTGGCATTTGGATTATTTTCACCTACCACGGTGGAACACCATTTTAATAGTGGCTTATATACTAAGACTCTACTTTTTATTTTGCTCTTTGTTAAATGTTTAATTTTAGAATAGTTTTAGATTTACAGAAAAATTGCAAATTAGTACAAAAAGCTCCCATGTACCTCACACACTGCTTTCCCTATTATTAACACCACACATTTATCAAAATTAATGAATTAATGTTGATACATTATTATTAATTTGTATACATAACCTCTATGGATTTTCTTAATTTTTACTTAATGTTCTTTTTTCTGTTCCCAGATCCCAACCAAGATCCCACATTACATTCAGTTGTCAAGTCTCCTTAGACTTCTCTTGGCTGTGACAGTTTCTCAGACATTTCTTGTTTTTGATGACAGTACTAGTTTTCTTTTGCTGCAGTAAAATATTACCACAAACTCAGTGGCTTAAAATCATCTAAATTTATTATTTCCCAGTTCTGTAGGCCGTAAGTTCAATACAAATCTAACTGGGCTGAAATCAATGTGTCAGGAGGGCTTGGTCCTTTCTGGAGGCTCTAGGGGAGAATCTATTTCCTTACCTTGTCCAGCTTCTAGGAGTCACCCACATTCCTACCACAATGACCCTTGGCAGTTTGGAGTTCTATTATTCAGGTATTTTATTGAATGTCCCTCAATGGGGATGTGCTTAGTATTAATATTTTTCTCATGATTAGACTTAGATATGGTTGGGTGGGGGTGGGGGGAACATCACAGAAGTAATGTACCACTCTCATCACCAATCAAGTGTACATGATTTATCAGCATCACTTACTTCTGTTGCTGTGAGCCCTGACCACCTGGCTGAGGCAGTGCTAGCCAGATGTAGTCAGAATACTAGCACCCGCCAAATGTGTCTATGCCCTAATCCCTGGAACCTGTAAATATGTCAGGTTACTTGACAAAGGGAAATTAAGATGATTAATGGAATTACGCTTTCTAATCAATGGATCTTCCAATAGGAAACTTATCCCAAATTACCTGGGTAAGCCCAATGCAATAAAAAAGAAGAGAGAGTCAGAGGAAGAGGAGAAAGCAGACGAAGGAAGCAGGTCCAAGTGATGTGATGTGAGAACTGGACCTGTTGCTTTATGGCTTTGGAGGTAGAAAAAGGGGACCATGAGCCAAGGAATTTGGGCAGCCTCTAGAAGCTAAAGAAGGCAGGCAAACTGATTCTCCCCTGGAGCCCCACAAAAGGAATGCAGCCCTGTCCACATCCCTGCTAAGACCTTGATGTTAGTCCAGTGTTAAGACTTCTAACCCCAAAACTGTAAGGTAATAAAGTTTTATTGTTTTACATCATTAAGTTTGTGATCACCTGTTACAGCACCAATAGAAAACAAATACACTGGGCTTTTCCACGGAAAAATTACTCTCTTCAACCCCTTTCTATACTCTACTCTTTGGAAAGAGGCTACTGTGTGCACAATCCATACTTAAGGAGTAGGGGTTTTCCTCTACTTCCTTGGGGAATTTCTTTGAAACTCCTCTGCAGAAGAAACTCGTTTATCTTCCCCCATTTGTTTATTTATTCAGTCATTTGTATCATTATGGGCTCGTGGATATTTACAGATATTTAGGATTGTAGCCCAATATTGCCTCATTTGTTTTGTTGTCCATTTTTTTTTTTTTTTTTTAGCCCTTGACAGCTTTTTCAGTTGGTTTCTGTGTCTCTTTGACATACCTCTACCATTGTAGGGTTTTTTGAGCATTTCCTTATTTTCTGACACTACAGTATGGTCCAAATATGGACCATACTGAGAGTGGAATATGCAGGTTAGTTCAGTAGCTCCATGGTATCGTTTGAACATGGCTCTTTTTGCGCTGTTATCCACAAAGTGCCAATAATGTCTCCTTTTCTAATCACATATTGTCTGCAGAACTTCAAGCATTACAAGATGGTTCTAAAGTCTTCCCATGCAGGAATAGAGCAGGAAAAAAAGAGCTGCCTTGTTTTATGCCTCTCTTTTATAGGGATGCATCTGTTATAGGGATTCTAAATCCTTCTAAAAAGCCTCCATTCGATCTCCATTTACCCTTAGCCAAAACTGGGTCATATGAGCATTCCTGGTCCAGTTACTAGCAAAAAGATTTCCATGACTGGTTTTGACTGATCACATCCACTGGGGCTGGATACACTACCTAACTCCTGCCACCAAAAATAAACAAATTAGAATTTGCTTGCCAAAAAGAGGGAGGGAATGTAGTTTGTTCTTCAGTGGGCAAGAACTCTGCATTTCACTAACAGATAATCTGTTTCATCTTGCTTTATTTTTAATAGAAATGAATTTGAAAGACATAGCAGAAACACTGTACTGACATTAATAATCACATTTAAAAATACATTTCTTATGGTCTTGACAAGTATTGACAGCTGAAAAGACAAAAGCGTACTTTTCGCATTGAAACAACAACAAAAAAAATGTTTTAAGTTAGAAGCCTTAAAGGGAAAGTTATATATTTCAGGGCTTTGCCATACATATCCCAATTAAGATTCTCAAAAATCACATTTACAAGGTGATTTACCCGTTTTTGTTTTGTTTTTGATGTGTCAACTTATCTAGGCTACAGTGTCCAGTTATTCAGACACCATCCTAGGTGTTGCTATGAAGGAACCTTTCATCTGTAATTTAAGCTCCTAACCAGTTGACTTTGAGTATGGTAGATTATGTAGGGTGGTCTAAATGGGCATAATTAAATGGGCTAGAAAAACTTAAAATCAAGGCTGATGTTGCTCTGAGAGAGAAGAAATTCTTTCTGTGGAAGGTAGCTTCCACTCATACCTATATATTGGAGCTTACCCACGAGCTTCCTTTCCTTATTGCCTGCCCAGTGGATTTCAGACTTACTCAAACAGCTGTCACAGTCCAGTAAGCCCATTCCTTGTAATAAATCTCTCTTTCTCCTTCTCTTACTCCGTCCCTTTCTTTTCCTCCACCCCATCTAGCTTTCTAGCTATCTTCTACCTATCATCTATCGATCTATTTATCTATCGATCTATCTATCCATTCATCCATCCATCCATCCATCCATCCATCCATTCTAGTAGTACTGCTTCTCAGGCTGAACACTGACTGAAACACTTAGAGACAAACTGCTTCAGACAAGATCATCTTCTGGTTCAGCATTCTAGTAACATTCCTTCTTCACTCCAGTGTTTCTGAAATGCTTTTTCTCTTAAAATTGCAGTAACTCATATAGATAGTTTTATTGTGATCCATTCAGTGTTCAGTGCACTCCACCTGAGACACATTCTCCAGAAGAAAATTTCTTCCAAGCTTGGCTAAATTAGAAGGGAGGATTTGAGGAAGGGTTGAAAAACTAGGGCAGAGTGCAAAAGGTGAGGACACATTCACAGGATGAAAAATAATACATGTTGACTTTTCAACAAAATAAATATGTCAAAAACATCTGCTGGTCTTTGGTGTTTTGAGTACTCCACAGGCTTGTTGACACAATGCTAGAAGTAAACAGGAATCCAAAGCTGATTGATTCCAACTCTGGCCTTTCAACAGGGGCCAAATAGCAGTGCTTACTTTTATTTATTTGAAAACAACTCCTCTGGTTTCCTTAGTTGTGATGATACTCCAATCTTTCTTCTTTCCATGGCAGTTATTCAGATTTATTGCTTATCTTAAGAATAATTTATGAACCATATAAATTATTCTTTCCTATGAATCCATCTCAGGCAGTAATCTTCAGATGAAAATCTCTTGCTCTTGATATCTTACTATAATCAGAGTAGCACAGGATTTGAAGAGAAAATACCTAGATTTGAGGTCAGTGAAATCTTGAATCAGAACACTCTCTAAAGCCCTTTCCTCTTTATTTTTCACCACAATACTCGCTACCTTCTTACATTCAATATATCTCTTCATCTCATTGGTTGTCTAGCTACTAGAATACAAACTCCAGGAGGGCTAGGATTTTTTCCATGAAATCACTGCCATATCCCAGTATGCAGTATTGTTCCTAAACATAGTAGATGCTAACCTTGGAACCAACAAACCTCACTCTGTTACTCTATCTGTAATGTGGACATAAAAATAGAATCTAACTTACTACATTATTATGAGGGAAAAATGTTAATGCATGTGACACTCTGGAATATCTCACTCAGCCTGAACTCAAATTTTCTATAAGGATTTAAATACCTGATTCTTTCCAGAGTATATGGAAGATAGAAAAATATAGGACAGAAATAAAGTATTGATTAATTTTAGCCTTTCTCAGAATTTACTATTCTTTATCTACAATATTGTCATGGGCTGTAATTCATTGAGAAGTTTGTCTGTTTGATTTAACCTGTCTCCACACTAATTGGGGATTTAGGAAGAGCCTCTAGTACTTATCATTTGGTCAAGTCAGTCAGCCAGTCAACAAATAGGATATTTGCTCCCAGGTTCAATGCTGGAAGTGCTGAAGTATTAAAGATCAATAACATATTTGTTCCACACTTTTACACTGTTGGTGGAAGTATAAATTAGTTCAACAATTGTGGAAGACAGTGTGGTGATTCCTCAAGGATCTAGAACTAAAAATACCATTTGACCCAGCAATCCCATTACTGGGTATATATCCAAAGGATTATAAATCATTCTACTATAAAGACATATGCACATGTGTATTTATTGTGGCACTGTTTACAATAGCAAAGACTTGGAACCAACACAAATGCTCATCAATGATAGACTGGATAAAGAAAATGTGACACATATACACCATGGAATTCTATGCAGCCATAAAAAAGGATGAGTTCATGTCCTTTGCAGGGACATGGATGAAGATGGAAACCATCATTCTCAGCAAACTAACACAAGAACAGAAAACCAAACACCACATGTTCTCACTCAAAATTGGGAGTTGAACAATGAGAACACATGGACACAGGGAGGGGAACATCACATACCAGGGCCTGTAGGGGAGTGGGTAGCTAGGGGAGGGATAGCATTTGGAGAAATACCTAATGTTGATGATGGGTTAGTGAGTGCAGAGAACCACAATAGCACATGTACACCTATGTCATAATCCTGCACATTCTGCTCTGGTACCCCAGAACTTAAAGAATTTTAAAAAATAACATATTTGTTCCAGTAACTAATAATATCAAGCAAATTTTCTTCAGACACAACCCAAAAATACCTTATGTTGCACTTGACAGTTCATATCTCTTATTCTTTCTTTAGTGAAAATAAAAAAAAAATAAAAATAAAAATAAACTATTCCTCCCTGCAATAAATAATGAACAAGACTTGCAAATAAACTCATTAAAATATTCAGTTTTTAACCCTGAGACCAAAAAACAGAAATTTGCAAGGCTTCATTCTCTAACACTCCATAATTGAGAATGCATGATCCAGTGTTAAATAAAATATATTCATGTATTAAGTCCATAGGAACATAAACAAGAATGTTAGCAATGTTTCTCTCTGGGTCATGTGCAATGTTTGTTGTTGTTTATATCTTTATTTTTTTCTGCAGTGAGCATGCATTATTCATATGCTTATAATAAAGAGAAAAAAAGTATCTTTTCTTTAAAATGCCATCTTAGATCTTTGGGTAATAGAAATTTTGCAACTGTCTGCAAAGCCTCATTTCCATTAACCAAGTAGAATAAGGGGCAAAGGTAAGAAAAGCAAACAGGAATTTAAAACCTGAAAATAGGTAACCACAGGTCATATAAGA
This sequence comes from Saimiri boliviensis, assembly GCF_048565385.1. Taxonomy (NCBI): domain Eukaryota; kingdom Metazoa; phylum Chordata; class Mammalia; order Primates; family Cebidae; genus Saimiri; species Saimiri boliviensis. The sequence goes on along the minus strand of NC_133451.1, from coordinate 150,861,702 downwards.
AATGTGCAGTCAAAAGTTCAATAAACAAGCTTTTTTGGCAGCACAGGTAACTCCAACCATTTATAAGCAACTTTTCTTATCCCTTCTGATATTTTCCCATAAACGCTAGGATATCACTGTGTTTAGGGACTGCCAGGCTATCAGCAGGGGACAAAACACAGAGCCCATTTTTTACTAATACTATTTTATTTTAAAATGTAATTGATCTTAAGGTAACTCCACAATTGCAAATTGGGGGCTTTTCAAGTAATTTATAGGGAAAAACTGTGAAGTTTATCTTTGAAATGAAATGAAATAATACCTGCACTTCCTACTTTGGGGGAATTTTATGTTAAATCACGCCGACAGGCAGAGATGACAAAACATTGAGAAATATTTAAAGATTTCATTTCTCTTCCTGATAACGACAAGGTTCATTTTGTGCTCTCAGAGGGGAAATCAAATCTGATTTACCGTCAACTACCTCAGTGCCATGATGCACATTTCATATTCTTTAAGCAGCCTCAGCATAGCAGCGATATTACTGTCCTTTCACGATGGGGCTGATCAACCGCCAAAAGCCTGACAAATCATCAAATGCTTTCATTTAAAGCTACCTGTTTCTTTATCATGATAAAGCACGATGCACAGCATGTGCCAAACTATCATAATTTTATTGGCAAAAGGAAGCTTGATTTACACTATCTTTCTTTGAAAGGGAAAACAGTAGCAGTGAAAGGGACAGACTACAGCTAGATGTATTCTTCCATTCAGCTCACTTTCCCTTCTTTCTTTGTTTCACCTTAACAGCAAGATATCTCACTCCCATCGCTGGCCCTGTCTGAGAAGCTCAAGTAAGATACCCAGAAAAGCATCTGAAAAGTAACATTGATCAGCCTTATTCTCATAATCCTCCAATTACAATTCTGATCTTGAACCCCAAGTAGGCCAGCAGTAAGGTAAAAGGAAATGTTAGTGAGCAGGCAGTGAATTTGAACATCCAGCAGAAAAGGAATTAAAATGTCTAATCACCCTATCAAGCTCAGAAGATGAGCAAAGCAAATGCTACCTGTTTAGATTGAATTATTGCTTGTAGCAAAGATTGTTTGCAGCTCTTTAAAGTTATGTGGGGGTTATATTTTATTGTTTCTCATTTTCGATTGGAGCTAGGTCCAACTTAGTCAAAATTGTGGTGCTTGATAAAATTCCTAGGGGCACATCTACGTTCCTGAGTCTGCCCAAAGTCATCATTATGGCACAATTGGGTTTTTGTCTTTCCTCTGTGACAGGTGCCATAAATTTCCAGTAAGATTCAGAAGTGGAAGGAGGAAGGTAAGAGACAATTCTCTGTGTTCTTAAGAGATACCAAGATAAAGAATATACTTTATCCATCAATGTTTTCCTCTTGGATAACTGAGGGCAGAAAATAAGAAAAATGTTTGGAAAGCCAGGTTTGTGGCACAAGAAAACCTTATAAAAGCAAAACAAAATGTCATGGTAAATACTAACATTAACATAAAGCATAACTAATTGCCCATTTTTCCTTTTCCAGAACTTACATTTGAAAGAGTTGTATCAAATTTGCTTTGCCTTTCTACTCAACATCACTACCTCTTTTTATAACCATATATTCCCCACCAAGACATGGCCTCTTGCCATTCATAGAAGACCAACATAGTTTTCTATTTAGTAATTCAGTCTTGCTATGGGACACTTTTTAATTTCAAACATTTAAAGTTCAACTATGTCCCTTTATCTCAGGATTACTAGGAAACACAGAACTAAAATTATTCATATTACCAACCCTTTCTATGCAGAGGAAAAAATAAAAATGTAAAAATAATATTGCATGAGGGAAAAATACTTTCCCAGATAAACAAAAGCTGAGAGATTTCATCAACACCAGACCTGTTCTATAAGAAATGCTAAAGGAAATACTTCAATTTAAAAAAAAAAAAAAAAGAATGTTAACGGCAATTTAAAAAATCATCTAAGGGTATAAAACTTACTGGTAATAGTAAGGACAAAACATAACCCAAAATACTATAGTACTGTAATTGTGGTATAGAAACTACTCATATCTTGAGTAGATAGACTAAAAGATGAACCAATCAGAAATAATTTCTGCAACTTTTCAAGACATACATAGACAATACAATAAGACATAAATACAAACAACAAAACATTAAAAAGTGGGAGGATGAAGTTAAAATGTAGAGTCTTAATTAATTTTCTTTGCTTGTTTGTTTGTGCAATCAGTGTCAAATTGCCATCCATTTAAATTAATGGGGGTATGCAATCCTCATGGTAACTTTAAATCAGAAAACATGCACAGACACACAAAAAATAAGAAGTAAGTAATTAAAACATGCCAGCAGTTAAAATTTTACCTGCATGAAAAGGAAGACAAGAAGGAAGGAAAAAATAGAAAAGACAAGACCACAAAACAACCAGAAAATAAATAACAAAATGCCAAGAGTAAGTGCTTACTTATCAGTAATAACATTAAATGTAAATGGACTGTTTTCCAATCAAAAGATATGGAGTTGCTGAATAGATTAAAAAAAAAAAAAAAAGACCCAGTGTCAGTCACCTGTAAGAAACATGCTTCATCCTATAAAGACACACACAGGCTAATAAAAGGGATGGAAAAAGAGATTCCATGAAAATGGAAACCAAATAAATGCAGGAGTAGCTATACTTAGACAAAATAGACTTCAGGACAAAAACTGTAAAAAAGGTCACTACATAATAATAAAGGGGTCAATTCAGCCAGAGGATATAACACTTGTAAATACATATGCAGAGAACAAAGGAGCACCTAAATATATAAAACAAATATTATTAGAGCTAAAAAGAGAGATAGGCCCCGATGAAATAACAGCTAGAGATGTCAACACTTACTCCACTTTCAGCATTGGACAGATCATCCAGACAAAAAAAATCAACAAGAAACATCAGACTTAATCTGCACCACAAACCAAATGGACCTAACACATATCATGCAATGGCTACAGAATACACATTCTTCTCCTCAGCACATGGATCATTCTCAAACACAGACCATATGTTAAGTCACAAAACAACTCTTGAAACATTAAAAAAAAACAAACCATAAATTACATAAGTTATCTTCTCTGACTACAGTGGAATGAAACTAGAAATCAATAACAAGAGAAATTTTGGCAACTATACAAATACATGGAAATTAAACAATATGCTCCTTAAAGACCAGTGGGTCAATGAAGAAACTAAGAAGGAAATTGAAACATTTTTTGAAACAAATGATAATGGAAACACAGCATACCAAAACCTGTTGGATACAGGAAAAGCAGTACTCAGAGGGAAGTTTACACCTATAAGCACTGTATTATTCTGTTTTCGCACTGCTGATAAAACCATACCTGAGACAGGGTAGTTTATAAAGAAAAAGAGGTTTAATGGACTCAGTTCCATGTGACTGAAGAGGCCTCACAATCATGGTGGAAGGCATGTCTTACATGGCAGCAAGTAAGAAAGAGTAAGAGTCAAATGAGAAGAGAAATGACTTATAAAACCATCAGATTTAGTGAGACTTAATTCACTACCACAAGAACAATGTGGGGGAAACTGTGCCCATGATTCAATTAGCTTTCACTGGGTCCCTCCCACAATGCATGGGAACTATGGGAACTACAATTCAAGTTGAGATTTGGTTGGGGACACAGGCAAACCATATCATTCTACCCTTGGCCCCTCCCAACCCCATGTCCTCACATTTCAGAAGCAATCATGCCTTCCTAAAAGCTTCTCAAAGGCTTAATTCATTTCAGCATTAACTCAAAAGTCCACAGTCTAAAGTCTCATCTGAGACAAGTCAAGTCCCTTCCATCTATGTATGAGTCAGTAAAATCAAAAGCAAGTTAGTTACTTCCTAGATAAAATGGGAGTACAGGCATTGGATAAATACAATCATTTCAAATGGGAGAAATTGGCCAAAACAAAGTGGCTACAGGCCCCATGCAAGTCCAAAATCCAGTGGGGTAGTCAAATCTTAAAGCTTTGAAATGATATCCTTTGACTCTATGTCTCATATCTAGGTCACACTGATGCAAGAGGTGGGTTACCATGGTCTTAGGCAAATCTACCCCTGTGGCTTTGCCTCACTCCCAGCTGCTTCACAGGCTGGCATTGAGTGTCTGTAGCTTTTCCAGGTACATGGTGCAAGCTCTCAGTGGATCTACCATTCTAGGTTCTGGAGGACAGTGCCCAGTGGGAACTCTGTGTAGGAGCTCTGATCCCATATTTCCCTTCCGTACTGCCCTGGCAGAGATTCTCCATGAGTTCTCCAACCCTGCAGCAAACTTCTGCCTGGACATCCAGCTGTTTTCATACAACCTCTGAAATCTAGGCAGAGGTTCTCAAGCCTTAATTCTTGACTTCTGTGCACCTACAGGCTCAATACCACATGAAAGCTTCCAATACTTGGGGCTTGCACCCCCTGAAGCTATGGCCTGAGCTGTACCTTGGAACCTTTTAGTCATGGCTGGAGTAGCTGGGCCACAGGGCACCAAGACCCTAGACTGCACACAGCAAAGGCACCCTTGGCCCAGTCCACAAAACTATTTTTTCTCATAGGCCTCTCATCACTCTGTGATGAGAGAGTCTGCTGCAAAGGTCTCTGACATGTTATGGAGACATTTTCCCTATTGTCTTGGTGATTAACATTCAGATCCTCGTTACTTATGCAAATTTCTGTAGCTGGTTCCAGTCTCTCCTCAGAAAATGGGTTTTTCTTTTTTATTGCAATGTCAGGCTGCAAGTTTTCTGAACTTTTATGCTGTTTCCCTTTTAAAGCTGAATGGCTTTAATAGCATCCAAATCACCTTTTGAATGCTTTTCTGCTTGGAAATTTCTTCTGTCAGATACCCTAAATCATCTCTTTTAGTTCAAACTTCCACAGATCTCTAGAGCAGGGGCAAAATTCTGCTAGTCTCTTTGCTAAAACATAACAAGAGTCACCTTTACTCCAGTTCCCAACAAGTTTCTCATCTTCATCTGAGACCAACTCAGCCTGGATTTCATTGTCCCTTTCATTATGAGCATTTTGGTCAATGCCATTCAATAAATCTTTAGGAAGTTCCAAACTTTCCCATATTTTCCTGTCTTCTTCTGAGTCCTCCAAACTGTTCCAACCTCTGCCTGGTACCTACTTCCAAAGTCACTTCCACATTTTTGGATATCTTTTCAGCAGTACCCCACTGTTGATACCAATTTACTGTATTAGTCTGTTTTCATGCTGCTGATAAAGGCATACCTGAGAGTGAGTAATTTATAAAGAAAAAGAGGTTTGATGAACTCAAAATTCCACTTGATTGGGGAGGCCTCACAATCACGGTGGAAGGCACATATTACATGGCAGCAGACAAGAGAAAATGAGAGCCAAGAGAAAAGGGCAATGCCTTATGAAACCATCAGATCTTGTGAGACTTATTCACTACCATGAGAACAGTATGGGTGAAACTGCACCCATGATTCAGTTATTTCCTACTGAGTTCCTCCTGCAACATGTGGGAATCATGGGAGCTACAATACAAGATGAGATTTGGATCTCATCTTGAAACCGTATCAAGCACCTACATTAAAAAATTATAAAAACTTCAAATAAACAAATTAATGATGACTCTTAAAGAACTAGAAAAGCAAGAGCAAATCAAACCTAAAATTAATATAAGAAAAGAAGATCACAGCAGAAAAGAGCTGAAATGAAGAAAATAATACAAAAGATCAACAAAATAAAAAGTTATTTTTTGAAAAGATAAAATTGACAAACCTTTAGCCAGACTAAGAAAAAAGAGAAGATGCAAATAAATAAAATCAGCGATGAAAAAGGAGATATTATAACCAATACCAAAGAAACTCAAAGGATCACTGGAGACTACTCTGAGCGATTATATGCCAATAAATTGAAAAATCTAGAAGAAAAATGGATAAACTCCTAGACACATACAGCCTACCAAGATTGAACCATGAAGAAATTCAAAACCTGAACAGACCAAAAACAAGTAATAAGATCAAAGTTGTAATAAAAGTTTCATGGCAAAGAAAAGCCCAGGACCTGATGACTTTACTGCTGAGTTTTACCAGACATTTAAAGAAGAACTAATACCAATCCCATTCAAACTACTCCAAAAAACAGAGAAGGGAATGCTTTGAACTTGTTCTATGAGGCCAGTGTTACCCTGATGCCAAAACTGGACCAAGAAAGATCAAAAAAGTAAAACTACAAGCCAATATCACTGATGAACATTGATGCAAAAATCCTCAACAAAAAATACTAGCAAACAGAATTCAACAACATGTTAAAAAGACTATTCATCATGGCCAAGTGGGATTTATTCCAAGGATGAAAGGATGGTTCAACATACTCAAATCAATAAATGTGACACACCATATCAACAGAATGAAGGACAAAAATCATATGGTCATTTTAATTGATTATGAAAAAGGCTTTGATGAAATTTAACATTCCCCCATGATAAAAACCCTAGATAAACTGGGTATAGAAGGAACATACGTCAAGACAATAAAAGAAATATATACCAGATCCACAGCTAGTATCATATTAAATGGGGAAAACTAAAGTCTTTCCTCTAAGATCTGGAATGTCACAAGGATGCCCACTTTCACCACTGTTATTCAACATAGTACTGGAATTCTAGCTACAACAATCAGACAAAAAAGGAAAAAGAACAAGAAAAAGAAATGAAGAGCATTCAAATTAGAATGGAAGAGATCAAATTATCTTTATTTGCAAATAATATAATCTTATATTTGAAAAAACCTAAAGACTTCACCAAAAAACTATTAGAACTGATAAACAATTTCAGTAGAACTTCAGGATACAAAATCAATATATGAAAATTAGTAGTATTTCTATATGCCAATAGCAAACAGTCTGAAAAAGAAATCAAGAAAGTAATTCCATTTACAATAGGTACAAATAAAATAGCTAGAACTTAACAACCAAAGTGAAAGAGCTCTACAATAAAACTATAAAACATTGATGAAAGAAATTGAAAAGCATACAAAAAATGGAAAGATATTCCATGTACATGGATTGGAAGAATCACTATTGTTAAAATGTTCACACTACCTGAAACGATCTACAGATTCAATGCAATCCCTATTAAAATATCAATGACATTATTCACAGGAATAGAAAAAAAACAATATTAACATTTACATGAGTGCACAAAAGATCAAGAATAGCCAATACTATCCTGAAAAAAAGCAGAGGAATCACTTTACCTGACTTCAAATTATACTACAAAACTATAGTAACCAAAACAGCATGGTACTGGCATAAAAACAGACACAAAGACCAGTGGAACAGGAAACCCAGAAAGAAATCTATACAAATGAGTAAACTCACTTTTGACAAAGTTGTCAAGAGTGTACATTGGGAAAAGACAGTCTTTTTGATAAATGATGCTGGAAAAACTAGCTATCCATATGCAGAAGAATGAAACTAGATCCCTATCACTCACCATACTTGAAAATCAAATAAAAATGGATTAAATATTTAAATCTAAGACCTCAATCTATGAAAGTACCAGAAGAAAACATTGGGGAAACTCTCCAGGACATTGGTTTAGGCAGAGATTTTTCGAGTAATGTTCTACAAGCACAGGCAACTAAAGCAAAAATGAATGAATGCAATCACATCAAGTTTAAAAGCTGCAGCATAGCAAAGGAAACTATCAGCAAAGTGAAGAAACAACCCACAGAATGGAAGAAGATATTTGCAAACTACCCATCTGGCAAGGGATTAATAACTATAATATATAGGGAGCTCAAACAACTCTATATGAAAAAAAATCTGATTTTAAAATAGGCAAAAGATCTGAATAGGCATTTCTCAAAAGAAGACATACAAATAGAAAGCAGGTATATAAAAAGGTGCTCAACATCATTGATCATCAGAAAAACACAAATCAAAACTGCAACGAAATAACATCTCACCCCAGTTAAAATGGTTTTTATTCTAAAGACTGGCAATAACAAATGCTGACAAGGATATAAAGAAAAAGGGAGCCCTCATACGTTGTTGATGGGAATGTAAATTAGTACAACCACTAGGAGGAAAACTTTAAAGGATCCTCAAAAAACTAAAAATGGAGCTACTACCATATGATCTAGCAATCCCACTCCTAGGTATATACCCAAAAGGAAATCAGTACGTTGAAGAGATATCTGCACTTCTATGTTTATTAAGCACTATTCACAATAGCCAAGATTTGGAAGCAACTTAAGTTGAATGATCAGCAGTTGAATGAATAAAGAAAATGCAATATGTATACATCAATGGAGTGCTATTCAGCCATAAAAAACGAATGAGATCCTCTCATTTGTAACAACATGGATGGACCTGGAGGATATTATGCTAAGTGAAATAAGCCACTCACATAGAAGACAAACTTCGCATGTTCCCACTTACTTGAGGGAGCTAAAAATTAAAACAATTGAACTCATGGAGATAGAGAGCAGAATGATGACTACCAGAGGATAGGAAGGGTTTTTGGGTGAGGATAGATGGAATGGTTAATGGGTACAAGAATATATCCATTATATAGAACAAATAAGATCTCGTGTTTGATACAACAACAGCATGATTACAGTCAACAATATATAATTGTACATTTTAAAATAACTAAAAGACTTAATTGGATTGTTTATAATGCAAAGAAATGCTTGAGATGATGGATATCCCCTTTACCCTAATGGGATTATTATATATTGTAGGACTGTATCAAAATAGCTCATGAACCCTATAAATACATGCATCTATTATTTACACACACACAAAAACTCCTGTAACCCATAAATATACATCCTACTATGTACCCACAAACATTTTAAAACATTAAATTTAATTAAATTTAAAAAAATTTATAATGTTGCCATGTTTAGACAAAATAAATTCATGGCAAATTTGGGGCACAAGATCAGGCTTGTCAATTTTTCTATTTTCTGAAAGTCTATATAGCAGATTTTTTTAAGTAAATCATTTGTAATGATTTTTTTTAAGTAATCATTTGTAGGGATTTTTTTTTCTTTTTTTTTTTGAGATGAGTCTTACTGTGTCACCCAGGCTAGAGTGGTACCATCTTGGCTCACTGCAGCCTCAGCCTCCTGGGTTCAAGTTATTCTTCTGCCTTAGCCTCCCAAGTAGCTGGGATTACAGGCACCTGCCACGACACCCTGCTAATTTTTGTATTGTTAGTAGAGATGGAATTTCACCATGTTGGTCAGGCTGGTCTCGAACTCATGACCTCAGGTGATTTACCCACCTTGGCCTCCCAAAGTGCTGGGATCATAGGCATGAGCCACCATGCCCTGCCTCATTTGTATTTTAAATATGCAAATGATCTCTCAACAGATTTGATAGATCAATCATTACATTCTTCGTAAACCTCTGTTTCCTTTGTTTAGGAAACCTCTAATTTTTTAGATTTCCTCCTCCCTTTCAAGCTGCTTGACAATAGCTCCTTTAATATCTCTCTCTGCAACAGTGTATTTTTCAATGTTGAGATTCCATTCATAGGTTACATCATTCTGGATATGTTATTAACGTGTTTATTTCGCAGGAAAGCATTCGTTTACTCTTTACAGTCTTCCCTCTCCTTCCAACCTGCACCATTCTTTGGCAGGTAGCTTCTGAACTGCATTTTTTGGTGAGAAGGTGAGTGGTGACCCTACTGATAACAGGAAATAAGGGAAAGCTAAACTTACATAAATAAAGATTCTCTGTGGAAGATGGCGATGGGACAGTGGTAAGGGTGAAGTTAAGGACTGTAGAAAAAGAGGGTAAGAGATGAAGCAGCTGCTGTTGAGAAAGAGCCCTTGGGAAAGAGCTAAAATATTTCAAGGGAACTAAATGAGAAGCTTTGCTATGCCATGAACATCCTTTCTTGTCTCAGAAAACCTTGCTAATAAATGCATGTTATTCATCAATATTTCCTAAACTGAATTTGTGTGGGGGTACTTTTTATTTTTTGTCTGTTTGATTTTGGTGTGCAAAGATATGTTGGAATTGGTCTCAACCGGAGAAAAATAGAAACAAAAGTAGTCCCATTCAGCGCTGCTGTCTCAGCTATCCATTGACTATCCAACTGCATTTCTCCCAGCCCCACTTTAGGACACTCAGGACCCAACCTGCCCTAAATGAAACTCAAGAACCTGTTTCTTTTCTACCATTTCCCATTCAGTGAATGACAGTACTATTCATCAAGTTGTTTCTAACCTAAATCCTGAAGGACAGCTCTTCTCTCTTCTCCTCTGCTTTACAGCAATCACCATGTTCTATCTCCCTGATCCATCTCGAATCCATCCCCTTCTCTCCGGACCCAAGTACCTTCATCTCTCTCTCTCTGGAAGTATTGTTAGAACTTCCTAACTGATCTCTTGCTTCCAGTCTTTTTCCTTTACAAAAATCAGAGTAATCTTTCAAATGGATCATATCATTAGAGTAGCGCTTCCCACTCTCTTAAAATAAAATTCAAACTCCTTATATTTACCAACCCTTTTCATGATGTGGCCTCTACTCACTTTTTCATCCAACCTTACATAGTCTCCTTTCTTTTCTCATTATGTTCAAGGCAAGCTGATAATTTTTTAATTACTCTGAAGAGCTAAGTAACTTCTTGCCACCAAACAAGTAGGGTTCCTTGGCTTGAAAGCCCCATCTCCACTCAATCTCTGCTCTTCATCTAAGCCACTCCTTTCTTCTACTCAACACTTCCTGTCTCTTTGAATGTCACTTCTCCAGAGAAGCTTCCTTAGCCCTGCTCCTCCCCTAACTCCCTTGTCCCTGCCAGACTGATCGAGTCTCTGTGATATACTCATTTTGTTCAAAGCACTTATTTCATCTATAATTAAATAACCTTTGCTATAATTACTAATGTCTGCCTCTACTGCAGACTCTCAATTATATGATTTGTGATGTTGATGGTGGTGGTATTAGGCTGGCGAACTGCTAATTATTTAACGTTGTATAGACAGACATTCCTGGCCTACTATTTCTGTGTTAGATTCTTTTAAGGCTAAGGCATTAAAAATTAAAAGTTCTATAGATAAATCCTATTTATATTTGCTATTTGTCTTTCTCTCATTACTTTAAAGAAAAGAGAACACCTAAAATGTCCAATAAGTATAAGAAATTAGGTTTGAGATGAGGATAAAACTAAAACAAAAATTTGGGGAATTTCAGCAGAACGGCATTCTTTCTTCAAAAAACACATCAATCACAGGCAAGGACAGGATCTCACACCTACAAGTGCAATTTTTGCACCTTTAGAAATAAAGAACCAGTGTTCATTTCAATTCAAATATTACCCTCATTTCTTAGGGAGCTCACAAAAGTAGTTCATTAGTGCCACCTTGGGTGACAGGTTTATGGTTCTGTCATTATAACTGCTAATAAATGAACTGATGATATGAATCAAATTCACTGAAATCTCTTTCATCCTGAATACATTGTAAAAAAAAATCAAAGTCAAGATTATGTGTTCCATGGTATTTCAGATGTAATAAAGCCTAAAGCTCTAACTGCAAAATGAGAATTATGTGCAGTGAGCTATCTTATTTAACGCAAAATGTTTTGGGGGCTAATAGCCCATGGCATACTACTCATCAAAATGGACCAAGAGAAAAGACATGTTAAATCAGGGCTGACTGTATTGCCACTCATGACTATTTCCAACTCTAAGAGAATCAGTATAAGCACATCTACTTACAGATATCTTAGATGTCTTTCCCTGGGAAGCCACTTTGGTCCATTTCTCCATTTAACATCTACTACTTACAATTTTTTATTTCCTCATTTGATGGGAATTTAATGTGTATTCATTACATGTTCATGGTATGCACTGCTTTAGGGCCTATGGAAATTGTAACATAAAATGAAATATAGAGTCATGGATTTTAAAATAGCAAAGTGGTATTTGTAACTTTTACAGAAACATGTCAACGAAACTAGTGGACAGCTATTTTTAAAAGTGGATATTATTTTGACATAAATCACATGGTGGGTTTTAGATTAATTTCAAAATCAAAAAAAAGTCATTGTGGGGTAAGTTAAGTCTAAGAAATATTCTTGGAGGGACACAAAAGAGTGTAAGATTTTGCATATACTTGTACCTATAGCTTGTGTATTGGGTTGTATAAAGAGAACAAACTGGCTAATGTTTGGAAGCAGTAAGAAGAAAATATTGATAAGGTAGGGCCACATTCAAAAAGATTTTAAATACTGGGCTGAGAAAATCTGAACACATTAAAAGGGCTAAGTGTTACATTCTTAATGAGACTGACATAAAAGTGTATAAAAGGAAATTACAGATTAAGGTCTATACATGCAAAGGTTAGAAAGACATGTTCAGACGTTGTGGTAATACGGGTCTCAAGTAATGAGGGCCTTGATTAGACTTTACAGATGAGAACAAATAATAAGAGTGACACTGAGAAATAAGAACCTGTAGGCTTAGGTGACTAGTGAGTTATGAGAGCTTTTAGGAGAAATATGAAAAAGATGAACATTTTGATACTTGGAATTGGGAAGAATGGTATTTTAATCAAGAAACTTGGAAAATTAGGAGAGGGTATCCATTTGAGAGCTACTTGAGTTTTGTTATTTTGAATTTTGCAGTAAAGACAGATTCTAATGGAACTGCCAAAATGTTAGAGTTGAGAAGTCCATAGGACCCATGGGGTTCAAGTCCTCAGTAGGATTCAGGAATCCCTTCTATAACATTCCTAATAGAGGTACGAATACTTTCTGTGTTTAGGAACATTACTAGGAACACCTTCCTTAAGTTGAATTCAAATGCACTCTCCTGTAACTTACACCTAAATCTTTCATTTCTACCTTCTGGCTCAGAATTGAACAGGACTATGTCCTCTTCCATGTTATAATTTTCAACTATTTTATGGTCACTGCATCCCCCTTTAGTTCCAGCTTTTCAAGAATCTCCTAGTTCCTTCAAGTGCAACTCATTAATATAACTTAGAAACTCTTTATTAACAGAGATGAATAAGGCATCACAAATATCTCCCAACTATGAGAACTACTGATGCTATTTTCATCTTATAATTGAATTTTATAATAGTCTGTTACAAAAAAAGAGACAGGCAATTTTCGTTTCCCGAAAAGCAAAAACTACATTCAAAATTAAAACATCTTAAGTCTAATGAAAGCCCAAGACCAGCAAGTCTGAGAAACTTGTGATTGGACTTCTAACTTGAATGAACAAATAAATTAAAAGGAATCAAATTCAATTTTCCAAAGGACTGCGATTTTCTGCTTTTTGCATGCAACAAATTTGGAAGGCCATAAAGATTTTAGAAAAATTATTGTTATTATCATCTGATCTTTCTAACAATGCATTTGCTTCTAAACTTTGAAGTGTATTCGTGAAATAGAAAAATTCATTTAAATATCTATTATCACGGAATGGAGATTTGATTTGATGAAACCTCCATACAACTAACAAATGTTTGCCTCTCCAAATGACTTTTGCTCTGGTATTATGCTTCAGAAAATAAATTATTATTATTTATGATCATAATAATGTATATATACATAATAAGTTTCTCAGAGGAGTTAAAACCCATTTTTGCTTCTTCTACAGCACTTTTCATTTGTAAAAGTCAGAAACTTGCAGCTTTGTTATTGCAAGTGAAAAAATACATTAGGAAGGCACAGGCTCCTCAAAGTCAAAGTCAGTACTCAGTGTGCCGGCAGTCTGAGGACACCTGTGAATCAACATACCTGTGATAGTTAATCTTTCCATTTAGCATCAGCAATTCTTATAAAATATGAAATTTTAGAAACTTAGATAACACATATCAAGGACTATAAGCACTTACCGTGCGATCAATGCTATATGATATGGAAGAAGTGGCCCAGCCCCAAATCTAATTGAGAAGACAGGATTTCAAAACAAGAAATAACTTGAGGAACTTGTGAAAGAGAGTATAATGACTTGTTATGGGGAAGCAGTAGTTAAATTACAAGGTAAGAAGTAAAAAGATCTCTGTTTCATTCCCTACTCCAAAAACAACGTGAAGCTACTTATTTATCCCACCTGTAAAACACAATAAAACTGCACACTACAATCTTATCCCAGAAGGATAGGTGAAGATTAAATGTGGGTGTCTGGAGTTTCACAAATGGTGTTTTGATCTACAAATTGCAGTACCTTCACTTTGCTTTTATAACACATTCATGGTCCTTACCCACCAGAGTCTACCTTTACCTGTCTAGATATTATATCAACATACATCAAATAACCCTCCTCAGAATCTCCTGAGGATGAGCTGAAGACCAAGCTAAAAATATGATTCAGTGATTGCATATTAAATCATACAAGGTTGATACATACAAGGTCTCCATTTACTTTTATAATACAAAATTAACCTTGCAGGTACAAAATCACAGTATTATTTTATAATTATAGATATATCCTCTAGATTTATTAGACTTTACAAAATACCTGACCTTCCTAACATAGGTTGCTAATTATTTTGTATCTAGCAAGAGCAGATTCATTAAACCTGCATCTCAGTATAAGTGTGACTAACACTTTTTCATCTTACCAGTTTCTATTACCGTTGTTCATGACACATTAATTAAATTTCATATTCAAGTATGAATTTAAAATTTAAAAATTTCACTGAGTGCACCCCAGTGACAGTTAGTTGTTTATACTATCAAACTGTTAGTGAATAATGGTCATAGACAACTTTATTTTTACTTATGTGTGTATTTTTAATTCTCTCAATTATACTATAAGCTATTCTGGGGCAGGAAAATTAATTTTTTAAAATTCATGTTTGTAGCAGTACCTACTAGAAAGACACTTTGCACATGGTACACAAGTAATAGATATTCGTTGCAAGCTTGAAAAACAGTTGGACTGAAAGGAAAGACATGCCTTTTTCGGTACATTGTGTTGTTATATGAGTAGAATGTTGTCCATTCATATTGCTCAGTTTTAATTCTTTCATTGTATTCTATTTACATAAGCTTAAACAACTGCAAATGTAAAGCCCAAGAAATCATCTGATTTTCTTTTTATGGTAATTTCTTAAAATGCATATTTTAAGAATATAAAATAAAACGCCATAGTGCAGGCATATAATGTATAAAATTGAGAAATTCAGTCTTCTCAAAATGGGTAGAATCAAGATATGGGTTCATTTTAATTACTGCAGATTGCAAAAGATATAGAAATTGTCCTTTCTTATTCTTTAATTCAAATATCCATTTTGAAAAGAAACATATCAAAATTCAAATGTGCATAAAAACATTCCAGTAAATAAAAAATTGAAGTTTCAGAGTTATTTTGTAAGTCTAAAATCAAGACAATTTTTGGTATATATATTCCCACAACCATCATATTTTCTTTTTTAGAATTTTCTTATCCTGCAACTTTGTTTCTCTTTCTTTTCTGTAAAAAAATGCAAGAAGCATTTACCTGCTACTTCCTTCCTCTGAATGGAACTCATACGCAATCTGCATTTTTAATATAAATTTTTGAGTTTTAGAATAACTAAGAATAAATTTCCAATGTCTCCCCATAAAAATGATGGGTGAATGAGATGATGGATATTTTTAATTATCTTGACGTAATCAACTAAATTTTATATGTGTATCAAAAATCACATTGTACCCCATAAATGTATACAATTATTGGTAACTTAAAAATAATAAAAGAAATTCTGATATATATTATAGAAACCCTTTACATAAAATAAGAAACATGAAGGTCCATGTATTAAGACAAAGCTGTGGAGTTAGGTGAGATGTTCTTTTTTCACCATATATGTTCTATATGCCTTTGTAACATTGGTGTGCTACCAATTTGACTTTACTTGAGTAAGTTACAATATTAATTATTTTCAAATAATTTAGTTTTCACTAAGAGTAGAATACTATTAGGTGCTGGTAGAAATGCAAATGAAATAAAGACTCAGGATCTTAAAAAGCTTAATATAAATTTGTAGGGACAAAATATAGACCCCAGAAATGAGGAAGAATAATGATAAATAAGAAGTCAGTAGGTACAAATCATATTTTCTACCTGTTGAATACGTTGAGTCCTTTAAAAAAACACACAAACAAAAAATGGCTACCAATGGAGGTGGTTTCACAGGTTAGCAATGCCTACAGTAGGCTTCACAGGTTTCAGCAGATGCGGATCAGCTTCCTTTCACATTCACATGAAGTAATCTCACAGGCTACAATGTTCATATTAAAACAGTGGATTAATAAAACCAGAAAGATGAACCAATAACTAAGTTGTAAAAGTTGTCCCATGACACATCAGCTTTGATCCTGGAGCACTTCTGTATTCAATCCCTCTTTCTTTCCTCTCTGTTATACATTATATTGATCACTTTATTTCTAAGTAAATACAAAGTAAAATTATATTAAATGTCAATTAGTAAAGAAATGTTAACCCTCACTAAAAGTTCAGAAATTAGTACAATTTATTGTTCATCTACTTTTCATGCCACTAGATAAAAATACTCTTTTAAATTATTATTCAGCTGCAGTGAATATCAGCCTGGGTTTGCTCACTAATACTGTGATCAGAGAATTTAACGAAACCGTAAAACAAAAAAGCAACAGATTTGTTTTTCTTATGGAAATTAAATTACATGTGGAGAAACAGTAGCATTTTTCTTCTACTCTCCAACTCTGAAGTTCAGTTTTAACTTGACTTATTGAGTCTGTTGTACAGCATCTCAATACTCAATGAAGCATCTCTCAAGTTTTGGACCTGGAAACCAACAATGTCCAAAACCTCAACTTGAAACCACTGGTAAATATAAAAGTAAGGAAATCCAAAAGAGAGCAAACATTAGCAAAAGCACAAAGCAGACAAAATCTGGCAATTGCTGCAATATCTAAAATACAATAGTGGACTCGTTTCTTCTAAAAAAAAGAAGAGAAGAAGAAGGAGGAGGAGGAGGAGGAGGAGGAGGAGGAGGAGGAGGAGGAAGAAGAAGAAGAAGAAGAAGAAGAATACTTAAAGTGAAAGCTCTCTGTATTTCAATTATAAAATTATGCTGTTTTTCTTAACAGTGTGTATTTGGGACTATTGAACCAATATAGCCAGTAACAAAGAAAACTTCCAGCCATATTTTTCTCTAATCAATCTCATCAGGAAGTCAACATAGGCCAATGTGGTGCTTCCCAACCCTTAGCTACAGCTAAGCTTCAGAATCACATGGAGAGCTGCTCAAGCAGACTTCTGAATCTGCCCACCTTAGGGATTTTAGTGTAGGCTTAGGGATAGGGCACTGGCTGTCCAGATTTTATTTTCCAACAAGTTCCAGGTGATGCTAGTGCCGCTGATACTGGAATCACCCTCTATAAACACTAGGCTAAAAGAATTGGGACAAAGGAGATTGTCAATAACTGAAATATCTCAGCATTTGGGTTCCTTGGAATCTAGCTGAACTGAGAATTTCAATTCAGGATTTTAACTGCGGATAAATGTACTGTGTAGAGGCAACAAACATTTTTAAGTTGTTCTAGAAATTACCTAATAAATACTTACCAGATGAAATGTCTAAAATTAATCTCATGTACCTAAGAATCAACTTTGACAACAAAGAATGACAGGTACGGGAGCAATGCTGGAAAATTGATTTGTCTTACATTCCCACCCCCTCCACTCCTTTTCTCATTGTGTGCCTCTTGAACAAATGTGTGCATATGTAGACACACAAAACAACACACAGAACACATCCTCTGCCAGCCCACTGCGAAAACCATAGGGCAGGGACAAGCACACAAACGGAAGCCCACATAGCACATGTCTAAATAGTTGAAAGGTATAAATCCAGCTAAAAACTACTAAATAAAATATGCTGTATCCACTTACCTCGGTAAATACAGTTTCATAACAACCTGACAAGGTGGATTCTAATTCAGAATATGCAGACTCAGTGCTTTGTGCCTAAATATTGAGGCTCTAGGGAAACCAGCTCCCTGCTTGCAAGACATTCCCCTTCTCTTTGGAACTTCAGCTTCAGCTTTTGCTATGAGGGGCTGGGAATTTGTGTGCACTCCACAAAAACAATCACCATTCCTTACCCACCCTTTGAGTCCACTGCATAGATGCCGTGGCATGGTCTGCCCTCATGGGGTGATCCCAGGGAAGATACTTGCCCGTGTCTGAGGAACAGGGTCAGGGCCCTTTAGCAGGGAACTCGGGGCTCTCTAGTAATTGACATATGGTCTAAAAGGGGAATGTGGGCTCCAAGTGGGAAAGTCCCATTGGCCCCTGCACAAGTCTCACCCCTCAGGGATTGTGACCAGAGAAAGTAAAAGTAAGACCTCTAAAAAACAGAGTCCAGGGAAGTACTATGCTCCTCTTCAGTGACCTAGGACCTAGGATCCTCAGTTATTACATATTTTTCCATCAAAACCTTTTCTTTACTTCTCTGGGTTTTTTGTTTTTTTTTTTTTTGGAGACAGGGTCCTCTGTCACCCAGAGTGGAGCACAGTAGCCTGATTTTGGCTCGCTGCAACCTCTGCCTCTCAGGCTCAAGCGATTCTCCTGCCGCAGCCTCCCGGGTAGCTGGGATTACAGGTACGCACCACTGCCACCTGGCTAATACATATATACATATATTTTGTATTTTTAGTAGAGACGGGGTTTCACCATGTTGGCCAAGCTGATCTTGAACTCCTGACCTCAATTGATCCACTCGCCTCAGCCTTCCAAAGTGCTGGGATTACAGGTATGAGCCACTCTGCCTGGCCATCAAAACTTTAAATACTGAATTCATTTTAAATTGTAACCAACTGATAACAGAATAAAGTGTTTTTCCTCCTAAAGAAATTTTTACTTGTATCGAAGCTTCCAATACAAACACTCTGATGGCTGAGTTTCAGGTCCTGGCACAACAGGAGGACAGGAGAAGTGAGTCTATGGGAAACCAGCACTGTTTGTTATTTTGTATTATATTTTATTATTTTATTTTATTGAGTTCCAGGGTATATATGCACTATTTGCAGGTTTATTCCGTAAGTAAACATGTGCCATGGTGGTTTGCTGTACCTATCAACCCATCACCTAGGTGTTAAGTCCAGCATGCATTAGCTCTTTTTCCTAATGCCCTCCCCACCCCCATCCTCCCTAACAGACCCAGTGTGTGTTGTTTCCCTCCCTATGTCCATGCGTTCTCATTGTGTTCAGTTTCCGCTTATATGTGAGAATATGCAGTGTTTGGTTTTCTGTTCCTGCATTAATTTGCTGAGGATAATGGCTTCCAGCTTCATCCATATCCTTGCAGAGGACATGATCTTATTTCTTTCTATGGCTGCATAGTAGTCCATGGTTTATACGTACCACATTTTCTTTATGCAGTCTATCATTGATGGGCATTTGGGTTGATTCCACATCATTGCTTGTGAATAATGCTGCAATGAACATACACATGCACATATCTTTATAATTCCTTTGGGTATATACTCAGCAATAGGATTGCTGGACCAAATGGTATTTCTGGTTCTAAATCTTTGAGAAATTGCCACACTGTCTTCCACAATGGTTGAACTAATTTGCACTTCCACCAACAGTGTAAAAGTGTTCCTATTCCTCTGCAACCTCGCCAGCATCTGTTGCTTCATTGCTTTTTAATAATCGCTATTCTGACTGGCATGAGATGATATCTCAGACATTGCTTCTTGATGCTATTAAGCATCTGCTCATGAATTCCCCTAAAGCAAACTTTGATCGACAGAGGTAAAGAACACAGGAACCAAGAGGCAAGCCTGAGTTCTGTATTTGTTATACTCTAAACTCTTTTTTGCTGCCTAAATCAAGAGACTTTTAGAAAGCTACAACTTCTCTACCATTTGATTTCTTATTTTAAAAAGTATAGAAAAGTTAGAGTAAACTTAAATTTTGCAAAAGGTATCCTAAAGGCTATCAATAGATACTACTTGAAAATAGGTGGCAGCGAAGGTAGTAGCAAGGGGTGACCCACAGTCTAATTAATGCAAGTCATGTTGAGTTAAATATTATGAAAGATTATTTCCTACTAATGTATATTCTAACTATCTAAGTAGGCTTAGAGTATATAGGGTTCCTTAATATTATTAGAACAAGATATTACTGTTTAAAAGAGCACCCAATTAAATTAGGGACCCTCAGAACACATGTCAAAAGTGAAATTCAGTGTAGTCTCCTGATAGATGAAATATGTCCTTCAAAATAATTTCACCAAAATACATTTTCTGATGCAGGAGATTTTGATTTTTGACAATTTGATCTCAAGGCAAACCTTGAGTCTTAGTGTAAAGAAATAAAATGCAATGCTAATGACACGGGGATGGCAAATTCCATTGGATAATATTCTATGTTTATGTGGGATAATGAACTAATTCAAGATTTTAATATACTAAAGTATCTAAAAATTAAGTTACTGCAGTGAGTACATAGTTTCCTATTGTTGTTATAACAAATAACCCCAGACTTAGTGGTGGACCAGATGATGCATTAGTTATCTATTGCTGTGTAACAAATTACCCCACACTGTAACTCAGAGTGCTGGGTCACAATGTCAGTGTCAATCTAGATGTCAGCCAGGAAGCCAGGACTGAGTTATCCAGGACTGGGACTGGAAGATTCACCATTGCTGGTTTTGAAGCTGGAGGAGGGGCCAGGGATGCCAGTGTTCTCTAAAAGCTGGAAAAGGCAAAAAAATAAAATCTCCTCTAGGTTCTGCAGGAAGGAAGCAGCTTTCAGATCCTTGATTTTAGCTGAGAGACTCATGTTGAACTTCTGATCTGTGAAGCTGTAAACACTCATAAATTTTGGCTCTTTGAAAACATTGCATGTATGGCTATTTGTTAAAGCAGCAATCAGAAATGATGCAATCACTGCAGTAATTTAATTTTTAATACTTTAGTATATTAAAATCCTGAATTAGTTCATTATTCCACATAAGTAGAGAATATTATCTAATGGAATTTGCAGTCTCTGTGTCATTAGCATTGCATTTTATTACTTTATGTTAACAATCAGGGTTTGCCTTGAGACCAAGCTACCAAAACTCAAAATCTCCTGAGTCAGAAAATGTATTGTGGTGAAATTATTTTGAAGGACACATTTCATCTCTCAGGAGACTACACTGAATTTCATTTTTAACAACAATTCTTATGGGAACTGTTAGAAGAGATGAGACTTAGAATTGCAAGGACAGGTTCGAATGGGATAGAAGTTTGAAAATGCCCACTTGAAAATAAATTTGATAGTGTAAAAATTTGTATATAAAAATATTTCAAAGTATTTTATGCCACTATTGGATTTAAATCAGGGTAGAAAAGAAGATATTAACTTACCCAGTAAAATGTCCTTAATATTTCTTATCATTTGAAATGTGTTTTCATTTGAATACCTAATAGCAATGTTAGGGATACTATAAAGAAGCTTAGGACTTAATCTCTAATCTTGGAACATGGACAACCTAAATGAGAAAAAAATATGAAATATTAAGCATTAAACTACAATTAAAATTGACATCAGAAGAGATGACAAACTATCTGGTGATTAATTTCTAAATAAATGATTCAGAAAATAAATTACATAGTACTTGAAATGAAGGAAATGTGATCAGGAAGACAAGGAAAAACACCATTATGTAGATGGTATTTTTTCTGGATCTTTAAAAAGACAAGAAATTATACAGTATCAAGAGGAAAAGAATGCTAAGCAGCTGTTAGAGGTAGGAATATATTTCTATCATTATACAAATAACCCTGCATTATAGTTATTGGTTACCTGTTTAGGAATTACTTGTGGACAATACCATGCTTCACATTTGTACACCAGAATTCATACAAGTCCCAAGCACAAAGTACAAACTCAATACATATTTTTATTGTATATATTTCAGGTATAGAACATGATATTTTCATATACATAGTGAAATGATTACAAGTAAGCACATTATACATCACCTTCCATAGTTAATTTGTGTGTGTGTGTGGGTGTGTGTCAAGAGCACCAAAAAATATATTCTATTAACAAATTTTAAAAACAATATTATAATTATTATTGTACTTTAGGTTCTGAGGTACATGTTCATATCATGCAGGATTGTTGCATAGGTACATAAATGGTAAGGTGGTTTGCTGCCTTCATCCCCTCCCGTCACCTATATCTGGTATTTCTCCCCTTGTTATTCCACCCCTCTCCCGACTCCCCCACTGACCCCTGCCCAGTCCCCACCAACTGACCACACTATGTGATGCTCCCCTCCCTGTGCCCACATGTTCTAATTGTTCAACACCCGCCTATGAATGAGAACATATGGTGTTTGGTTTTCTGTTCTTGTGTCAGTTTGCTGAGAGTGATGGTTTCCAGATTCATCCATGTCCCTATGAAGGACACGAACTCATAGATTTTTATGGCTGCTTAAGTATTCAATGGTGGATATGTGCCACATTTTCCTTATCCAATCTATTGTTGATAGACATTTAGGTTGGTTCCAGGTCTTGGCTATTGTAAACAGTGCCGCAATGAACATACATGTGCATGTGTCTTTATAATAGAACAATTTATAATTCTTTGGGTATATATCTAGTAATGGAATTGCTGGGTCAAATGGTATTTCTATTTCTTGGCCCTTGAGGAATTGCCACACTGTCTTCCACAATGGCTGCACTAATTTGCACTCCCACCAACTGTGTAAAACTGTTCCTATTTCTCCACATCCTCTCCAGCATCTGTTGCCTCCAGATTTTTTAATAATCGCCATTCTAACTGGTGTGAGATGGTATCTCAATGTGGTTTTGATTTGCATTTCTCTAATGACCAGTGATAATGATCATTTTTCTTATATTCGTTGGCCTCATAGATGTCTTCTTTTGTAAAGTGTCTGTTCATATGCTTTGCCCACTATTGAATGGGTTTGTTTGTTTGTTTTTCTTGTAAATCTATTTTAGTTCTTTGTAGATTCTAGATATTAGGCCTTTGTGAGATGGATAGACTGCAAAAATTTTTTCCCATTCTGTTGGTTGCCAGTTCGCTCTAACTATTGTTTCCTTTGCTGTACAGAAGCTCTGGAGTTTAATTAGATCCCATTTGTCTATTTTGGCTGTTGTTTTCATTGCTTTTGGTGATTTAGCCATGAAGTCCTTGCCTATGCCTATGTCCTGAATGGTTTTGCCTAGCTTTTCTTATAAGGTTTTTATGGTGTTAGGTCTTATGTTTAGATCTTTAATCCATCTTAGTTTAAGGTGTCAGAAAGGGGTCCAGTTTCTGCTTTCTGCACATGGCTAGCCAGTTTTTCCAACACCATTTATTAAACAGGGAATTCTTTCCCCATTGCTTTTCTCAGATCTGTCAAAGATAAGATGGTTGTAGATGTGTGGTGTTGCTTCTGAGGTCTCTGTTCTATTCCATTGGTCTATGTCTCTGTTTTGGTACCAGTACCATGCTTTTTTGATTATTGTAGCCTTGTAGTATAGTTTGAAGTCAGGCAGCATGATGCCTCCAGCTTTGTTCTCTTTGCTTGGGATCATTTTGGCTATGCGGGCTCTCTTTTGGTTCCATATGAAGTGGGTTTTTTTCCAGTTCTGTGAAGAAGTCATTGGCAGCTTGATGGAGATAGCATTGAATCTATGAATTACTTTGGGCAGTATGGCCATTTTCATGATGTTGATTCTTCCCAACCATGAGCATGGAATGTTTGTCCAGCTGTTTGTGTTCTCTGTTATTTCATTGAGCAGTGGTTTGTAGTTCTCCTTGAAGAGGTCCTTTACATCCTTGTTAGTTGTATTCCTAGGTATATTTTGTTCTCTTCGTAGCAATTGTGAACAGGAGTTCACTTTTGATTTGGCTCTCTGTCTGTTATTGGTGTATAGAAATGCTTGTGATTTCTGCACATTGATTTTGTATTCTGAGACTTTGCTGAAGTTGCTTATCAGTTTCAGGAGATTTGGGGCTGAGATGATGGGGTCTTTTAAATATACAATCATGCCATCTGCAAATAGAGAAAATTTGGCTTCTGCTTTTCCTAATTGAATACCCTTTATTTCTTTTTCTTGCCTGATAGCTCTGGCTAGAACTTCCAATACTATATTAAATAGGAGTGGTGAGAGAGGGCATCCTTGTCTTGTGCCAGATTTCAAAGGTAATGCTTCCAGTTTTTGCCCATTCAGTATGATATTGGCTGTGGGTTTGCTATAAATATCTTTTATTATTTTGTGATACGTTTCATTGATACCTAGTTTATTGAGGGTTTTTAGCATAAAGGGCTGTTGAATTTTATTGAAGGATTTCTCTGCATCTATTGAGATAATTATGTGGTTGTTGTCTTTGGTTCTCTTTATGTGATGGATTATGTTTATCGACTTGCGTATGTTGAACCAGCCTTGTATCCCTGAGATGAAGCCTACTTGATCATGATGAATAAGCTTTTTGATGTGCTGAATTGTTAGGAATAGTTCCAGAAAGAATGATACCAGCTCCTCTTTGTATGTCTGGTAGTTTGGTTGTAAACCCCTCTGGACCTGGGTTTTTTTGGTTGGCAGGCTATTAATTGCTGCCTCGACTTCAGCCCTTGTTATTAGTCTATTCAGGGTTTCAACTTCTTCCTGGTTTAGTCTCAGAAGAGTGCAAGTGTCCAGGAATTTATCAATTTCTTCCAGATTTACGGTTTTGTATGGATAGAGTTGTTTGTAGTAATCTTTGATGGTAGTTTGCATTTCTGTGGAATTAGTGGTCATGTCCCCTTTATCATTTTTTATTGCATCTATTTGATTCTTCCCTATTTTCTTTTTTATTAGTCTGCCTAGCAGTCTATCTATTTTGTTGATCTTTTCAAAAAAACCAGCTCCTTGATTTGTTGATTTTTTGAAGGGTTGTTTTTGTCTCTATCTCCTTCAGTTCTGCTCTGATCTTAGTTATTTCTTGTCTTCTGCTAGCTTTTGAGTTTTTTTAATCTTTCTCCTCTAACTCTTTCCATTTTGATGATAGGGTGTCAATTTTAGACCTTTCCTTGCTCCTCATATGGGTATTTATTGCTATGAATTTCCCTCTAGATACCACTTTAAATGTATCCCAGAGATTCTGATATGTTGTGTCTTCATTCTCATTGGTTTTCTGCCTTCATTTCATTGTTTATCCAGTTGACATTCAGGAGCCAGTTGTTCATTTTCTGTGAAGTTGTGTTGTTTTGAATTAGTTTCTTAATCTTGACTTCTAATTTGATTGCACTGTGGTCTGAGAGACTGTTTGTTATGATTTCTGTTCTTTTGCATTTGCTGAGGAGTAATTTACTTCCAATTATGTGGTCGATTTTAGAGTAAGTGTGATGTGGTGCTGAGAATAATGTATATTCTGTGGATTTGGGCTTGAGAGTTCTGTAAATGTCTATTAAGTTCACTTGGTCCAGATCTATGTTCAAGTCCTGGATATCCTTGTTGATTTTCTGTCTCATTGATCTAATATTGACAGTGGAGTGTTAAAGTCTCCCACTATTATTGTGCAGAAGTCTGTCTCTTTGTAGGTCATTAAGGACTTGCTTTATATATCTGGGTGCTTCTGTATTGGGTACATATATTTGTAGAATAATTAGCTCTTCTTATTGTATTGATCCTTTTACCATTATGTGATGACATTCTTTGTCTCTTTTGACTTTTGTTGGTTTAAAGTCCATTTTATCAGAAACTAGAATTGCCATCCCTGCTTTTTTTTGTTCTCCATTTGCTTGGTAAATCTTCTTCCATCCCTTTGAGTCTATGTGTGTCTTTGCATGTGCAATGGGTCACCTGAATACAGCACACCAATGGTTCTTGGCTTTTTATCCAGTTTGCCAGTCTATGTCTTTTGATTGGGGCATGTAGTCCATTTACATTTAATGTTAATATTGTTACATGTAAATTTGATCCTGTCATTTTATTACTGGTTGGTTGTTTTGCCCTTTGGTTGGCATATTTTCTTCATTGTGTCATTGGTCTTTACCATTTGGTTCTCTTTTACAGTGGCTGGTACTGGTTTTTCCTTTCTGTGTTTAGTGCTTCCTACAGGAGCTCTTGTAGGGCAGGTCTGGTAATGACAAAATCTCTCAGCAATTGATTGTCTCTAAAGGATTTTATTTCTCCATTACTTATGAAGCTTAGTTTGGCTGAATATGAAATTCTGGGTTGAAAGTTCTTTTCTTTAAGGATGTTGAATATTAGCCCCCACTCTTCTGGCTTGTAGGGTTTCTGCCGAGAGACCTGCTGTGAGTCTGATGTGCTTCCCTTTGTGGGTGACCCGACCTTTCTCTCTGGCTGCCCTTAGTATTTTTTCTCCATTTCAACCCTGGGGAATCTATCGATTATGTGCCTTTGGGTTGCTCTTCTAGAGGAGTATCATTGCGGTGTTCTCTGTATTTCCTGTATTTGAATGTTGGCCTGCCTTGCTAGGTTGGGGAAGTTCTCCTGGATAATATCCTGAGGAGTGTTTTCTAGCTTGGATTCATTCTCCCTGTCATCTTCCAGTATACCTATAAAGTGTGGATTAGGTCTTTTCACATAATCCCATATTTCTTGAAGGCTTTGTTCATTTCTTTTCACTCGTTGTTCTCTTTTCTTGCCTTCTCATTTTATTTCATTGAGTTTACCATCAGTCTATGATATCCTTTCTTCTGCTTGATCTATTCATCTATTGAAACTTGTGTATGTCTCTCGAAGTCCTTGTGCTATGTTTTTCAGCTCCATTAAGTCATTTATGTTCTTCTCTAAGCTGGTTATTCTAGTTAGCATTTCTTCTAACCTTTTTTCAATATTTTTAGTTTCTTTGCATTGGGATAGAATATGTTCCTTTAACTCAGAGAGATTTGTTATTACCCACCTTCTGAAGCCTGCTTCTGTCAATTCTTCAAATTTATTCTCCTTCCAGCTTTGTTCCCTTGCTGGTGAGGAGTTGTAATCTCGTGGTGGTGGTTTCATTTTTCTTGCACTGGGTTCTTCCCATCTCCTTGGATTTATATCGTTTTGATCTCAGGTAGCTGCTTGGGGAGGTGGCCTTTCCTTTCTCTGCCTGCAGAGGTGCTGCTGGGCTACCACGGATCCAGTGGAGCTGCTGTGTCTTTTACCTACTCAGGAAAATTAGGCTGGCTTCTGCAATGGCAGCTGCCCTTCCCCCTGCTGCTCGATCATTCCTGGTCACTCTCTAACTGATGCTCTGGGTGTGAAACTCTGGAGTGAGAGTTTTTTAGCATTCTGGGCTTTGTGCAGGGGAGAACTGTCCTGCCGTATGGGCTGTTTCCCTGTTTTCAGTTTCCCTCGTTTCTGGGTGGTGGGTAACTCCATTCCGCTGATTTTTTGGCTTTCTCGGCATCAGCCAGTGCTTCCACCTAGATCTATGCTGACAGCCCTGGCACCAGCTGAAGTTGCTGTTCTGTCCTGTTCAGGCAGCTCACTGAGGCTTTTCAGCCTTGTGAAGATCTCCTGTTCTGTGGGTTGTAGAGGGCTTGGGTGGAGTGCTGAATCTGAACTGAAGTCCCAGAGGGGAAGATCCCCCATCCTCTGGTCAGTTGCATGCATCTCCTGGGTGGGGCAGTGCCCCACCTCGCCTCAACTTGCCCTATTTGGTTTATACCCACTGTCCAACCAGACCCACACAATGAACCTGGTACCTCATCTGGAATTGTGGAGACCACTCGGCTTCTGCGTCTCTCTCACTGGGAGCTGCTTTCCAGAGCTGCCTCTTATTTGGCCATCTTGGGATCCTCCTAAAATAGTGTTAACTACAGTCCTCCTGCAGCACGTTAGCACTCTAAACTTATTCATCCTACATTACAACAAGTTATATCTTTTGAACTACAGCTCCCCATTTTCTTTGCTTCCCTGCTCCTGGTAAACACTATTCTGCTGTTTCTATGTATTTGGTATTTTTTTTTAAGAGTCCACATATAAGTGAGATTATGCCATATTTGTCTTTCTATGTCTGGTTTACTTCACTCAGCATAATGTTCTCCAGGTTCATCATTGGTGTCAATATGTCCTTTTCTAAGGCTGAAAAATATGCTTCTGTATCTGTGTATCACAGTATTTTTATCCATTCTTCAGCAACAGACACTTAGTTTATTTCCATACCTTGGCTATTGTGAATGATGCTGCTGTTAACATGGAGGCACAGATATCTCTATGAGGTATTGATTTCATTTTCTTTAGGTACATATCCAACAAAGGGATTGCTTAGTCATACGTAGTTCTACTCAATAAATATTTAGTGAGTGAAGAAGATGACTGTTAAAACAGTGAAGTGATAGTGAAAAAAATTATTGTCACAAAAATAAATCTGAATGTATTTCATGAGGTGAAGTCCAAAAAGAGATTTAAAAGGTTGTATTAGCTTTCCGAGAAGAAGACAATAAAAACATGAACTGAGGATTGGCAACGAGAACGGAAGGGATCTAAGAGGATCTGAGATATGTCTCTAGGAAGGAAATGACATAATTTGATGACTCCTTAGATCTTTAGGCAAAAGGAGAGTCAAGACAAAGTTCGAGATTTGGATCCTATCCGACCATACTAATGATGCTGCAGTTAACAAGAATGAGGAAATGAGAAGAAGAAGACAATTCTAAGGAACTTCAAAATGTTGACTGAAGTATGATACACACAAAACACACAAGCACCGTGGGAATGCACTCCAGTAATTCAGAAGGGAGAATATAAACTTGAGAGAGATTTCACACAAATCATAATTGGAACCATTTGAGAGGATGAGATTACCAGTGAACACCAAGAAAGAAAAGAGTAAAGGTACAATTTAGGAAGTTCCTGCATTTAAAGAAACAAAAGGAAAAGAAGAGAAGCTAGCAAAGGAAAAAGAGAAAAGGCAGAGATGCCCACAGGAGTCATGGGACACATAGAACAGGTCAGCAGTCAGGGCCAACTGCTTCAAAGTGAGAAAAGGAGTCTTCCCATTTAGGAAGTGGTTTTGGATTCGTGTCAAGTGGCAGCTTGTGATCATTGAGCAAGTACTTTCAGAAGAATGACTAAAAGAGCAATTAAAATCATGTATCTCAAAAATCTTTTTGATTCTGAAGTTTATTAAACCAAAATTTGACATCTGTAAACTAAAATAATGGCACTCTCCAATAAGTAGTACCCAATATCCCATCACGCCTTCTCTTCTGTGATTTCTCTTGGGTGTATATTCAAAGTAGCCCAAGTAATTACAGGTTAGTGGAGAGCAAATGGCCAACATGCCCATCTGTGTAAGCTAGGGTATATGTGTACTGGAGGGTTAGGGTTTCCCATAGCTTGAATCCACTGAGGCTGAGAATAGAAAGGACCCAGGAAATTCAATTTTATCCTGGTAGAAACAGAGATCTATAATCTAGTTGATCCCAATACAGAGATCTATAATCTAGATGATCCCAATCAATACAGAGATCTATAATTTAGATGATCCCAATACAGAGATCTATAATCTAGGTGATTCCAATACAGAGGTGTATAATCTAGGTGATCCCAATACAGAGATCTATAATCTAGGTGATCTAGGTGATGTTCTTCTAATAGTGCATTCAAGTTATTGTGGGCATTTCTTTATTCTTTGCAGGGGTTGGGGGGCTGATGTCTGAACCACAGAAGAAAGTAACACCTCTACCAACCAAATGATTGATGCAATAACATTTTCCCATGATAGACACCATGATATAGAATAGAAACAGTTTCTTTTAAGACAAGGACTACCTTTACCAAATTTACAGTAAGAATATACAGTGTGCCTGTAAGATGAAAACACATTAAATTAGCAAAACTTTGGGTTCAAAAAGGTGTATCTTACATGCCAGTAGATGAAGTACACTGCCTCCGTTCATGCTGACATTTTTGTCAACACACTCTGCTGATTATTCAGGATAACACTTTTCATAATTGGCAAGGCCATGCCCCCTGCGTGGACTTTCTCAGTGAATGTTGAAAATTGCTAAATACAATTCATGTAATTTATTTTTGTCAACGACCTTATTAGTACTTCCACTGCCGAACTGTGTTTGTGGGTGGATATGTGTATGAAAATGCAGTCTTGACTTTTTCAAAAAATAAGTTACATAACTTTACGCTTCATAAATTTAACAAGCTAAATGTTATCTGTAACAAGTGTTTCAGAGAAGCACTGTTTTATCACTGACTGGTTTGACGGGAGTTGATTGGATAATGGTTTTTCATCTATGTGTTGTTACTGATATTGGCCACATTCCAGTTGGCTGCGAAGGTGTCTAAATGCTCCCAAACAAAAATTACCCATAAAACCTATGACAGGGTTCTCTGAGATCACGGATACAGATCACTGAACATCTGGATGGGTTGTTTTGGCTGAGTTTATAATGTCACATTCCTTGTAAATATGATACACCTGTCTCTGTTTAACAGCTAGTTTTTGAAGCTAAAGCATTTATTTTCTCCCAGAACTCAGCAATGCCACGTTGTTTACCAATATTGAACCTGGGAGTCACTAAAACATTCCAGGATTCCAATTATTTCATCTTCAGCTATAATAACCCTTTACTTAAATAAATTAGCAGGAAAAAAAACTGCTTCATTTTGTCATAAAAGAGGAAGTAAAGGGTAGACAATGAGAGGATCAAACAGTTAATGGTTTCCATTACCTTTTAGAGATTAAAGACAGAGATTTGTAACTATTTTCATTTTTTACATGTTAAAAGTTGTTTGCTGTTAGTGTTACAAAGAATCAATCACAAAAACCTTCTGCGAGCATCAAATATATACAAGGCACTGCGCAACAGACTTAAAAAGTTATAAAGAAGTGTATCCCTGTTGTCATGTTGCTCCAGAGGGGCTTACAATCCATTTAGGAGGATAGGATTGACACACATGAAAAGATAGTAAACTGGACAGTAAATAGGTGTCAATCATGCTCAAGGTGGGAATAAAGCAGCTGATGAATGGCAGGTGCCTGTGTCCATAGGAAACAACGGTGAAAGCTGCCCTTTGATTTAAGACCTGATTTGCTGACTGCCGAGTCAATCACTGGTTGCTACTGTGCCCTCATCTTAAAATCACTGACTTCAAATGAGCTACTCTATTAGTGTAGGCTTCAGGATTTATTTGCAGCCAGGGCCACAAAATGTATATCAGATTTTCAGCTCCTCATCCCCAGCGTGCTGCTGCTAAGCCTCAACTACAAACCCCAATTCCCAAGGTGCATACACATTTTCACACTCATCTCTATACTTACTGGATATATCAGTCAAATTAATGACATTAGGAAGGAAACACTGGTGCCAATACTTACATGCTGCTGGGGCATCTGGAGATGGGGCTTGAATAATTTTTAGAAAAAAAACCCTCAGGCATGTATCTTCATAATTATGATGTATATAAAGTGGTATAAAATAGCAGCATGGACAATGAACAGTTTCTGAAGAAGAAAACACACTTATTCTTTGTGACTATAGGACTTAACTGTTACAATTCAATATTGGTGGATTAAAAATTGATCTTAGCTCTTAGATCTTCTCATAATTTATTACTCCATTCCAAATACCTTTATCCAATAGCTACTGTATGCCAGGTTCTGTTTATGATAGGCACTGGTAAGACAAAGATGAACCAATCAGTCTCTGCACCCAAGGAGTATGCAGTTTGGTGGGGGAGAGACAAGAAAATAAGCAACAGAGAAGTGCGCATGTGATTCCACAGGAGCACAGAAGAAGAAAGGTGGAAACCCAAGAGGGACGGATGCCTCAGATGAATATTTAAAAGATAAAAAGAAAGGAAAAGACACGCCAGGAAAAGATAACACATGTGTTGTAGGTTTATGGGAACCCAAAAATAACACTCCTTTTCTCAAAATAAGAATCAATTGAGATATAATCCAAACAAGACAGCAGAGAGGAACTGTTATAAAGTGAATATTTCCCCTTAAAATTCATATGTTGAAATCCTAACCCCCAGTGGAATGGTATTAGGAGGTGTAAGGAGGTGGGGCCCTTGGGAGGTGATTAGGTCATAAAAACAGAGGAATGGTAAATTGGATGCCTTTATAAAAGGGACCCTGAGAATTTCTTCATCCCTTTCCTCCAGGTAATGGTACAGAAAGCAGTTGGCAACCTTGAAGAGGCCCCTCATAATAACAGGTCCATGCTGGCACCCTGCTCTCCAGCTTCCAGCCTCCAGAACTGTGAGAAACAAACTTATTTTGTTTATAGTCCACCCAATCTATGGTAGTTTGTTACAACACCCCTAACTGATTAAGACAGGAGCTAGGAATAACACCTTTGGAGGCTCGGGTGGAGGATGCAGGTGACATCTGTGGGCAAGCAGATTCTAACAGTGATTTGGTCAGAGTTAGCCTGTTGCAGGCGATGCTGGACCAGGAGAACATGAGGAGCCACAGAGAATGGGCTGGCTTCCTATACAAAGAAAGAGAAGGAGCTGGCATACTCATGATCACTTTCTCTTTCAAAACCCTCCGATTAGAGAAGTCACAGTCTACCTGTTCTGGAGTGAAAAGTATGAGGATATTAAAAGGGAAATAAAGTCAGGAATGTTATTCTAGTGGAAAATCCTCCTCACGATAGAAACACGACTAGAGAAGTAAACATTATTCCCTAACATTATACAAATGCACAGACATCAGAGAGTGTGGCATGACATGAGAGAGAAGCCTCGAATAGGTTGATATGGCTGAAATAAAG
This sequence comes from Saimiri boliviensis, assembly GCF_048565385.1. NCBI lineage: Eukaryota > Metazoa > Chordata > Mammalia > Primates > Cebidae > Saimiri > Saimiri boliviensis. Next base: position 150,828,993 of record NC_133451.1, on the reverse strand, counting down.
TGCATATAAACAGATGTAGCTGAGGATGAGGCTGTTAGAGGCCATGTCACAAAGCACTCTGTTGCAGGCTGAATGCTGCTGTCTCCTCAAAAGTCATAAGTTGAAACCTCATTGCCCAAGGGAATGGAATTAGAAGGCAGGGTCCTTGGGAAGTAATTAGGATTACATGAGGTTGTGAGATTAGAGCCTTCATGAATGTAATTAGTATCCCTATAGAGTCCCCAGAGAGCTTGCTTACTCTCCACCATGTAAGGATACAGTGAAAAGTCAGCAGTTTGCAACCCATAAGACAGCCCTCACCAGAACCTGACCATGCTGGCATCCTGATCTCAAACTTACAGCTTCTGAAACTGGGAGAAATAAATATCTGTTATTTTAAAATCCTAGCCTAGAGTACTTTATTATAACATCCCGAACTAAGACATACTGAAAACAAGAAGCCAGAAATTCCATATATTTTAGACATTATGACTCCAGTATGAAGAACCTATACCTTACACCAAACCTAATCAGAGTTTTAATACTCTGAGGCCTGTGACCAAATGTTGGTGATGCTTTCAATCTGCAGGGAATATACAAGTAACTAAGAGTCAGCAGGTGAATAATGCCTAAATGATGGAAATAGTATGAATAATACTAACTAGAAGCAACAAACCATCCCTTCTGCCTGTCTATTCATTTTAGTGTCTTCTAAACCATAGTGTTATTGTAAACGTTTTGAAGTGGTATATAGTTAAAGAAATTTTATTTTCTACATTTTCAATCATTCTTAAGAATCTGAGTGGAAATAGTTTTAAAGTTATTAATTGTTAGCTATCTTATAAAAAATAACTTCTGCCAAAACATTTCCTTTCAACTTCCAGCAAAATTAAGATTTTCTTTTGGCCAACAGAAACTTCTGAGGGGACATTAAAATAACTGTATTTGTATTAACTGCATTGTTAAGATAAGTACCCTAAAATAGTCTGTCTGGTTTTATCTATAAATGATGATATGGAAGGCGTTAAGTAAAAATGTGTAACGTGTGTGTGTGTGCACAGAGGTGTGTGTGTGTGTGCACAGAGGTATGTGTGTGTATAAGAAACTGAAACATGAGATACTTCAAATTCTTTTCAGAAAAAAAATGAATGTTTAAATGTTTAAAACTAAGAAGTTTAAACATAAATGCATACATATAAACACCAAATACAAAGGAAAAACATTCTAACAGCGGTCCTCTGTTACTTCTCTATCCATTAAATAAAAATCGCATCAGCCCGAAGTTTTCTCCTCTAATGGTACTCAAAGGTCCTGAACAGAAAACAAAGTCTGGGTGCCTTTAGTTGCATAGTGTCACCTCACCTAAAGAAAATCCCTTCTCTGCTCCTCTTCACTCTACTGGGCTAGGGAAGTCCTTTGATTCCTGCAGCTGAAGTTCCTGTTTGCTCTCAGGATTGTTTGATCACTCAGGGCACAACAGGACAGCATGTAGCTGTTGCCTTTTTGGCACAGGATTGATATTCAGCAGTAGGTGGTTTCTCACCAGTTTGGCTCTTGCTTTAGGACAATGAGTGACAAGATGTTAGTTCACACAGCACGACTTACGTAACTTACAAAAGAAAAATATCAGGCTGGAGGTTTGTTCAGCAAATCAGCAAGATTTTTGAAACAAAAATAAAAGTCTTTTTCGCTGCATCTCAAAATAAGGATGACTTGGCCAAACTGAAAAAGGGCAACTCAGTGAAGAAAATGAATCAGTTTGTTGGGTTAATGCCATTCAAAATAGCCAGACTAGATTCCTTAAAGAAGATGTCTTTGGGGTAGAGGGGGGTTTGAAAACAGAAAATATTATTTATCAAGGTGTTTATGTATTTACACAGTGGCCATATTACTATAAGGAATGTAGTCCTGGAGGAACAGAGGTCTTCCCAGAGCTTCAAGAAAACAAAATTACATGGGATAATTTTGCTTGATTCTAATAAACTTATGGAAATGCGTGTCTCTTGCTTAGAGTCTTTTTAGCTCCACAAAGATTGATTGTTAGAAAATCAAACATCCCTTCACATGAGAGCTCTGTAATAGCCATTTTTTAATTTGGGAACTAGTGTTTTTGAGGTGTCAGTTGTGATTTGCTTCCACAGCTACAGGAAGTTTTCCCTAGAAGTTGTATAATAATTGTGAGAACACAGCGTCTGGATTTCTCAATGGATCATGAAAGCTTACATTTGACTCTTCCGCTTTGTTTCCTTGAAATAATAGTCACATAGCAAGCAAAATTTCCAAGATTGTTCAATGTTTAATCACCATGTTTTTCATGAATTTTTTTCTAAAATGTAGAGTCTATGCATTCCTTTGGAGTCTGTAATTCTGATCTCAATATTTTTTTCTATAAATGTCTTAAGAGGACAATGGTTTCCCAAATTTGAAAAGGCAGGTTGGCTTTGACAGGCAATTTAATGTCCATGCCCACTACCCACTAGCTACATACATATTCCTTTTTAAGATTGCCACCCAATATAATGATGGATTTGTAGGCGTTTTCCTTTTATATCTCTAAGAAGTTAGCATTTTCCACACATCTTTGAAAATAAAGTAAAAGCAAAATAACTTCCACAACAACTTTACAATCTGATTTTTAAACTATAACTAGGAGTCAAATACATTGAAAAGCTACTCAAACATGATTTCAGGAAGCTAAAAGCAAATGCACATCTTACATATAGCAAGCTTTTATTTTTTCTAAGTCTGAAAAAATATTAGAGGGTTATTAGCAGTAAATAAAGCATAAAGGTAGGGTCATAGCACAGAACAGTCATTGTGCTAGTAACAAAAGAAATGGACTCATGCAAGCTCACCACTAACCACTTGATGTCTCTGACTTGACCTTTCTGAGATGCTGGACAATAGCTGCTCTATTCACCCACTACACTAGGTGGTTGTGAAGTTCAACTCACATCATGCATGTAATGGCGCTTCACAAATTGTAATACACTTAGAGAAAGGTTAGGAGTTATTGCGTAAATGTGAGGTGTTATGATTTTGTTAAGGTAAGGTGAAAGCCGTTATTCTTATTCTCCTAGTCCCACTTTAATTCTTTATGAAAGAGAATGACTTTAAAAAAATCAATTCATGATCATAAAGTCTCCATGAATCAAAGTAGCAACATTTTCAACTTATTTCTTAAGTTCTCACTTCCATCCTGTAACCCAGTTATGTCACATAACCCTATACTTTTAGATATGGAAAGAAGATTAGCCATTTTATTTTATTTATTTATTTATTTTTTTGAGACAGAGTTTCACTCTTGTTACCCAGGCTGGAGTGCAATGGCGCGATCTCGGCTCACCGCAACCTCCGCCTCCTGGGTTCAGGCAATTCTCCTGCCTCAGCCTCCTGAGCAGCTGGGATTACAGGCACGCACCACCATGCCCAGCTAAATTTTTTGTATTTTTAGTAGAGATGGGGTTTCACCATGTTGGCCAGGATGGTCTCGATCTCTTGACCTCGTGATCCACCCGCCTCAGCCTCCCAAAGTGCTGGGATTACAGGCTTGAGCCACCGCACCCGGCCCCAGATTAGTCATTTTATAATCCCAAATCATATTATAGTCAATGAGACAGAGGTTCAGATATAAAATGGCATGACTAAGGTTGTGCCTAAAAGGACCTCACTATAAGCATAAGAAGTCAGTAGGCAGTGAAGAGGGAGGATTCCTTCTCAGTGTTTTGGCTACCACTGTGGCTGACGGTAGTTTTAGGAAACAGTACTAGAGTCATTGATGGCCAGTAGGTATCTGCAAGAGCACAAATATCATTTCTATGAAAGTTACAAACAACAATCAAATTTGGTCACCTGTTTTATTTGTTTTTGAAAAGTGTCCATGCTGATTGAACAAACACATTCAGGCACGGCACATCTGTGCTGGGTAGTGCTGCCTCGCTTTCATCACCCTAAGGCTATTCTTTGAGAGAGACCGGCTTCACGCTGAACTCAGCATGAGGACAACAGGGCAGGACACCAATTAGTAGAGGCATTTGCACCAACTTGACAGAACCACTGTGCAGGGAAGTTCACGGGAGCCCAAGCAATAGTGGAGGCATGTCCTTTGGTTGTAAATAATTAAACTGGAAATAAAAACTTTATGCTTCATAGATGGAGGCTTGTTTTACATTCAAGAAAATCTGCAGCCTTCAGAAAATCTGATCAGTTACCAATCCCACGTGATCTTGATGAAGCCACAAGACATTGCACTGTTCTCCTGTACTGCAGTTTCTATATAATCTAAATTCACTTTTTTGACCTTCAGCAGAATAGGCATGGAAGCAGAGGTCATGACTGTAAGTTAGCATAGTATCAAATAGAGGCTGTCAGGACCCCAAACCCCAAGTCCCTGAAAATAAACACCATTTGCTTCTCTGGCTAGCTATTGCCATATTTTTCTAGTTCACAAGCTTCATTTAACTATAATCTTTAAATACTATATTTTCTAAGTTTTTACAATATGAATTGTTTTTAGAGAAAAAAAGAATGAGGTAAGTAGCCATGTATTGGCTGTGTTTTTTGTAGTACATGTTTTGCTTTTAATCCTAATTTCCAGATCTAATTCCCTCTTGGCCTATTTCCATTCAGAGCACTCTGCTAGAAAATACTAAGACAGGATCACAAAGCAAATATCTTATGATAATATCCTCAGAAATTTTAAACAGCTCTAAGAGATTTGGCCTCAGACCCAAACATTTACATGATCGCTCAATTTTAATGAGGTCAAACAAGCTGCTTGGCATCTGGCCGGTGCTCAAGGTCTTGGCCTGAGTGGGGTGGACCATCTTGTTCTTACAGAGAACGTAAGACATAGTGACAGGTGGTAATGTAAGGCATGAGGCTGCTGCCCTTGGCCATTTCATCTTTTCACCCCTCTGGATTCCCAGAGGCAACGTTTTGGCCAGATGTAAAGTTTTACCAGTAACTAAGGATCTGAAGAAGAACCACATTTTGCAGAGAAGCGTTTTAAAGGATTTAAATAACCCCTAACATTTGTCACAATGATTTCATCAACCTGAAAAAACAAGAAAGAAATCAGATCTCTGGAAGTGCTAAGCATGATGAAGGCTACTAAACGGCCAAATTAATGCAGCTGTATTTTCATCTTGATTCTAAACAGCCAACTCTTGAACATTAAAGTCACATCAAAGATATATGTTCCCTTATAACTCCTACCTCTTAAATACTATCTTTGAAAAAAATTAAGTTATTCTTGAGTAAGCTGTTTTTTCTTTAACAGCAATGTATTTAAGTGTACTTAAATCTTATTTAAATCATTTACTAATTCTATAAGTTTGTTCATTAAAGGCCAAGATTGAATAATAAAATATTTAAGGAGAACAATCTCAGATATAACTCACATGACAAAAAATTGCTTATGTTTTTCATTCCAATTATCAATATGAAATTTTCATCTTAATATCTTGATTAGTATAGAGCCTGCCATGATACCAGTGAGGGGCCATACCGCCAAATGTGGGAAGGAGAAAAGCACCTATAAACAATCTTAACAGTTACTTTTACAATAAACATTGAGATCAATACATATATACAGTATATGTATTAATTTATACATATATAGAGTATTATACATTAATACATATATACAGTATATGTATTAGTCTGCTCTCACACTGTCGTAAAGATACTACCTGACTCTGTAATTTATAAAGAAAAGAGGATTAATTGACTCACAGTTCTGCATGGCTGGGGAAGGCTCAGGAAACTTACAATCATGGTGGAAGGCAAAAAGAAAGCAAGAACCTTCTTCAAAAGGTGGCAGGAGAGAAAAAGAGAGACAGAGAGAGATGGGGGGGTGGGAAGAGAAGGAAAGAGGGAGAGGGAGAGTGAGCAGGGGAAACTGCTAGACATTTATCAAACAATCAGATCTCATGAGAACTTCCTGACTATCATGAGAACAGCGTGGGGGAAACCACTCCCATGATTCAATCACCTCCCACCAGGTCCCTCCCTCAACACCGGGGGATTACAATTTGAGATGAGATTTGCGTGGGGACCCAGCACCAAACCATATCATACAGGAACCCAAAAGCAAAATAGTAAAATCATTATCTATTAATATTATGTTACCTTCGAATCTACAAAATCCCACTTTTTGATACATTTAAAGCATTATGAAGAAAGTAGAGTTTTAAATCACAGAAATGAATCATTAAAACTTGGTTCAGTTGACTTATAAATAACAGCAAGCTACTTTATTATGGAAGTTGTGAATATTCTCTAATAGAATTTGAGTCTGGCCATAGTGGCTCACACCTGTAATCTCAGCACTTTGGGAGGCTGAGTTGGGCAGATCACTTGAGGTCAGGAGTTCAACACCAGCCTGGCCAAAATGGTGAAACCTCATCTCTACTAAAAATACAAAAACTAGCCAGGAATGGTGGTGCATGCCTATAATCCCAGCTAGTCAGGAGGCTGAGGTAGAAGAATCACTTGAACCCGAAAGGTGGAGGCTGCAGTGAGCTAAGATTGTGCTGCTGCAGTGAACCGAGATTGCACCACTGCACTCCAGCCTGGGCGACAGAGCGACACACACACACACACACACACACACACACACACACACACACACAAGAATTTGAGAAAGTACTCATCATAAAATGATGTTGAAAATATAAGGCAAACAAAGTGAAAAACTCAATGGCTTTCCTAATTCCTAATAGGAGAATTACCATATGGATAAGCAGTCAAGTGGGAAAAGATGACTTTTCTGAGACCAGACAGAAGCTCTCTAAGTCTCTCTTGTGTTAAGTCTGTCCTACTGTTGAGAATATGTGTATGGGGTAGAAATTATTTTTTCCCCATCTCTAGTATTCTTCTTTTTTTTTTTTTTTTTTGGAGATGGAGTCTCACTCTGTTGCCCAGGCTGTAGTGCAGTCTTGGCTTACTGCAACCTCCGCCTCCTGGGTTCAAGCAATTTTTCTGCTTCGGCCTCCTGAGTAGCTGGAACTACAGTTGTGTACCACCATGCCTGGCTATTTTTTGTATTTTTAGTAGAGACAGGGTTTTGCCATATTGGCCAGGCTGGTCTTGAACTCCTGACCTCAAGATCCACCCACCTCAACCTTCTGAAGTGCTGGGATTACAGGTGTGAGCCACCAGGCCCAGCCTCTAATATTCTTTTTCCATGCACTCGACAACCTAAGGATATGGTCTTAGGTTGTAGCAATCTTTGAAAAGTACTTTTCTGTGTCACCACAAGCATGCAGGCAGAAGACTAGGGTTGTTCTACACCAGGAGCACCCTCTGTCAGAACTTTCTGCAGTGCTAGAAATGTGCCATAATGTACTGTCCAATATGGTAGCCATTACCTGCATGTAATAAAATGTAGCTACCATGACTGAAGAGCCAAATTTTTAATTTTATTTTTATTTTAAATATTTTAAACTTAAATAGCTACATGGGTCTAGTGGCTCTCTCATTGAATAGAACAGTTGCAAAAGTAAATATAAAGTTTGTGGGCTGGTAATCAATCAGATCTACTAAAAACAGGTATCAGTCTGTGCCATAAAGAATAAACAATTCTGGCCGGGCGCGGTGGCTCAAGCTTGTAATCCCAGCACTTTGGGAGGCCGAGGCGGGTGGATCACGAGGTCGAGAGATCGAGACCATCCTGGTCAACATGGTGAAACCCCGTCTCTACTAAAAATACAAAAAATTAGCTGGGCATGGTGGCACGTGCCTGTAATCCCAGCTACTCAGGAGGCTGAGGCAGGAGAATTGCCTGAACCCGGGAGGCGGAGGTTGCGGTGAGCCGAGATCACGCCATTGCACTCCAGCCTGGGTAACAAGAGCGAAACTCCATCTCAAAAAAAAAAAAAAAAAGAATAAACAATTCCTCTTTGAAACATCTATGTTAGTTCCATCACCACCATTATTTTGGTTTTGTAATATCATCTGTTATAGATTTCTAAAAACTGGGAAATTAAAAGCCAGAGCAGAAAATCTTATCAATTAAATCATCTCATTCCAGGTGACAGAAAATAACGAGAACCTGTTCACTTATCCGCATATCCAAGGTGTAAAGCTTATGTCACATAGTGCATTGTGCAGACCTCTTCATACGCATGGCAAACAAGTTGTTTTAGCTTAAAGAAAGAAATATAAAGTCGACTCAATAAGAGTACTCTGACCAATGGAGGCGTTCTTTTAAGAATCAACTGTTTTTACCTCCCAGACGCAGTCCAAGAAGAAACAGACTTAGTTACATCAAGGAAAATAAAGATCAGATGCAAAGAAGCTTCTTTCCAACTTCAATATTAGGCAATGAAATGAGTTCCCAACGGGTGACTGCAGAATCTCTGACACAGGACATTGTCATACACACCATCTGGCTTAGCTTACTGATGTCATCCACTATATTCTATTTCTAGAATTGGGTGTTTTATTTTAGCTGAATATGTTCATTGAGTATCTTACATAAAGGTCTTGCTATATTTTTTCCAGACTTTCGGCTCCCACGTAGTCTAGTGTGTATGCATAATTGTTTCCTTAAAAGTATAAGTTCAGAGTTAAGGTTAATAAGATCTCACTTATTTTGGTTCTAAGGTTGTTATTTAGCTGTAGAGGATAGCGATGTGATTGGCACTATATTGAGGTACAAAAGATACAGTTCTTAAACTAAGGGCATAATCCAAAATTTAGCCAAGTGAAAGATAAAGACACGATAATGATTTTATATTCAAAACTCTAGGAAAAAAAATTTTAGAAGCATTATTGAGCAGTATGAAATAATATTCATTTCCACTTTTAAACATTAGCGGTAAGAGAAAAGAAATAAGAAGGAAATAAATTGACATATTGGGCAAGAATTTAGACAGAGTAATAAGCTTGGTATGTGTTTATTAGCAGTAGACAATAAGTATAGAGGATTAATTAATAACTCTGATTCAGAGAATAAAATCCTGCTATGGGCCATATTTATTAAGCACAGTTTTGACAAGCAATAATTATGTAAACACAACATTCCTTCTCAGAATTTGTTGTTTTTTTTAAGCTTTCATCATTCACAATTTGCCCCTAAACTGTTAACCATAATACAATACCACAGATGCAAAACATTCAGGAGCTCTTCGTACACATTTTCAGACTTCTGCAAACACACTCTGCCCTCAGGAATCAGTGAATCTTTGAGACGAGCTCTCCCCTGTACCATTGCCCACCTGCACCCCAGGCCATAAGCAAAATGGAAGATACAAAACGAGGTGATGCAGGATGGTAAGAAAGAGAGCTTTGGGTAGTGACCAAAGAGAAAGTAGATCTGAGAGACCGCAGGTGATGAAAGAATTAAAAACCCTAGACAAAGAAAGAGCTAGGAGGGTCAAAACTTCAGGAGCCCTGCTTTCCTGTCTCCAGTCCTTGATCTGGCTGAAACTGTGCAGAAGTGAAAGCGAGGACCTGTGACAGGTGACTCCCTCACAGTACTTTCTGCAAGAGATTATCTGACTCCTGCCACCAGTGTGACAAAGACCACATGGAGGTCTGGGCTGAAAATCAGATCACCAGCTTCTAGCAGGTAAGGCTGCTGCTATTAGATTTGCCCTAAGACTGCTGGATATTTTTTATGACAGGTACCATTGGGTAACTCATTGGTTAGGAATGTAGGTTCTGGAGTCAGACTGCCTGAGTTCAAGCTTTAACCCACTGCCTGGCTGTGTGACCCTAGGTAAGTTCATTACACTGCCCAGGCCTCAGTTCCCCTAACTATGAATAGGACACAGTAACACTGACCTTGTGAATACTAAAGGAAATTGTGCTCAGGAAAATGTTAGAGCAGTGGCTAGTTTGCTATAAACAATCAAGAAATATTATATTACTTGTTGTTATTAGGTGTAGCTTTCTGACTCTTTTGGAATAGTTTAACTGTGTTTTTCATAACAAACAAAATTACTGATATTTAATGGCTGCTTAACTGATAGACATGATGGCTTTAGCGGTTGGTAAATCTCATTAAACAGGTTTCTAACAGCCAACTGGTATTTAATGAGCATATTAATGGTCTTATTGCCTTTAAATTAAACCCTTATTTCAACCATTTAATTTCTGTCTATAACATACTTCTGTCCTGTTAAAAGGAGCATATAAAGCTTCTCTTGAAAAGAATAATGATGTCCATTGATTTTTTTCTTCCCTGTTTCATTGACTGCCTGAATTCTTAGTAGCACTTTGGCAGACACTTCAGACTGTTCAATCCTATTGGGTCATATGTTGTTGTGAAATTATTTTCTACCTAACCTAGCATAATGCAATATGCTGGTATAACTTCCTTTTTTACATCTCAACAGTTTTTGATTGTCAGACAATCCTAAACATATTCTCTTTTCATTTGGCAATGCAATTTTATCTATATGCTCTTTTTTCTTATTTTCCTTTTTGTCTTTGCCCCTTGAAGATGACTTCAATCCCATCATTACTGTTCCTGTCTAGTCGTAATATCAATATTATTTATTATGGTGTTGATCTGTGCTTTCTTCTATCCCATACATCCTATCAGTATAAACTCTTTCATTATATTGATTAACCAACTCAGTTTAAGGTACTGTTTCTTTATCTGCCATCAACTGATTATCACACATTCATCAGACACTGGATAAAATTCATGGGATGTGCCACGAAGTGAGATGGGGGATCATTTGCTCCTAGAGGAAGACACGTTTACTGCTCACACTGCAAAGAGCAAGCTGACCTCTGCTTGAGATCTTACAGAGAACTACAGAAAATTCACAAAAGACCCCACAGAAGAGTCTGCTGTGACTATCTGTCAAGTTGTCAGCTGTAAACACCTGCCAAAATGCTAGATCGCCTCACAAGGAGCTGTGAAGTAACACCTTTGCTACCTTTCTTACTTCTTCCTTCCAGGCCCCAGTCTTTGAAGAGCCAGGAAACACTGCCAGTCAATTGGAGAAGGAGTAGAAGGAGTATTAGATTAGGTAATAAATCTCTTCCTCACCTACTTCAGCTTCAGGCTTCCCACTCACAGCAGACTCAAGCTGCCAGAAAGGAAAAAAAAAATCTCAACTTTAACACAAGATCAAAGTTTTTACAAATACATGCTACTGACAGTTAAATTGCTAAACTGAGGCCGTTTTCTATGACCTGAAGTGACAAGAAAACTGTATTACTCAAGGGTGACCAGAAACACGGAGTTTGTCTAACTTTTCACCAACAAAAAGGCTAAACTCACAAACCACATTTAAAAGGATAGAGGGAGAGAACATTTAAGCTACTTCTTGACTATATTCCACAAGTCATCTCTGTTCAACGTATCAGCTGTTTCTTGGAAGAGAAAATGGTGATATTGTTCTGCCCTGGAGACTTGGTGCTTGTTAAGTCTCTCCCCTCAGACTCTCCCTCTTGAGGCTCATCTTGGGAAGGACCATTTTCAGTTATTCTGTCTATCCCAATGACAGTTAAGGGGTGGGAATTGACTCGTGGATTCATCACACTCGGCTGAAGCCTTGGACACCTCCTGAAGAAAATCATAAACCCTCCACTCTGCAGCCTGAAGTTCCAGGAGATGACCCTTCATACACCTGCTAGCCTTTAGAGGATCTACATTTGCTCTTCCGATGAGATCCCCAGGAAAGTAACTACTCAGAAGTCTAGCTCACATCCTGGCATTCACAGGACTATCACTCTTATTATTATCTGTGACCGGACTCTATGCGGTTGCCCCCACTCGGCCTAATAGCTCTCTTCCCCTCCTTGCTAGTGCCCCCCAATAATGATTTACACTGACTCCCAGGTGCAGAGTCTTCTCTTGCTAAGGCCATCCCATATTCAAACCCCAATTATTCCTTTCATGGGGGGGATGGGTGTGGATAATAGGAGGACTTGGTACTGGCATTGGAAGAAGTTACTACGGTTTTACTGTGAGCTGTCTCAGGAGTTAAATAATAACATAGAAAAGGTTGCTAATTCTCTCTGCAGAAGCAGCTTAACTCTCTTTAGCTGCCTTAGCTCTTCAAAACAGAAGGGCCCTGGATTTGCTAACAGCAGAGAGAGAAGGAACCAGTCTCTTTTTAGGAGAAAAATGCTGCTACTTTGTAAACCAATCAGATATTGTCTTCCACAAAGTTAAAGAACTCAGGATCGATCAAACGCAGGGCTAAATACCTTCAAGAAACAGGATCGGATCGTGGAGTTTGTTTAACAACTGGCTCTCCTGGCTCTACCCTCTTCTCGGCCCGTTTATAACCAATCTATAACTAGAGGCCTTCAGGCCTCTCATCTTTAACCTTCTTGTCAAATTAGTTTCATCTCGAATTAAAGCCATAAGGCCACAAATGGTCCTGCAAATGGAACCCTGGATGTCCTTGGCTCATGAGTTCTATCATGGACCTCAGGATCAACCTGCATCCCTGGAAGACTCCCCTCTGGAGGAAACGTCCACTGCAGGGTCCCTTCTAAGCCCCAATTCAGCAGGAAGTAGCTAAACAGCAATGGAGTTTGTGTCCCAACAGCAGCTGGACTTTCCTGTTCAGAGTCGGGGACTGAGGGACTGTGTTAAGGAACAAAAATTGCTCTTCCTGAGTCCACAAGGGGTTTGGTTTCAAAGGCAGGAATTTCCCAGTGCACTGCCTCCATCCACACCCTGCAACTGGAACGTCAAGTTCTTTGTCTTACTTCCCTGCCTTCCAGATAGGTAGAAATTCCAGGTGAGCCTTTTTGTTCAAAAATGCCCTCTGAAGGCTCTGGGAGGTGGGGGCTCTGTAACCAATCCAGTATCAGAGTTGAACATTGATCATTCCAGAGGACGTTTGAAAGAACTCCACTCATTGGACGAGATCATGAATGGGGCCGGAATAACTTCAGGGTTAAAACCCTGCTCCTTACCTATGCAGACATCCCCTCCAGATTCCCCTCCAAGGGCAGCGTCAGAGCTCTCTCTCTTTCTCTCTCTCTATGCTTAATAAATCGCTTCTTTACTAAACTCTTTAGGTCCATGATATTTATTCAAACGGTAAGCTCACCGCACCTCCGGGGCCCCTTCCCCCATTCTTGGGGTAAGGGGGTCAAGGACCTGGGCACATCAGATCCTGGGAACTGAAAGCATCTTCCGGACGCCTCTGCTCCCTCTCCCCAGTTACGATATCAGCATACAGGATGGCTTCCTCAAGAATGAAGTTGTCATGCCCAGGCCAAACTCAGTGACAGCTCTTGAATTCATAGAAATCCTGGGCAGAACACACGTGTTTGTCATCATTGTCAAGGATTACTGATTACACCATAGTGTTTCATCTGTATCTAGGGACATAGGAAGGCATCAAACTACAATTCTCTTCATGCCCCTAAGCTGCTAAAAATGAATCATATAAAATGCCTCCTCCTGGCCTCCCAGGAAGGCGTTATAGAGATTCTCATGAAGAATTATTATAATTATCTCTTTTAAAGAATATCTAGCCATCAACAGAAAATTTTCTCTGTACGGTTGCCATCAATTAAAGACAGAATTTATAGTGGCACAAACTACTCAGAGAAAAGGTGGTTCTAAATCAATGCAAAATAACAAAAAGATAAAAAGCATATCTCCAGAGACACACCAGGAGATGCATATGTGTTTCATTCAGAAATAAGCATAAGGCAAAAAAATGACAATTAAACCAAGAGTTTAAATTATGTAGAATATTTTATAAAATTATAACTTTGCTTTCCTTTGGGGAAACTAAGGATGAAAATTACAGTTTGTGAGAGTGTTCACTGTTGATTTGAAATGCATTGGCTTAATACTTAGCATTTATTTTTTAATGAATGAATGAAAATAAAAAGGATGAAATATTATTCAAGAAAAAGATTGGTGCTCGGAAAGTTTTAAAATAATATTGCAACTCCAAAATTACATGTAAATCGCTCAGAATAGCCCAAGTAAGCACCTTCTCCCAATCTGATGTCTGTTTAACCATTGAAACAGGTGAACTACTGTTTGTTTTGTTTGTTGTTTGTTTGTTTGTTTGTTGGAAACAGAGTCGTGCTCTGTTACCCAGGCTGAAGTGCAGTGGTGTGATCCTGGCTCACTGCAACCTCCATCTTCTGTATTCAAACAATTCTCCTGCCTCATCGTCCTCAGTAGCTGGAACTACAGGCACCTGCCAACACACCCAGATATATACATATATATATATATATATATATATATATATATATATATATATATAGTATTTTTAGTAGAGATGGGTTTCACTATGTTGGCCAGAATGTTCTCAAACTCCTCACCTCAGGTGATCCACCAACCTCAGCCTTCCCAAGTGCTGGGATTACAGGCGTGAGCTACCATGCCTGGCCGTGATCCCTTTTTAATATTGCCTATATATTGGCAAGAAATATGAGTATTTGCTCTATTTTGTTTTAAATAGAAACTTCTAATTGCATTTTTTTTTCTTTTGGAATCACACCTCCAAGTCAGTACACTGTAGGAAACAGAACAATCCTAGGGGCCATGGGCCTTTGCCGGAGGTATAAGTCTTGCTCCATCCCATTTCAGATGTGCAAGATGTTTACCCTGATATAGCTTCTGTATCTTTAAGAAGCTCAACTAATACTAATTCAATGCCATTCCCAAGTTATCAAGAGGATCCAACAAGACAGTGAGCATAAAATTCTATAAAGACCAAGTAATCTAAAATAGTGACTATTTTATTCTTTCTGTTATAGATGAATTATATCTCAGAAAGAACAAGGAAAGTAATTGAAAAAAGAAAGTATAATGCTATAAACAAGGACCACATATTTCTCCATGCCCTGTTTACCCTAATATGTAAATATCGAGGGCTACAAAGAACAAATAACAATTCAAAGAAATAAAAGGGCCATTTAATCTTGAATCACAAGGGCCTCTGACAAACCCCAAATCCACCCTCCTGAGGCAAATCACCACTTTCTAAGCCTTGGGATAATCTACTGAGTTTCTCTAGCTCTTCAAAGTTCTTTCTTCTTTTGCCTTGCTGTGACCACTTCTCCAAAAGAGGGACTGACAGTTTACTTTCAGTAACTTTCAATGTCCACATCTGATTCTTCAAATTCCTTGTGACTTACTCCACCAAAGGGAGATTTTATTTCCTCCATTGCTAGTCTGCATCAAAATAAAACTACGGTGTTTGGTCACTTCCATGTTTGAAGCATTGGCTTTGATCATTTGGGTAAGCGTAAATTTTTCACCTGCAATTTAATCATTTTTATTTCTTTAGCAGTAATTTCCAGTTTTGGAAGTCCGATCAGAAAACCAAAACTATTCTGAAAAAAAAGAATGTCTTCTTAACTTTATCGTCCAGATTTTAAAACAATAGAGACACACCGTGGAATATGTTTAAAAAAGTATCATTTTTAAAAAGCAGAAAAATAATTTTGGGTTTTTTTGGTCACTGGTTTATTTTTTTTAATATAGTCAAATTCGTATTGCATATACCTTTGATATCCTACTTTTTACTATCACATAATTCACATTTTTCATGTCAAAAATTATTTGTAACATAAAATTTAATGCTAGTTATAGCTGACTTTTCAGAGATAATGCCTAATTTTACAATAATAAAATCTCGATTGCTTTGTATTGGTTTATAATAAATGCTAGCTAGTTTGCTATGGAAGCGTGGATCTACTCATAACTTGCTTTTTTAAACATCAGAAATAGTTTTGAATTCAAGCAAACGTCCTCGTAGCACTGAGATAGTCATCTATTTTTCTCTGTTACCTGTTAAAACATGAGTTGTTACCTTCATTTTCCCCCTTTTCTTTTTTGTTTTAAAGTGTTGCATTTGGGAAATGTGGTTAGAAACGTGTTTTATTTTTTTAGAACGATCTGAGACTGTCTTTGGGAGTATCTTGTTTATAAATACACACATTCAGTGGTAAGTATTTTGAGCTTTGACAATGGAGAAGAAAGCTTAAGGTTATTTTTTTTTTAAGTTATAAGGACAGTTGCAAATTTGCTTTCTCTTTCATTGTTTACCTACAGAATAAAAGGTATAACTATAACCAAGAAGTGAATTGGTTCAATGTAGGAGGCCAATGCAGGATGGCATGCCATTGTTTTCTCCCTCATTTCCTAAGGAACACTTAAGAAACTGTGGACAGTGACCGACCATCCCAACCTGTACTGGACTGAAGAGTTTCCTGGGATGGAGGACTTTAGGTGCTAACACTAGGACAGTTCTAGGCAGACTAGGATGTTTGGTCGCCCCTGAACAATTTTCCAGAGTGAAGTTTACTCAATGTCAAACTCTCAGAACTTAAATCCAACTAACTGAACCAGTTCCTGCTGAAGATTTATAATCCCCGTGTGGTAACAGGGAGTCTTCACAAATGAATGAACTGAATAATCAGAACAATCTTGGATGATGGACATTGGGCTTACTCATCTTAGTGATGATGTGTTAAAAACATTTGTGAAGGCTGCATGTACCAGTTATAGGCCAGAACCAGGTGACCTGGCTCCCAACCCCTCTCATTCTCCATCCCCTCCACTGCCCCTGGCTTCTTGCCCACTATGCTCCGGCTTCCTGCAGCTCAAGTGTTTCTGCTTACAGTTCCCTCTGCCTCTGTCCTTACTCTTCTGCCAAATATCACATAGTTTACTCCCTCATTCAAGTCTTGGCACAAATCTTACCTCATCAGGGAGGACCTCCCTCACGACCCATTACAAAATAACATTCTCTCTTTTAATCCCTATCCATTTACCATTTTATTTTATTTTACTTTATTTTATTTTATTTTTTGAGACAGAGTCTCACTCTGTCGCCCAGGCTGAAGTGCGGTGGCATAATCTCAGCTCACTGCAACTTCCGCCTCCCGGGTTCAAGCAATTCTCCTGCCTCAGCCCCTCTCACAAACAGCTGAGATTACAGGCATGCATCACCATGCCCAGCTAAGTTTTTTGTAGTTTAGTAGAGATGGGGTTTCACTGTGTTGCCCAAGCTGGTCCCAAACTCCTGGCAATTCATCAAGCCTTGGCCTCCCAAAATGCTAGGATTACAGGCATGAGCCACTGCGCCTGGCCAACAATCATTTTGAATGCCGTATTATTTCAAAGTACTTTTCATTTTTGCAACATTTTTCACTTCATGATTGTCACTCTGGTTTCAAGCATGCTGCTGATGCAACACTTTTGAGCTGAGTAGTAAGTGACTATTTAAGTGCATTTTATGGGTTTCCCAAGATGGGCTGGTCTCCAGGTTTACTGAGCACATTTGCATAGTGAGCAACATTTGTATTGGGAATTGTTCCTTTAATTTCTAAGGCATTTACACAACCAATCTCCCTGACCAGGATCATTTTCTGGGCCGTAAAACGCACTAAATTTGGTTTAGTAGGAGGCATCAGTGGAAGCCTCCGTCATGAACTATACCAGCAGCAGGTTCCTCTAACATGTCACCTAAATGTTTCCGAAATTTTACAGAGATCAGCAGACGGTTGAGCTCTCTGATATTGTCCATAACGGCTCCACAAAGCTTTGATTTCATTTGTAAAATTTTAATCTTCAAACAATAAATCATGGATGGGGAGATTAAGATGTCCTTTTTAAAATTATTCAAGGATAGCATCCTATGTGCCTATAAGGAGTTAGATGCAGGTTCCTCTTTACAATCTTGAAATCCATTGGCCTGAAGGTATTTGGGAAGAGAGAAGGGAAGCATGCAGATTTGAAATTTGGGAAGTTTGAATTTTGTCACTGTATTAGTTCATTCTTGCATTGGTATAAAGAAACACCTGAGACTGGGTAATTTATAAAGAAAAGAGGTGCAATTGGCTCATGGTCCTGCAGGCTTTATAGGAAGCATGGCAATGGCATCTGCTTGGCTTCTGCTAAAACCTCAGGGCGTGTTCAATCATGGCAGAAGGTGAAGGGGAAGCAAGCTAGAGAGAGTGGTGTGGAGGTGCCACACACTTTTAAACAACCAGATCTCATGTGAACTCACAGTGAAAGCTGGCTTACCACCAAGAGGATGGCCCAAACCATTCACGAGGAATCCACCCCCATGACCCAAACATCTCCCACCAGGCCCCACCTCCAACACTGGAAATTACAACTCAACATGAGATTTGATGGGGACATATATTCAAACTATATCAGTTACTCACTGAAGGAAGAAATAATAGGAATGAGCCCACCAACCAAAAGCTAGGCAACTACCATACCTCAGTGTTCCCACATCAATTGCATGGCTCGCTTTGATATGAGGGCAAATCATAACCGTTCCCTCTCTAAGAGCTACTTTGTGGTCCACAGGGGAGGAAAGGCCTCGTGACACTCAAATGGCCCTGGTACTCACAAGTTAACAAACTTCAAAATGCTATTTGAAAGAGAAACTAATAACATTAAAAAGAGGTCACGGTACTGTTTGAAAATCTACAAAGGAGTCATGATCTTTGTTCAAGGAAGTAAAATATTAAGGAAATTTGTGTTAGTTGAGTTCTTGACTGAACATGTGCTGTGAAGTTCTGATTGTGGAAGCTGCTTCCTATTCAAAAATAAAATAAAACTCTCTTGATATGCAAATGATAAGAATATGCTTTGGTTTCAAATAATATCTAAAAGCAAACTCTCTGCAAAGTATCGCAGAATGGTTTACTTAAGAACATACTGGTTGAACTTCAAAGAAGAGCCTTCTGGCAAATATTTACCCACCCAATATGAAAAGAGATTTTCATCAATTTCCATTGCCTAGCTTTATTTCATTGATTTCTATCATTCAACTTCATTTTTTATTATTATCAGATCATTACCACAAGAAAGCACTACAGTCAAGAGACAACAAATAATAATGATGATAATAACAGTAAATCCAAAAACTTTTATTGGTTAATAGCTCTATAACTAACTACAATAAATTACCTTTAGTATACAAATAGGCCTGATGTGGTGGCTTATGCCTGTAGTCCCAGCATTTTGGGAGGCTGAGGCAGGCAGACTACTTGAGGTCAGGAGTTCCATACCAGCCTGGCCAACATTTTGGTTTGGAACCCCATCTCTGCTAAGAATACGAAAATTAGCCAGGCATGGTGGTACATACCTATAATCCTAGCTACTCGAAAGGCTGAGGCATGAGAATCATCTGAACCCAGGAGGCAGAGGTTGCAGTGAGCCTTAATCATGCCATTGCACTCCAGCCTGGACGACAGAGCAAGACTGTCTCAAAACAATAAAACATTAAAACAAACCTATAGTCATCAAAGCCTGAGTCCTGTCCTCTCCCTCTCCTCCCGGGGCAGCATGAGCTTTACCACTTGCTCCAGCTTCTCCACCCGCTCCAGCTTCTCCACCCGCAACTACCAGTCCGTGGGCTCCTCCGGGTGTTCAGCTAGGGTGCCTGGCCGGTCAGCAGTGCGGCCAGCGTCTATGCAGGCGCCGGGGGCTCTGGTTCCCGCATCTCCGTGACGCACCGCACCAGCTTCCAGAGCAACATGGGGGTCGGGGGCCTGGCCGCGGGGATGGCCGGGGGTCTGGCAGAAATGGGAGGCATCCAGAACGAGAAGGACACCATGCAAATCCTGAACGACCGCCTGGCCTCCTACCTGGACAGAGTCAGGAGCCTGGAGACCGAGAACCGGAAGCTGGAGAGCAAAATCCGGGAGCACCTGGAGAAGAAGGGACCCCAGGTCAGAGACTGGGGCTACTACTTCAAGACCACCGAGGACCTGAGGGCTCAGATCTTCGCAAACACTGTGGACAATGCCCGTATCGTTCTGCAGATTGACAATGCCCGTCTTGCTGCTGATGACTTTAGAGTCAAGTATGAGACACAGCTGGTCATGTGTCAGTCTATGGAGAGAGACATCCATGGTCTCCGCAAGGTCATCGATGACACCAATGTCACTCGGCTGCAGCTGGAGACAGAGATCGAGGCTCTCAAGGAGGAGCTGCTCTTCATGAAGAAGAACCACGAAGAGGAAGTAAACAGCCTACAAGCCCAGATTTCCAGCTCTGAGTTGACCATGGAGGTAGGTATCCCCAAATCTCAGGACCTTGCCAAGATCATGGCAGAAATCTGGGCTCAATATGACGAGCTGGCTCGGAAGAACCGAGAGGAGCTGGACAAGTACTGGACTCAGCTGATTGAGGAGAGTACCATAGTGGTCACCACACAGTCCACTGAGGTTGAAGCTGCGGAGATGACGCTCAGAGCTGAGACATACACTGCAGTCTTTGGAGATCGACCTGGACTCCATGAGAAATACGAAGATCAGCTTAGAGAACAGCCTGAGGGAGGTGGAGGCCCGCTACACCCTGCAGATGGAGCAGCTCAATGGGATCCTTCTGCACCCGGAGTCAGAACTGACACAGACCGGGGCAGAAGGGACAGCGCCAGGCCCAGGAGTAGGAGGCTCTGCTGAACATCAAGGTCAAGCTGGAGGCTGAGATCGGCACCTATCGCCCCCTGCTGGAATATGGCGAGGACTTCAGTCTTAGTGATGCCCTGGACAGCAGCAACTCCATGCGAACCATCCAAAACACCACCACCCGCCGGATAGTGGATGGCAAAGTGGTGTCTGAGACCAACGACACCAAAGTTCTGAGACATTAGGCCAGCAGAAGCAGGGGACCCTTTGGGGAGCAGGAGGCCAATAAAAAGTTCAGAGGTCATTCAATGTTAAAAAAAAAAAAAAAAAAAAAACTTAGAACTTGTGTTTACCTATGCCTCATCAAGCAGGACAGCATAACTGACCCAGTAAAAATTACTCCCTGGCTCAGCAGAGAGAGTGAAAGTAGCTGAAAATTCGTAATAAAACCTTCTACAACTAGATCAAGGGAGTCCCTAGGTTCTTTCACTTGATTTTACCACGATTGTGGCCTGACTTATATCCTCGATTTCCTCTGTTCCCTCAAGTAGCTCTCTGCACATACGACTGCATTCCACTGACAGCTCTTGCTTCTCTTGGTGGATCTGTGAGCTCTACTGAAACCAGGAACCCGGCCTGCAGAGATATGTTCTGTGCTGAGGACACAGTGGCTCTCTAATTCATCCGAGTTCCTGTGGTTGAGCTCGGTTACTAGGCAACACCACCAGGAACACACAGATCCCAGTTGCACACGTACATGCCTTCTCTGGCTCGCCTCCTGCATTAGCCTCCTTTCCCTGGGATTCGGAGAAAAGTCTTCGGAGCCGGGGCCAGAAGACAAATAGAGTGATTAACGAAGCTTATCCAAAATTACCAACGATCCCTCCTAACTGTGCTGCCATCCCGCATCCCAATCTCTGTCAGAGGAAAACCCTAACTCCAAATAATTTATTTAAAATTGGCAAAGTTCTGTCATGGCAAAAAAGAAAGACGGGAGACGGCGACCTGAAAGCCTGGTGTCCCTAGCTCTTTTGTCAAGATGTAAGCCTGTGGCAGAGCCTGAAAGTCCATTGTCAACTCTCCTCTACCTGAGGCTCTGAGGGGAGTATGACCCTCACTCTACTGAACCCTGCAGGGCTTATGGTGCCAGTTTCTGAAAATAAAAGAATCGGAACCCTGCTGGAAAATAAAAATGGATTACCTTTGATGGCTCAAATGTTAAAACTAATTTGGAATAGACTTTCTATTTCACTTAGCCTCACCTTGTACCCATTGCATTAATTTTCCTTAGATACCTGTGAATCAAGGCACTACAAATTCATTACTTACTGATGTGTCCAATTTCTTGAAGAATAACAATGTATCTTCAAATACTCAAATTTAAAATACTGTAGTCCTTTTTTTTTTAATATTTTTATCATTTATCTTACCACATTTTGGATGGCATAAAGCATCCCATGTAGTCTTTTGTAATTATTAAACAGGTACACACAGAATTGGAAAGCACATATTCCATGCTTGATTATTATTTTTCTGTTTGTCCACTAGTGTAATCTATTCTCTCAATTTGGTAAACTGGGTATCATAATAGCTATGGCAGGCCTAATGCCATGCAGCCTCCTTTGGGAGTAGGGAGTTTGGGAAGCCAAATAGGACTGAAATATGAACCAGCAGGATTGGTTGGTTCTATGTATCTGAAAGTATGTAGATAGTGACATAACTTTTATTCTGGGTGACATAGGTATTACAATTATCAGAGCATCAGTGATATCAAATGTACAGTGAGTCAAATCTGATATGAGTAAACTTTCTAATGATATGATGCTTCAAACTTTCATTTGAATTGTAGCTCACCATAACCTCTATTGGTTGCAGGTTGATTAGATTCTTGATAGCTAAAGTCATTTCTTCAGAGAATGCTGCTAGAATCTTAAACACACTCCAACATTATATTATAAATTGTAGAGATACTTTAAGACTATTCAAAAGATCCCAAATAATAGATAGGTAAATTTCCACTTATCAGCTGCCAGAAGTAGAGACACATCAATGAGGGATTCTCCTAGGATTCTGCTACGTTTATGAGATTAAAACCAGCCATACATTGCCAAGTGTAACGTCCATCCCAGATGATATCCAATCAATATTTATCAAGCTTCTCCTGAATGAGACAGAGAAGGCTGAGAGCTAAGAGATCTGTCCAACATCTGCCACTAATGAGCTGTGTGGCTTTGGGAATGTCACTTAGTGTTTCCTGGCCTTGGTTTCTTCTGCTGCAAACTGGGCAAGATAATCTGCAGTCCTATCCAAAGAATTTCCTTGCTCAGTTAACAAGGTCGTGGTCATTTCGGAGTCCATGGGAGGCCAGAACATAAAACTTCATAATTTCAAGCACATTTCTATTTTAAGCATCATTATGTTTCAGAGAAAATAGTCCCAAATGTTTTTAAACTAATTCTTCTTAGCAACTTTCTAACAGTACCCAAATTTATTCAAATTAAGTAGCAAATTGAGACATCCTAGAGCAGATATACTTTCAGTTTTAAATTGCTGCCTTTATATTTTACATATCATTGAATTTTCAAATAATACAATTAGCAAAAATGCAAAAATGTAAGTGAATTGAATTTAAACCGTGAAGCTAGAGGGATAGAAGTTTTTAATCACTAGATGTTCCATAGCATAACTGAATCAAGTTGTTTATGATAATTTTATTACCTCCGCCTTCTTTTTAACAGAGTTATTACATTTTCTCATGATGTATGATATCACACTTTCGAAGCCCTTTCAGTAATTGGAGCTCCATGAAACTGGCTCTAAGGCTCATTAATGTGAAAAATTATCTTAAAAGTTAGGTAAATGTAGTTGTTTCATTTTGGTTTGGTACTGCCAGCTATGAAAGATATTTTCTATATCTCTGACAGTATTTCTGATTAAAGATCCCTCTTTTTTGTCAACATTGTATCTTCATGAAGTTCATTTACATTAAACCTATTTGTAACAGGATAGGTTTAAATTTTCAAACTATAAATGTGAAAGTGTTCATTTTATCCAAATTGTAAAATTTGTTTCAGAAACCTGATAGCAGGGATATTATCCTTGACTTCTGTTTAGGATCACCTGGGGAATTTGGAGAGAAAATAATTTATATATGACTGGGCCTGCCCCAGAATATTTAAATCAGAAACCCTAGATGTGGGAGCAGGTATTGGTATATTTTAAATGCTCCCACAGGGATGTGCAGTTAGGACTCAACTGCTGTCCTAGAGTAACTCCTTATCTCATTGGTGCCACAGTCTCTGTGGCATTTTACCATTGGGATTCTAATCCTAATGCCTGCTCCACCACAATGCCTGCTATTTCTTCTGTCTCTAACAGTCTTTCAAAATGCTTCTGAAATAGCAGTTTACTTTCTTTTCTCTTCTTTTATAATAGTTCTGTAGAGTCGGCAGTACATGTATTATCCCATCTGAAAGCCTTGATTTGCCCAAGGGAGTGCAAATAATAAGTAATAAGGCAAGAATAAGGATTCAGGCATTCCTATATCAAGTCTAGTGTACTTCCTGCTGTACCACACCACCTTCCATGCTTGGAACCCAGTGCTGACTTTAATCACTCCTGGTCTGCATGCAAAACTCCAGCTTGACATTATCCAAAGAAAATGCAAAGAGGAAAGAAAGGCAACTCATCTTATATGTAGTTGAGGCCTATTGACTACCTGTGTTCACCCCATGACAATTCCTTCAAGGGCCTTGGCAAGACCTTCAATGTTTAATTATAGACATTTTATCTTACTAAAGATGAGTCATTTTAATAAACAATTAATTCACTAGCTTTAGCCAATTACCAATTAGTTGGAGAGTAGCAGCTAAAATTATGCTCTAGTCTGCGTTTCTCTGTTACTTTGGCCCCTTGTTTCCAAACTCCTTTTCCCTAATTAAAAAAATTCCTAACTCTGACAGCCCTGGCCACCACATTTAGAAAGAAAAACAAAAACCCATACATCCTGACAACATTTTTTAAATGTATATAATTAAAGCATTAAAATGAAAGAAAAAAACCTGAAAGAAATGTTTTCAGAGGAAAGTAATTTGACTTCAAGATCTGCTAACACAGATTTACATTAATTGTTCAGTGACTTTGATTTTCATAAGTCAATCCAAAATCTCAATGTTTTCCTCAACAATAGATTTATATTATTTTGCTTGAATAATCCAAATAATTGTTTAAACTATTTCTCTTTATGTCTGTATAAAAGCCATTTATAATCATATCTCAATAATGTAACTAACTCAAGAGATTTCTAGAGATTAAAAAACAAATATTTTAGTTTGAAAAAGAAAGCATATATGTAATAAAGAATCTTCAGTGTTCTTCCAAGATGGCCAAAAACAGAAAGCTCCCATCTTCAGCTCCAGTGAAATCAATGCAGAAAGCAGGTGATTTCTGCATTTCCAACTGAGGTACCTGGCTCATCTCACTGGGACTAGTTAGACAGTGGGTGCAGCCCATGGTGGGTGAGCTGAAGCAGAGTGGGGCATCACCTCACCTGGGTAGTGCAAGGGGTCAGGGAACTCCCTCCCCTCACCAAGGGAAGCTGGACGGACTGTGCACTGAGGGATGGTGCACTCTGGCCCAGACACTACACTCTTCCCATGGTTTTCACAACACTCAGACCAGGAGATTACCTCAGGTGTCTACACCACCAGGACCCTGGGTTTCAAGCACAAAACTGGGGAGCCATTTGGGCAGACACTGAGCTAGCTGCAGGAGTTTTTCTTCATACCCCTGTGGCACCTGGAATACCAGCGAGACAGAACTGTTCCCTCCCCTAGAAAGGCGGCTGAACCCAAGTGGTCTAGCCAAGGAGCCAAGGAGCCAAGTGGTCTAGCTCAGCAGATTCCACCCCCACAGAGCCCAGCAAACTAAGATCCACCGGCTTGAAATTCTTACTGCCAGCACAGCAGTCTGAAGTTGACCTGGGATGCTCCAGCTTGGTGTGGGGAGGAATGTCCACCATTACTGAGATGTGAGTTGACAGTTTTCCCCTCAGAGTATAAACAAAGCCACTGGGAAGTTCTAACTGGGCAGAGCCCACTGCAGCTTGGCAAACCCTTTGTAGCCAGACTGCCTCTCTAGATTCCTCCTCTCTGGGCAAAGCATCTCTGCAAGAAAGGCAGCAGCCCCAGTTAGGGCCTTATAGATAAAACTCCCACCTCCCTAGGATAGAGTACCTGGAGGAAAGGGGAGCTATGGGCGCAGCTTCAGCAGACTTAAACATTCCTGCCTGCCAGCTCTGAAGATAGCAGCAGATCTCCCAGCACAGACCTGGAGCTCTACCAAGGGACATACACCCTTCACAAGTGGGTCCCTAACCCCTTTGCCTCCTTATTGGGAGACATTTCCCAGCAGGGGTTGACAGACACCTCATGCAGGAGAGCTCCAGCTGGCATCTGGCAGATGCCCTTCTGGGAGGAAGCTTCCAGAGGAAGGAACAGGCAGCAATCTTTGCTGTTCTACAGCCTCCATTGGTGATACCCAGGGAAACAGGGTCTGGAGTGAACTTCCAGCATACTCCAGCAGTCCTGCAGCAGAGGGGCCTGACTTTTAGAAGGAAAACTAACCAACAGAAAGGAATATCATCAACATCAGCAAAAAGAACATCTACACAGAAAGCTTTGAAGATCACTGACATCAAAGACCAAAGGTAGATGAATCCACAAAGATTAGAAAAAACAAGCCCGGAGAATGCTGGGAAGATGGCCGCCTAAGAACAGCTCAGGACTTCAGCTCCCAGTGAAGGTGCAGAGGGTGAGTGGACGCCGCATTTCTAGACGAACTCTTATTGCCCACAGACCAGGAGATACCCAGGCAGAGGGGTCGCCAGCATCGCAGTCCCAGCCAGTGCGGCTGTTTTGGCCCCCGCGGGGCTGATTCCGCCCACGCGGCTGCTGTGACCACTCCCTGTTGCTGCGGTTCTCTGTACAAAAGCCACTGGTCTGGGAGCCCTCTTAGCTGGCGAGCAGAGCCCTGAGACGGCAGAATAGCCCATTCATCTGAAATAGCGAGTCAGGCCAGGAGATTCCTAGGCAAAAAATCCGCCAGGAGCCGGCGCCACAGTTCGAGCCGACTCCGTGAGTCGCAGCACGGGAGATGCCTGCGCCTTTTCAACAAGCGACTGGAACGCAGGGTCGTTCAACTTAAAAGAAAAGACTCTGAGTCAGGGAGCCAGGTGATCAGGCTCGGTTGGTCCCACCCCTCCACCCCCAACAATGAAAACAAAAACAGTAATTGGAAACCCTCTGGGTTGAGCCCTCCAAACCAAGCACAGCTGAACCTGGACGGTCCGGCTCCGTGGGGGAGGGGCTTCCGCCATTACTGAGACTCTCCACCGCTACCGAGGCAGGCCGCCGTTCCCGAGGCAACCAGCCACAACAGAGAGAGTCCGCCATAACAGAGGCGGGGCCACCGTTGCCGAGACAGTTCTAACTACGCCCATATAAAAAGGACTAATGGGCGGAGCCCACAGCAGCTCAGCAAAGCCCCTGCGGGCAGGCAGTGGCTAGGCGTGCTGCTAGTTGGGCGGGTCAGACCTGAAAGAAAAATCAAAAAAGGCAGTAGTGCAATGGAAACTCATAAAGCTCCAACTCCCTGGGACAGAGACAGACAACAGGTGGATAAACCCACAAAAATGGGAAGAAACCAGCACAAAAAGGATGAAAACTCCTGAAACCAGAACACCTCTCCTCCTAAAAGGGATCACAACTCCTCACCAGCAAGGGAACCAGACCAGATGGAGAAGGAGGATGATGAAATGACAGAATCAGACTTCAGAAGGTGGGTAGTAAGAAACTACAATGAGCTAAAAGAACATGTTCTAACCCAACGCAAAGAAAATAGGAACCTTGAAAAAAGACTGGACGAACTGCTGACGAGAATGGACAGCATAGAGAGGAGTATAAGTGAATTGATGGAGCTGAAAAACGCAACAAGAGAACTTCGTGAAGCATGCACAAGCTTCAACAGCCGAATTGACCAAGCAGAAGAAAGGGTATCAGAGGTCGAAGATCAACTCAATGAAATAAAAAGAGAAGGCAAGAACAGAGAAAAAAGCACAAAAAGGAATGAACAAAATCTTCAAGAAATGTGGGACTATGTGAAAAGACCTAATCTACGTCTGATAGGTGTACCTGAATGTGATGAAGAGAATGAATCCAAGCTGGAAAATACTCTTCAGGATATTATCCAGGAAAACTTCCCCAACCTAGCAAGGCAGACCAATATTCAAATCCAGGAAATACAGAGAACACCACAAAGATATTCCTCAAGAAGAGCAACCCCAAGGCACATAATCGTCAGATTCACCAGGGTTGAAATGAAAGAGAAAATGCTAAGGGCAGCCAGAGAGAAAGGTCAGGTTACCCACAAAGGGAAGCCCATTAGACTCACAGCAGATCTCTCAGCAGAAACCCTACAAGCCAGAAGAGATTGGGGGCCAATATTCAACATCCTTAAAGAAAAGAACTTTCAACCCAGAATCTCCTATCCAGCCAAACTAAGCTTCATAAGTGAAGGAAAAATAAAATCCTTTGTGAACAAGCAAGCACTCAGAGATTTCATCACCACCAAACCTGCTCTACAAGAACTCCTGAAAGAGGCTCTACACATATAAAGGAACAACCAGTACCAGCCACTCCAAAAACACACCAAATGGTAAAAGAGCATCAACACAATCAAGAATCTGCATCAACTAACCAACAAAACAGCCAGGTAGCATGAAAATGACAGTATCAAATTCACACATAACAATACTATCCCTAAATGTCAATGGACTAAATGCCCCAATCAAAAGACACAGACTGGCAAATTGGATAAAAAGCCAAAACCCATCAGTGTGCTGTATCCAGGAAACCCATCTTACATGCAAGGATACACAAAGGCTCAAAATAAAGGGATGGAGGAAGATCTACCAAGCAAATGGAGAGCAAAAAAAGGCAGGAGTTGCAATTCTCATCTCTGATAAAATAGACTTTAAAGCAACAAAGATCAAAAGAGACAAAGAAGGACATTACATAATGGTAAAAGGATCGCTGCAACAAGAAGAGCTAACGATCCTAAATATATACGCACCCAATACAGGAGCACCCAGATACATAAGGCAAGTTCTTAATGACTTACAAAGAGACTTAGACTCCCACACAATAATAGTGGGAGATTTTAACACCCCATTGTCAATATTAGACAGATCATCCAGACAGAAAATCAACAAGGATATCCAGGACCTGAACTCAGACCTGGAACAAGCAAACCTAATAGACATTTACAGAACTCTCCACCCCAAATCCACAGAATATACATTCTTCTCAGCACCACATCACACCTACTCTAAAATTGACCACATAATTGGCAATAAATCACTCCTCAGCAAATGCAAAAGAACAGAAATCATAACAAACAGTCTCTCAGACCACAGTGCAATCGAGTTAGAACTCAGAATGCAGAAACTAACTCAGAACCGCACAGCTTCATGGAAACTGAACAACTTGCTCTTGAATGTTGACTGGATAAACAATGAAATGAAGGCAGAAATAAAGATGTTCTTCGAAACCAATGAGAACGAAGACACAACATACCAGAATCTCTGGGACACATTTAAAGCAGTCTCTAGAGGAAAATATATAGCAATGAGTGCCCACATGAGAAGAAAGGAGAGATCGAAAATTGACACCCTATCATCAAAATTGAAAGAGCTAGAGAAGCAAGATCAAAAAAACTCAAAACCTAGCAGAAGACAGGAAATAACTAAGATCAGAGCAGAACTGAAGGAAATAGAGACACAAAAAACTCTTCAAAAAATCAATAAATCCAGGACCTGGTTTTTTGAAAAGATCAACAAAATAGACAGACCACAAGCCAGATTAATAAAAAAGAAAAGAGAGAATAACCAAATTGATGCAATAAAAAACGATAAAGGGGATATCACCACAGATTCCACAGAAATCCAAACCATCATCAGAGATTATTACAAACAACTCTATGCACATAAACTAGTAAACCTGGAAGAAATGGATAAATTCCTGGACACCTGCAACCTCCCAAGCCTAAACCTGGAAGAAGCCAAAACCCTGAATAGACCAATAACATGGTCTGAAGTCGAGGCAGCAATAAAGAGCCTACCACCCAAAAAAAGCCCAGGTCCAGATGGGTTCACAGCTGAATTCTACCAGACATACAAAGAGGAGCTGATACCATTCCTTCTGAAACTATTCCAGACAATCCAAAAAGAGGGAATTCTTCCCAAATCATTTTACGAGACAAACATCATCCAGATACCAAAACCCGGCAGAGACTCAACAAGAAAAGAAAATTTCAGGCCAATATCCATGATGAACATAGATGCAAAAATCTTCAATAAAATACTGGCAAACCGATTGCAACAGCATATCAAAAAGCTCATCCACCATGATCAAGTAGGATTCATCCTGGGGATGCAAGGCTGGTTCAACATACACAAGTCCATAAACGTAATTCACCACATAAACAGAACCAAAGACAAAAACCACATGATTATCTCAATTGATGCAGAGAAGGCTTTTGACAAAATTCAACAACCTTTATGCTAAAAACCCTCAATAAACTAGGTATTGACGGAACGTATCTCAAAACAATAAAAGCTATTTACGACAAACCAACAGCCAATATCATACTGAATGGGCAAAAACTGGAAGCATTCCCTTTGAAATCTGGCACCAGACAAGGGTGCCCTCTCTCACCACTCCTATTCAATATAGTACTGGAAGTTCTAGCCAGAGCAATCAGGCAAGAAAAAGAAATAAAGGGTATCCAAATTGGAAAGGAGGAAATCAAATTGTCTCTATTTGCAGATGACATGATTGTATATCTGGAAGACCCCATCATCTCAGCCCAAAATCTCCTGAAACTGATAAACAACTTCAGCAAAGTCTCAGGATACAAAATCAACGTGCAAAAATCACAAGCATTCCTATACACCAGTAATAGACTTAAAGAGAGCCAAATCAAGAACGAACTGCCATTCACAATTGCTACAATCAACATCGTGAAAATGGCCATACTGCCCAAAGTAATTTACAGATTCAACGCTATTCCCATCAAGCTACCAATGACCTTCTTCACAGAACTGGAAAAAAACACCTTAAACTTCATATGGAACCAAAAGAGAGCCCGCATAGCCAAGTCAATTCTAAGCAAAAAGAACAAAGCAGGAGGCATCACACTACCGGACTTCAAACTATACTACAAGGCTACAGTAATCAAAACAGCATGGTACTGGTACCAAAACAGAGATATAGACCAATGGAACAGAACAGAGGCCTCAGAGGAAATACAACATACCTACAACCATCTGATCTTCGACAAACCTGACAAAAACAAGCAATGGGGAAAGGACTCCCTGTTTAATAAATGGTGTTGGGAAAACTGGCTAGCCATGTGCAGAAAGCAGAAACGGGACCCCTTCCTGACATCTCACACCAAAATTAACTCCAGATGGATTAAAGACTTAAACATCAGACCTAATACCATAAAAACCTTAGAAGAAAATCTAGGCAAAACCATTCAGGACATAGGTGTAGGCAAGGACTTCATGACCAAAACACCAAAAGCAATGGCAACAAATGCCAAAATAGACAAATTGGACTTAATCAAACTCCACAGCTTCTGCACGGCAAAAGAAACAGTCAGTAGAGTGAATCGGCAACCAACAGAATGGGAAAAAATTTTTGCAGCTTACCCATCTGACAAGGGGCTGATATCCAGAATTTACAAAGAACTAAAGCAGATCTACAAGAAAAAAACAAACAAGCCTATTCAAAAATGGGCGAAGGATATGAACAGATACTTTACAAAAGAAGACATACAGGAGGCCAACAAACATATGAAAAAATGCTCATCATCACTGGTCATCAGAGAAATGCAAATCAAAACTACATTGAGATACCATCTCACACCAATTAGAATGGCGATCATTAAAAAATCAGGAAACAACAGATGCTGGAGAGGATGTGGAGAAATAGGAACACTTTTACACTGTTGGTGGGAATGTAAATTAATTCAACCATTGTGGAAGACAGTGTGGCGATTCCTCAAGGACCTGAAAATAGAAATCCCATTTGACCCAGCAATCCCATTACTGGGTATATATCCAAAGGATTATAAATCATTCTACTACAAGGACACGTGCACACGAATGTTCATTGCAGCACTGTTTACAATAGCAAAGACCTGGAACCAACCCAAATGCCCAATGATGATAGACTGGATAGGGAAAATGT
Organism: Saimiri boliviensis; assembly: GCF_048565385.1. Taxonomy (NCBI): domain Eukaryota; kingdom Metazoa; phylum Chordata; class Mammalia; order Primates; family Cebidae; genus Saimiri; species Saimiri boliviensis. The sequence goes on along the minus strand of NC_133451.1, from coordinate 150,797,368 downwards.
GGTACATATACACCATGGAATATTACGCAGCCATCAAAAACGATGAGTTCATGTCCTTTGTAGGGACATGGATGAACCTGGAAACCATCATTCTCAGCAAACTGACACAAGAGCAGAAAATCAAACACCGTATATTCTCACTCATAGGTGGGTGTTGAACAATGAGAACACATGGACACAGGGAGGGAAGCACTACACACTGGGGTCCATTGGGGGGAAATGGGGGAGGGGCGGGGGGGTGGGGAGGTGGGAAGAGATAGCATGGGGAGAAATGACAGATACAGGTGAGGGGACGGAAGGCAGCAAACCACACTGCCAAGTGTGTACCTATGCAACAATCTTGCATGTTCATCACATGTACCCCAAAACCTAAAATGCAATAAAAAAAAGAAAAGAAAGAAAAAACAAGCCCAAAAAGGCTGAAAATTCCAAAAACCGGAATGCCTCTTCTCCTCCAAACAATCACAACTCCTCACCAGCAAGTGAATAAAACTGGAGAATGAGTTTAACGAATTGACGAAAGTAGGCTTCAGAAGGTGGTAACAAATTCCTCTGAGCTAAAGGAGCATGTTGTATCTCAATTCAAAGAAGCTAAGAACCTTAAAAAAAAAAAAAGGTTAAAAGAATCACTAACTAGAATAACCAGTTTAGAGAAGAATATAAATGACCTGATGGAGCTGAAAAACACAGCACAAGAACTTCATGAAGCATATACAAGTATCAACAGCTGAATCAATCAAGCAGAAGAAAGGATATCAGAGATTGAAGATCAAATTATTGAAATAAAGCATGAAGGCAAGATTAGAGGAATAAGAATGAAAAGGAATGAAAAAAGCCTCCAAGAAATATGGGACTATGTGAAAAGACCAAACCTACATTTGATTAGTGTACCTGAAAATGATGGGAAGAATGGAAATGGAAACACACTTCAGGTTATTATCCAAGAGAACTTCCACTACCTAGCAAGACAGGCCAACATTTGAATTCAGTAAATACAAAAAATACCACAAAGATACTCCTTGAGAAGAACAACCCCAAGACACATAATAGATTCACCAAGGTGGAAATGAAGGAAAACATGTTAAGGGCAGCCAGAAAGAAAGGTCAGGTTAGCCACAAAGGGAAGCCCATCAGACTAACAATGGATCTCTTTGCAGAAACCCTACAAGCCAGAAGAGAGTAGGGGCCAATATTCAACATTCTTAAAGAAAATAATTTCAACCCAGAATTTCATATCCAGACAAACTAAGATTCATAAGTGAAGAAGAAATAAAATCCTTTATAGACAAGCCAATGCTGAGAGATTTTGTCATCACCAGGCCCAATTGGCATGCCTTACAAGATCCCCTGAAGGAAGCACTAAATATGGAAAGGAAAAACCAGCATCAGCCACTGCAAAAACAGCAAATTGTAAAGACCATCAACACTATGAAGAAACTGCATCAACTAGTGGGCAAAATAACCAGATAGCATCAGGATGACAGGATCAAATTCACACATAACAATATTTACCTTAAATGTAAATGGGCTAAATGCCACAATTAAAAGACATAGACTAGCAAATTGGATAATGAGTCAAGACCCATTGGTGTGCTGTATTCAGGAGACCCATCTCATGTGCAAAGACACACATAAGCTTAAAATAAAGGGAAGGAGGAACATTCACCAAGCAAATGGAAAGCAAAAAAAGCAAGGTTTGCAAAAAATTCTAGTCTCTGATAAAACAGACTTTAAGCCAACAAAGATCAAAAAAGACAAAAAAGGGCTTTATATAATGGAAAAGGGATCAATGTAACAAGAAAAGCTAACTATCCCAAATACTTATACAGCCAATTCAGGAGCACGCTGATTCATAAAGCAAGTTCTTAGAAACCTACAAAGAGACTTAGACTCCCACACAATAATAGTGGGAGATTTTAACACCTCACTGTCAATATTAGACAGATCAACAAGACAGAAAATTAACAAGGATATTTAGAATTTGAACTCAGCTCTGGACCAAGCAGACCAAATAGACATCTACAGAACTCTCCACCCCAAAGCAACAGATTATACATTCTTCAAAACAAAAGCCACCTTAGCTTTTTTCCAGTCTAGATCTTAAATTTTTTCCTCCTCTTCCCCAAAAATAGCATGAGTGTGGATCCAGCTTGTCCACAAAGCCTGCCTTGCTCCAAAGCATCTAACTATAACGACTTCACCTACACCTGTGATTTGTGGGCCTGAAAAAACTATCCATCCTTGCAAATGTCTTCTGCTGAGATGCCTCACACAGAGACTGTTTCTCCTCTTCCTTACTCCATGAATCTGCTTATTCAGGACAGCCCTGATTCTTCTACCAGTCCCAAAGGCAAACAATCCACTTCTGCAAAGGAGAGTGCCACAAAAAAAGGAAGACAAGGTCCCCATCAAGAAAGAGAAGACCAGAACTGTTTTCACATCCACCCATCTGTGTGTACTCAATGATAGATTTCAGAGACAGAAATACCTCAGCCTCCAGCAGATGCAAGAACTTTCCAACATCTTGAACCTCAGCTACACACAGGTTAAGACCTGGTTCCAGAACCAGAGAATGAAATCTAAGAAGTGGCAGAAAACAACTGGCGAAAGAATAGCAATGGTGTGACTCAGGCCTCAGTACCTACCTACCCCAGCCTCTACTCTTTCTACCACCAGAAATGTCTAGTGAACATGACTGGGAATCTTCCAATATGAAGCAACCAGACCTGGAGCAATTCAACCTGGAGCAACCAAACCTGTAATATCCAGTTCTGCAGCAACCACTCCTGGAATGCTGAGACCTGGTGCACCCAGTCCTGAAACAATCAGGCCTGGAACAGTCCCTTCTATAACTGTGGAGAGGAATCTCTGCAGTCCTGTATGCAGTTCCAGCCAAATTCTCCTGCCAGTGACTTGGAGGTTGACTTGGAAAGTGCTGGGGAAAGCCATATGTAACACAGCAGACCACTAGGTATTTGAGTACTTCAGAAACCATGGATTTATTCCTAAACTACTCCATGAACATGCAACCTGACGATGTGTGAAGAAGAGTGAAATTGATATTACTCAATTTCATTCTGGGCACTGGCTGAATCCTTCCTCTCCCTCCTTCCCTCTCTTATATGATTTTTCTTTTTTGGAAACCACATGTCCTGGTTTCCATTATGCCTATCCAGTCAATTTGATGGAGGGTGGGGTATGGTTGGAGCTTAATCAGAGAGGTTTCTTTCTTTTTTCCTATTGGAGCTTCCTGGAAAAAAGACATTTTAATAACCTTGGCTGCTAAGGACAACATGATAGAAGCTGTCTCTGGCTATAGATAAGTAGATCTAATACTAGTTTGGATATGTTTAGGGTTTAGAATTTAACCTCGAAAATAAGAAATAAAAGTACAAATTCATATGATGAAGGTATATTCCTATTGTTTGGGATTGGGAGGTTTTACTTACTTTTTAAAAGACTATTGAGGCTGGATGAGGTGGCTCACACCTATAATCCCAGCACTTCTTTGGGAGGCCAAGGCAGGAAGATCACCTCAGGTTAGTAGTTTGAGACCAGTCTGGCCAACATGGTGAAACCCCATATTTACTGAAATACAAAAATTAGCCAGGTACGGTGGCAGGCACCTGTAATCCCAGATACTCAGGAGACTGAGGCAGGAGACTAGCTTGACCCCAGAAACTGGAGGTTGTAATGAGCTGAGATTGCACCACAGCAATCCAGCCTCATTTCTATTGCTTGGTGACAGAGCTAGACTTCATCTCAAAAACAACCACTTTTCCTTTTTTAAAAAAATACATTCTTCTCAGCACCATATTGCACTTACTCTAAAATTGACCACATAATTGGAAGTAAAACATTCCTCAGCAAATGCAAAAGAACAGAAATCATAATAAACAGTCTCTCAGACCACAGTGCAATCAAATTATAACTCAGGATTAAGAAACTCACTCAAAGCTGCACCAATACATGGAAACTGAACAAGCTACTCCTGAATAACTACTGGGTAAATAATGAAATTAAGGCGAAAATAAATAAGTTCCATGAAACCAATGAGAACAAAGACACAACATACCAGAATCACTGGGATATAGCTAAAGCAGTATTTAGAGGGAAATTTATAGCACTAAATGCCCACATGAGAAAGTGGGAAAGATGTAAAATCAACACCCTAATATCACAATTGAAAGAACCAGAGAAGCAAGAGCAAACAAATTCAAAACTAGTTGAAGACAAGAAATAACTAAGATCAGAGCAGAACTGAAGGAGACAGAGGCACAAAAAAACCCTTCAGAAAAATCAATGAATCCAGAAGCTGGTTTTTTGAAAAGATTAACAAAATAGACTGCTAGCCAGACTAATAAAGAAGAAAAGAGAGAGGAATCAAATAGACACAATAAAAAATGATAAAGAGCATCTCACCACTGATCCCACAGAAATACAAACTACCATCAGAGAATACTATAAACATCTCTGCACAAATAAACTAGAAAAACAAAAAGAAATGGGTAAATTCCTCGACACATACACCCTTCCAAGACTAAACCAGGTAGAAGTCGAATCCCATAATAAACCAATTGCAAATTCTGAAATTGAAGCAATAATTAATAGCCTACCAACCAAAAAAAAAGCCCACTATCAGATGGATTCCCAGCTGAATTTTACTAGAATTACAAAGAGGAGCTGGTACCATTCCTTCTGAAACTATTCCAAACAATAGAAAAAGAGGGACTTATCCATAACTCATTTTATGAGGCCAGCATCATCCTGATACCAAAACCTGGCAGAGACAAAACAAAACAAAAAAATTTTAGGCCAGTATCCATGATGAACATCAATGTAAAAATCCTCAATAAAATACTGGTAAACCAAATCCAGCAGCACATCAAAAAGCTTATCCATCACAATCAAGTAGGCTTCATCCTGAGATGCAAGGCTGGTTCAACATATGCAGGTCAATAAACGTAATCCATCACATAAACAGAACCGATGACAAAAACCACATGATTATCTCAATAGATGCAGAAAAGGCCTTCAATAAAATTTAACACTTCTTTATGCTAAAAACTCTCAACAAACTAGATATTGATGGAACATATCTCAAAATAACAAGACCTATTTATGACAAACTCATGGCCAATATCATACTGAATGGGCAAAAACTGAAAGCACTCCCTTTGAAAACTGGCACAAGACAAGAATGCCCTCTCTCATCACTCCTATTCAACATAGTATTGGAAGTTCTAGCCAAAGAAATCAGGCAGGAGAAAGATATAAAGTGTATTCAACTAGGAAGAAAGGAAGTCAAATTGTCTCTGTTTACAGGTTATATGACTGTACATTTAGAAAACCCCATAGTCTTAGCCCCAAATCTCCATAAACTGATAAGCAACTTCAGGCAAGTCTCAGATACAAAATCAATGTGCAAAAATCACAGACATTCCTCTACACCAATAACAGACAAACAGAGAGCCAAAGCATAACTGAGCTCCCATTCACAATTGCTACAAAGAGAATAAAATACCTAGGAATAAAACTAACAAAGGAAGTAAAAAAAGATCTCTTCAAGGAGAACTACAAACCACTGCTCAAGGAAATAAGAGAGAACACAAACAAATGAAAAAACATTTCAAGCTCATGGATAGGAAGAATCAACATCGTGAAAAGTAATTTATAGATTCAATGCTATTCCCATCAAGCTGCCATTGACTTTCTTCACAGAATTAGAAAAAACTACTTTAAATTTCATATGGAACCAAAAAACAGCCCATATAGCCAAGAAAATCCTAAGCACAAAGAACAAAGGTGGAGGCATCACATTACCTGACTTCAAACTATACTACGAGGCCACAGTAACCAAAACAGCATGGTACTGGTACCAAAACAGACATATAGAACAAGGGAACAGAACAGAGGCCTCAGAAATAATGCCACACATCTACAACCATCTGATCTTTGACAAACATGACAAACACAACCAATGGAGAAAGGATTCCCTGTTTAATAAATGGTGATAATAAAACTGGCTAGCCATACACAGAAAACTAAAACTAGACCCCTTCCTTACACATTATATAAAAATTAATTCAAGATTGCTTAAAGACTTTTATGTAAAACCATAAAACCATAAAACACCCTAGAAGAAAACCTAAGTAATACCATTCAGGACATAGGAATGGGCAAAGACTTTATGACTAAAACACCAAAAGCAATGGCAACAAAAGCCAAAATTGACAAATAGGATCTAATTAAACTAACAAGCTTCTGCACAGCAAAAGAAACTATCATCACAGTGAACAGGAAACCTACAGAATGGAAGAAAATTTTTGCAGTCTATCCATCTGACAAAAAGCTAATATTCAGAGTCTACAAATTTGTAAGAAAAAAACAACCCCATCAAAACGTGGGTGAAGGATATGAACAGGCACATTTTAAAAGAAGACATTTATGCAAATAACAAACATATGATAAAAAGCTCATCATCACTGGTCACTAGAGAAATGCAAATGAAAACCACATTGAGAGACTATCTCACTCGAGTTAGAATGTGATCATTCAAAAGTCATGAAACAACAGATGCTAGAGAGGATGTGAAGAAATAGGAATGCTTTTACAGTGTTGGTGGGAGTGTAAACTAGTTCAATCATTGTATAAGATAGCGTGGCAATTCCTCAAGGATCTGGAACCAGAAATACTATTTGACCCAGCAATCCCATTTCTGGGTATACATGCAAATGATTATAAATCATTCTACTCTAAAGACAAATGCATATATATGTTTATTGCAGCACTAAAAGCACTATTTACAACAGCAAAGACTTGGAACCAACCAAAATGCCCATCAATGATAGACTGGATAAAGAAAATGTGACACATATACACCATGGAATACTATGCAACCATAAAAAGGATGAATTCTTGTCCTTTGCAGGGGCATGGGTGAAGCTTGAAACCATCATTATCAGCAAACTGACACAAGACCAGAAAAGGAAACACCAAACGTTCTCACTCAAAGTGGGAGTTGAGCAATGAAAACACATAGACACAGGAAGGGGAACATTACACACTGGGGTCTGTTGGGGGTTGGGACGCTAGGGGAGGAATAGCATCAGGAGAAATACCTAATGTAGATGGCAGGTTGATGGGTGCAACAAACCACCATGGCATATGTATACTTATGTAACAAACCTGCATGTTCTGCACATGTATCCCAGAACTCAAAATACAATTTTTTTAAAATGAAGTCTTACAGATTGATTCTCATTTATTGGCTAGTGATAAGCTAAAAAATGAATATCCCTGCCTGTCCAAACAGCACAAAGGGGATAAAAATTTCCCTGCAAGCACTGCATAAATCAGTGTGTCAATGTCAATGAAGAGTGGAAATTACGTACCTAGTTCCAGTGCTTCTCTATGTTGCCTTAGTTTCCTGATCTATAACATAGGGATAATAAAGTTTTTGCCACACAGAGTTGTTGTGAAAATTAAATGAAATAATGTATATAAATCCTTATAACTGCCTAGCACACTGAACAAGGGCTACCTACCTAAGTGTAAGTAGGATTCAAATTATCAGATTGTCGGCATTTGCTATTTTTAATTCTTCCTTCCTGATTCTTGCTCTCTCCAAGACTGCTTCACAGCCAGAATATTTGTTTTCAAATTCTGACTTCATTAGAAGTACATGAACTTACATTGAAGAGCGACTATACCAGGTTCATGTAGGCAATATATAAGAGTCCCAAAAGTGGATGATGATGTAAATTAAAGAAATCTCCTTTATTGGAATGATTGGATTCGTCGGACAGATAAGCAGAGCATTGCTCCACTGAAGATAAGGTGATCCCTAAGATGTTCCCAATGATTTCAGAACTCCTTACCCTAAGCACACAGATATACACTCATACTCTACCCAATGCCACACCACACACACCAGAAAACGCACCTGCACACATACATACACACCTCATACACCAGGCAACACATGCACACATGCACACACCACCACTACCACATACACACACTGCCAAAAACTTTTGTAGCAGTAAGAAGGGAATAGACTGAAACTGGAACATACAGGCTTGTGGCAAAATTGTAACAACATCTCCACAGCTTTCGATTTATATTTCTTCAGCCAATATTAAACACTCTACAAGACACATTCTTTCATTTGATACTGACTTCAATCCGTGACTTCCCTCTTAAGAATTCCACGACTTTTTAACCCTATAATAAAGCCTTCTGACCTGCAGCCTCCTGAAGAGACACATAAAAAAACTTGTGAAAGACTTGATGGTAATGAATGCAATCCTAAATGCTCCACAAACATGACTGAATTTAATCTTCACAATTAACCTTTTAAGGACTGTTTAATGAATGAAGTGGGTTTTGAATTCAGGCTGACTTAGACTGTACAAGCCCATATTTCTACTCCTGCCTCAGCCTCCCAGGTAGCTTTCACTACAGGCATGCATATCACCATGGCCCAGCTAATTTTTGTAGATTTTGCAGAGACAAGGTTTCAACATGTTGTCCAGGATGGTCTTGAACTCCTGGGCTCAACTGTCCTCTCGCCTCGGCCTCCCAAAGTGCTGGGATTACCAGCATGAGCCACCAAGCCTGGCTTAAAACAACTGATCTCTTAAACATGACTTGAGTTATTCAAAATTAACCAACTAAATAGTAGTAATAGAATTTCCCACTTTGGGACAGAAAACAACTTGATACTTTGTACCCAAACAGATAACTCATTCAAATCCTATAATATCCATTTCTTCCAAGCAGAAGGAAATTCTATCAGTGGTAGCTCATATCCTCTTTTATTACAAGAGATGAATAAAATAGATTTGTGCATTTTGGGGGATTTAAAGCCTAGCAATAGAATTACAGTCTTTATACCTTTTGACAATGACCCTGATACTGCATAAATGTCACCAGTGAATGAAAACTAATTATAGTTCTTCCAGGCTAAAAAGCAGCAGCTGAATACCACTAATTACGCAATGAAGCTAACAGTACCACTAAAAACACTGGCAATAAATGTATTCACAGGGAAGACAAATAAAGAATAAATGCAGCAAATCAACCATTGTAGAAAAAAATGGCAAATGCTGAAATCTTCCCCCATTACACAAAAATTTTAAATAAGCATTTATTCATTTTATTATTATATGACGATTACTTCTGTCTCAGCACAAAAGTAATTTTCGTAGCCAACACATACCCCCAAATGCCCAAATGCATCTTTAACACATATTGATGGTTGTTGAGTTTAGAATTAATGGAGATATGCCTAGGCTCAGATGGCAAACAGCTAGAGTTGACATTCAGTTACGCCAGTAATCATAGACCAGTTTGTAAGATCACAGTTATCCAAATGATCAAGAAGGAAAGAAAAAATGAGGTTTTGTTTGGATTTGGGAGAAATAATTGCAATTCAACTTTGTTAACCTGGCTAAGTTATTCTTCCACACAGACTTCTATTCTAGTCAAATTAGATGCTACATAAAATCCTAAGGATTCAATTGGGACCATATGCCAATTTTATCCTTAATATGGTCTGATTCAGGAGAGACTAAGTGGAGAAAAAGAAATGCTGTTAATTTGATTATAAACCTATCATAGCTGGGTATCTATCTGAAGAGTGCCATAGGCATCATTGCTGTTGCCAGGGAGCATTAGTCCCAGAGTGAGTGTGGGATGAGAAATGTGAATCTGCTCTCACCCCCCACCTTGGCTCAGTTTTCCTGTGTTTCTTGAGCATCTCACTTGTTATGGACTATTTAAGGGACTTTCAAGGGTAATTTGGTAAATTTAACTTTATGTGATTTTTGCCTTACATGCCCTCTTTAGAATCTAGTTGTTGTAAGGAGATCATTAAAACTGAAGGTGAGTTTCTCTATAATAATGTATATTTTATGTAAAGGGGCTGAGGATTTTAATATAGTCTTAATAGTTTGAGTTGGGGTAAGTACTAACGTCTATAGAAAGAAAGTTGCATATGTTTGTAATATTTCATTGGAGGAATAGATAGAAATGGTGAAACTAATATTAGAATAAGAGACAGCAAACTAATATTAGAATAAGTTAAGACAGCTAGGCCTAACTCTGAAATTACTTATATATGACCTTGAAAAGTCACTTATAGTTTATTTACCTTACAAAATAAGGAAGTGGGAAAGAAAGAAACAAAAGAAAAAGTGAAGATCGAAGAATCCAACACCTTTTTTATGTCACTAGCAGGAAACAGTTTCTTCTTATACCAAGATCTGAATAATAAAGAGCTACCTCCAAACACAGTGCAGGGTCATTGCAGATCCTCAATGGACAAGCATAAAACAGGCCTGACTCCACAGAATGGGACGATCAAAATCTCTTGGGCTTCACGCAGAGGGAAGTGGGGCTTAGAAAGAGTACAAAACTACGAAAACAATTAGCTACAAAAATGACTATGGATTCTGAATGAGTAAAGCTATGAAAGTAAGTTGCAAATTTTAGAAGCTCCTGAAGAACAAACTAAAGATCAACTTTGAAAATAAAATGTCAGTTACTTTGCTTCCACGGCAAAGGAGAGCCTAATAAATCAAGAAACAAATTCCGTGGGCCTTTCAGAGCTAAACAGCAAAAGCTGAAGTATCGTCTATATTGGGGGGATTCCTAGATAACAAGTTCTGATCACTTAAGGACAGGATGGCAAATTCTTTAGAACTGATCATTGTTCCCTCCATTGCAAGAGATCCAGTACACTTTCAAAGAGGCCAGGCATCTCTGTTAGGCACAGGGTCACATGGGAGGAACTTCCACACACTTACACTTAGGAGTTGGTAAAACTTTCCTGTAACAATACAAATAGCCTTAGTTGTCTTTTATGTGACAATTATTTTGTAACATAAATTTGAAAATCAACATTTTCTCAATTTTATTTTATAATTAAAATCAAATTATATGAATCAGTATCTATCTGATACCTTATCTGATATTATTCACTATAATATGAATAGACTTAACACTACTGGACTGTACACTTAAAAATAGTTAAGATCATTAATTTTATGTTATGTAATTTTTTAGCACAATTAAATTTTTAAAAAATTTTAATAAGCAACAATAATTTAGAAAAATTTCTTTCAGCTTCACTATTCATTATTGGTAATGTACATTTTTAGGATTGTTGTGAAATTGGGTCAAACTGTATAAGTGAAGTTCTTTTGAGTTTGGCTGTGCAAAAACACACAATAATAATAATAATCTTAAATACTCCAGATTGTTGACTCTTTTTAACTAGTTTGAAGTTGATGATCTCACTGTAGCTGCACATAAGTTTTATTTTATCTCCAGCTATGTCAATATTTATATCAAAATACCAAGAAATCTAAATCTTTTTCCAATGTTTTCATATGTTTCATTCCTCTTCATTAATTGGATTATCCAAAATATAAAATCCTATTTATTATCTCTTCCCAAAATGTATCTCTTCCCCTAATTACCATCAATTACTGCTTTGAATGTGATTATTTAAATATCATACTTTTTTTTTTCTGAGAATCTCACTCTGTAGCCCAAGCTGGAGTGCAGTGATGTGATCTCAGCTCACTGCAACCTCCACCTCCCAGGCTAAATCAATTCTCATGCCTCAGACTCTGGAGTAGCTGGGAGTACAGGTGTGCACCACCATACCTGTTTAATTGTTTTTTCTTTTTTTAAGTAAAGATAAAGTTTCACCGTGTTCCCCAGGGTGGTCTCAAACTCCTAAGCTCAGGCAATCCGCCCACCTCGGCCTCCCAAAATGTTGGGATTACAGATGTGAGCCAGCGTGCCTGGCCAATTTTTTTAAAAAATATTCTATCTTTCTCTGACTATCCTCTCAGCTCCCTAAAATTTAAATTTAAAGATGATGAAAGAAGGGTTTATTGAATCATTACAAAACATTTTTCCAAAATGCAGTTCAAATGGAGTATTTGACCTTTATAAATTATTTTGAACAAAGGTTTTTAAAAATCTATGCAGTGTTTTGGTTTCTCTTTCAAGCATCCTTAAGTCATTAAACCCACATTGCAAGGCATGAACCACTTTCAAGTTCAAATCATCCCATTACCCACTGCCCCCCAAAGACAATCCAAGTTTACCCTAACCAAGCAAAGAACAAGAAATGCAAAAAAGGACAAAACTCTCTACCGAAGTAGTCCACAGGCTCTCAAACTGTGGAGGTGGGAAGACAGGAGAGCCAGATGCCAGCACCTCCCACTGAGCAGAGTTAGCACCAAGATTTGGGAGACAGGAAGAGAGGTGATCTTTGCTGCATAGCATCCAGGGAAAATGACTTTCAGGCAGATATGGCCTTTCAAAGGGAGGTTCCTGAGAAAGGAAAAGACAATTAGCTAGTTTTTTAGTAGTAAAAGAATTCACCTCACGGTGGCTCACTCCTGTAATCCCAGCACTTTGGGAGGCAGAGGAGGGTGGATCACAAGGTCAGGAGTTCAAGACCAGCCTGGCCAACATGGTGAAACCCCATCTCTACTAAAAATACAAAAATTAGCCAGGCGTGGTGACACACGCCTGTCATCTCAGCTACTCAGGAGGCTGAGGCAGAAAAATTGTTTGAACCTGGGAGGCAGAGGTTGCAGTGAGCTGAAATCACACCATTGCACTCCAGCCTGGGTGACAGAGAGACTCCATCTCAAAAAGAAAAAAAAAAATCACCTTAAAAGCTCCCAGTTTCCTACCTTTTGAGGGTAAGAGCCATCCTGGGATCAGAGCAGTCTCCAAGGCCTTACCAGACCCTTCTCAGCAGATTTCCTTGCTCTCTATAATTGAACCATTTATGGAAATACCTACAAACCAAGTAACTATATTATATTAAACCCAAACAGATTGTATCCCAACTCAACTCCCCCTTAGCTAAACGCAAAAATGCACATAACCATTTAAACACCACCCAATAGGAAGAGAACTTTCAGAGTAGTCAGAATGAGATGTCAAAAGTTCTTAACCAAATGCAAGAAAATTGGCTTACTTTTGCAAATAGTTTGAAATCTATGACCATGTGAACCCATTCCTAGGACCCCCTTTGGAGACCTGAATGGGACCAAGACAAGCGAGTTGCCCTGGGACTCAACCTTTGTATTCACAGTAGGTCCTCCTGCTTCAGACTCCAAGCATCTGGAGAACAAGAACTATATCTTTTCTATTTCATATACCCAGCTCCTCACACAATGCATGGTGCAAGTCAGGGGTCTACATAAAATATCCAATGATAAATGGAGCAGTGGTGATACAGATGAGACCCAGTGTTAACAAGAGGAGGCAATCAACTCCAAGATCAACTCCAAGATCAACTGCCAAGACGAAAATCAGGACCAAGGAAAGCTTCTGAGATCAAATGATTTTTAAGATTAATGTAGTAGATATTTCCAATTTTTTTTTCTGCCCTTCATCTGACTTCTCCTTCCTAAATTTGAGAGTTAGCCTTCAGTTGAGTTTTGTGAGAGGTCGTGCCCTGCCACTAATTAGAGAAACAAAAAAGGCCACCTACCTGCTTTCCCTGACTCTAGGAGGCAGAGTTAAAGGAACATGAACGACCAGGGAAAATACAACCACCAGGGACTTACATCTGGAGTTAGTGATCGAATCCATTCTTGGAGTAGAAACAACATTTAGTGTCCAATGGCAGAGGGCCAGCCATGTGTGCTGTGTCAAAGGCAAGATGTGGTGTGGTACCTGGGCCAGAATGTATTGTCTAGCAGCATCTCTCAAGACAAAGGGGCTATACAGAAACATATTTAGCCTCTCTTCATTTGTCTCCATAACAATAGGCTCGAGTGTTTCTTCCTCGTCTCCTTTGAGGGCATACCGGCCTGTTGTCTTCCTGTCTCTCTGACCATTTATCTGTAACTCTTGAAGGCTCTTTCTGATCTCCCTGGCCTTTAAGTGTTAGAACTTCAAGGGTCATCATTAGGCCCTGTTCTTTGCTCATTCTTATAATTGCCCACTGTCAATCTCTTCCACCCCTCTCTGCTTCAGTTCCAGCCATCATCACCTCTAGGCAAGACTACCAGAATAATATCCTTCCTGTCACCCCATATTACCAACTTTCACCCAACCTCTAAAATCCACTGACTACACTGAAACCAGAATAACCTTGCCTAATGGCAATCAGATAACCCTCTGTGTAAATCCCTCATTGGATTCCCAGTGCCCTGGGATAAACACCAAAATTCTTACCACTTGTAATGGTTAATACTGAGTACCAAGTTGATTGGATTGAAGGATGCAAAGAATAATTGCTGGTTGTGAGGGTGTTTGAATTAATGGACTGGGAGAGGCAGAATCACCCTCAATCTGGGTGGGCGCCAGGGCAGCTAGGATAAAAGCAGGCAGAGGAACATGAAAGGACTGTGAGAAAGATGTCTTCATCTTTCCCCCATCCTGGATGCTTCCTGCCCTTGAACATCAGACTCCAAGTTCTTCTGTTGGACTCTTAGACCTGTAACAATGGTTTGCCAAGGGCTCTTGGACCTTCGGCCACAGACCAAAGGCTGCACTGTTGACTTCCCTACTTTTGAGGTTTTGAGACTTAGACTGGCTTTCTTGCTTCTTTCTTGCAGATGACCTATTGTGGGACTTCACCTTGTGGTTGTGTGAGTCAATACTCCTTAATAAACTCCCTTCATATATACATCTATTCTATTAGTCCTGGTCCTCTAGAGAAACCTGACTAATAGACCATAGTCTATAAAATTCTACATAGTCTTGCTTCTGCCTACCCCTCCAAACTCATAATATGATGTTTGTATATGATGAACCATCTAGCTCCTCTACCCCTGACACTCCTTTCATCCAACTATGGCTTTTCATAACTCAAATCTCAGTTCAAGTATGACATCCTCAGGAAGTTAATAATGCCCAACTGTCTCAGTCTTCCCATGCTCAAAACCTGGAACCTGTCATTGACTCATTTCCTTAATTCTTTATTTCATCATCTGGTCTCATGATTCTTCCTTGGCAATTATCACCTGCATCTTCACTTTATATTCATACTGTCAACATACTAGTCCAAACATCATGCTTTCAGAAATAAATTTTTATAATTGCTTTCTGCATGCTTGAGGCTCTCCATCTCACTGTGCATCCCACATACTGCTGCAAAATTTAGAATAGATCCAAAAGATAAAGTAAAATATTCATAATATTGTAAGCTTATAGTGATAAGTATAAGAGAAGCTGTCAGAGTTCTTGAGTATATTAAAAGTCAGCTTCTCAACCTAATCATCTTAGTTCATCATTCTGCAATCAATGTACCTAAATAACTTCATTGCCCAAATGTTTCTGATATAAATTACAACTTTTTCTAGAAAAGTGTAATTATTTTCTGATTAGTGTAACCTGTGACTCTCTCCTCCTTTTACAAATTGCTCTCACCTTTTAGAATGTCCTCATCTTTTGACTGCAAAAATGCAATCCATTTACATGTAAAGCCTCAATCAGCCCAAGTTGTTCATAACTTTCAAACAAGTGAATAATTGTAAATGAAGATGATTCGATTTCTTACTACCTATCACCAAGGGGCAGGATGGCAGAAGTAAGATCAAGAGATATTCAATGCTTTAGAAAACATTATAAAATCTGCTCTATTTTGACTACTTTCCATAATACTCTCTCCTTTACTCCCAATTTTTAACACAAAACATTTTCTAAATGTAGCCCATAACTCCTAAGTATTCCCCCATTGTCTCTATTTAAAACATGTCTGCCTTTCCCTGATAGAGATACCTAATAAGTCATTCATTTTATTACAAATCTCTTTTATAATTCTGCTTAACTAGATCAATATACTCTTACGTGAATAATTTTTATTCCTGTTACAAAGTACTAAGTTTCTTTAAGAATGAGTTTTACAAATTATTTCTTCCATAAGAACATCTCTGAAAGGTTCATCAAGATACATCATATACTTACATAATTAGTTTTTTATCAAAAAATGTTTACCCTTAAATATATACTCAAAGATCAAATATTAGACTGGCAAAATTTTGGGTGACCATATAGGTTAATTCCTTCTTTTTTGCAGATGAGAAAATAAAAATTGTTGTTATTGAACCATGTCACAGATACATACTTTACTGCTCCCAGTAAATTACGGCATGTAGACAGTGGAGTTCAGTTTTCTACTGCTTTCTTATCTTCCTCAGCTCAATGCAGAGCATTAGGTACAAAATAAGTAAATATCTATTTAATATCCGAATTGAATAAATAAGAGATACAATTTCAAAAAAGTGAAAAAGATATATTTAAATACTTTATTTTAAAGTACTGTATGTAAACACAATACTATTAAGAAAGAGGGACTATTAAATGCCAATTCAAACAAATAGTGTTATCTGAGGGGAAAAGGAAGGTAAAAAGAGGGAAAAGGAGCAGAAAGGGCATCAAAGATAATGAAACTCTTTTTACAATGACTGATGGGTCCATGTGAGTATGTTGTACTCATGTTCTTTAAGCCCTTTCACCTATTTTTGCAATGAACATTCAACTATAAATTCATGTAAAAAGTGCAAAAATGATGTGTTCATTCTGAAGAGTTATCACGAAGTGAACATATCTATGTAATCAGCACCCTAATTAGGATCCAGAAACTTACAAGAACTCAAAGCTCCCTGTGTCCCCTTCCAGTTATTACTCTCCAACCTCCACCTCCTAGTTTAAGCTATTCTTGTGCCTCAGCCTCCTTCGTAGCTGGGACTACAGGCTTCCACCACCACACCTGGCTAATTTTTGTATTTTTAGTAGAGACTAGGTTTCATCATGTTGGCCAGGCCAGTCTTGAACTCCTGGCTTCAAATGATCTCTCAACCTTGGTGTCCTAAGTGCTGGGATTACAGGCATGAGCCACTGCACCCAACCACAACATAGAATTCATTTTATCTTTTGTTGAACTTCATCTGAATGGATTCCTATATTATGGACTCCATGGTGCCTGGTTTCTTTTACATGGTATTTTATCTGTGAGATTCAACTGTAGGTCTCATGTCTGAATAATCAGTCATAAGAATACCACAATTTATATATTTATCGCCTTAACTGATAAACATATGCATTCTTCCCAGTGTTAGGCTCTTAAGAATAGTTCTGCTATGGATACTCTTGTCCACACATAAGTAGGTATTTCTGATAGGAATAAACTCTAGCATGGAATTGCTGGTTCAGAGGGTAAAGATGCGATCAGCTTTAGTAGATCCTGGGACATACTTTTCCACAGAGCTGTACCAACTTGTGCTTCTACTACCGGCGTATGAGAGCTCTAAGTGCTTGATATCCTAACTAGACTTGATATTACCAGTCTTTTCATTTAACCATTCTTGTGGATGGCCTACATATATTTTATAAATATTTTACTACATATACTCAAAATTTAGTAAAAACAATTCTTTTCACAATCTAATTTAAGTCTTTTTGTGCCTATTTGCTTTGGTTTTTTTCTGGGTAAACTTCCAGGAGTAAAATTGCTGGGTTATAAGTAAATACAAGTTTAATTTAAAAATAAAAGACCAGCCGGAAATTTTTCCAAAGTGATAGTAACATTTTACACTGGCATCAACAATGTATGAGTAGATCCAAATCCTTACTAACATGGTATTGTGTTACAATCTTTTAAGATTTTAACTAAATCAATAACAGCTTCCTCTAAATATGGCAAACCGTGCCAAGTTATCTTCATGAGCTAGATATCTCCATGAGCTAAATAATTAGGCTGAAGTTGTTTGGTATTAAGATAAAACTGTAGTAACTACATGCAGTAATTTTATGAAGTATCAACATGATTGTTACTAGTTCATTTAAGCATGGACTGCTAAAATTTTCTGAGTCGAATTGCTGTTCCTCTCTCAACTGCAGCTCTTGAAAGACTAGCATTTTATTCTTTCTTGAATCTCTAACATGTTTGTTGAATTGATTTCAGCAGTTATATCCAGATTAAATATAGATGCAAAGTTCTAAGAGAGCAAAAAGACATGTCTGTTTATTCCCCATTGTATTCCCAGTTTCTAGCACAGTGATTGGAGCCCAGGAAGCACTCGATATGCATCTTTTATGAATAAATGATTATTTGGCAGATAATCTCACATTTCTCCTCTAGTTCTTTCTTTATCTAGAATAATGGTACCTGTTTCTCAGGGTTCCTTTGAATTTGAGATAATATATGTAAAAGTATCTCACACAATGTCAGATACATAGTACACACTCACCAAGCATCTTTTTGAACCACTACTTTTTATAGCTGTATTATTATCAAATGTAGCTTGCTTTTCCCTTTTCTTTTCTGTAATTTGTGAAACCTCATGCAGTCTAACAGCTGGAGTCCTCACCACTAAACCTGATGTCTCTCACGAGTTCTGGTTCTGTAGCCCCAAAGGACTACCACAAAGCTACATTTGATTATAAAACTCATGTTTCCAAATTCAACATGTCTAAAACCAAATGCTCCCACTTCATTCCTAGTGGAACCTATAATGGAACCTATATTGGAACCGTGTACCCAAGCAGTTACCAAACTTTTCTGATTTCTTTTTTTCCTATAGATCTTCGTAAAATTCAGAGAACTCGTCCTACATGATGTATTTATATTTTACTTCCCATTCCTCCTTTATTTTTAATTCCAGTATCCTAATCCAGATCACTGCTTACCTATCGGTTGTACTACTGAAATGGCATCCCAACAAAGTTCCTTGTCTCCAGTCTCTCCCTGCCTTTAGTCCATACACTTTTCCATGGTTAATCTCTCTAAAGTATTGCTATATTCATTTTACTTAGCCCTCAAAAAGTTCACATGACTACTCTTTGACTGCTAAGTAAATTCAGATTAGGCCCCACTAACTAAATAATCTCATTTCTCTCTTACCCAAGTATCACTATGCTATGGCACATATCCTTTCTTATGTTATGAAGTGGATTTTTTATGCCACTCATCAAATGGTGAGTTTGTTCAGCACAGCGAACCTGTATATAAGAAAATGCTTTACAATCAGGCAGACAGAGGTTCAAATCTTGGCCTAATTATTCACAATTCAGTGGTCTTAGGCAAGGTAGTTAATTAGCCTCAGGCATATTATCTGTAAAAGCAGAGATACATTCACCTTATTTGTTATTGTAAAGATTAATTCTGCACATAAAGTGTCTGTCACGCAGCTGACATTCAAATGGAAGCAAATATTTTTTCAAGCTTCATATATGCCAGAAATTTCACAAAGTAATCTAATTTAGTGCTTACAATAATGCTGTAAAACAGGTTCAATGTCATTTTACATTTGAAGAAGCTGAGAATCAGTCATATATGTAGTAAAAAAAGAGAGACCATTATTCATTTTTGTTTCTCATGGTACCATGCCATATACAAAATAGATTTCTCGTTAACAAAAGATACTCAGTGAATGATTCAAACTGTTCAGAAGAAAAAAAAAAAAAAGAAAATACTGCATTCTAACCAAAATCAAGAAAATAGCTATTCCAATAAGTCAAATATAGTTAATGTTTTAAGTTACATTCCTTTATGATGTGCAAAAGGCAATTATAACACATACTTAAAAGTAATTATAAATTTGGGAGTGGTCATGAGAAAAGAAGAAGGAAATAAGAAAAGAATGTTCTGCTACAGACAAAGCAAACAATATATCTTAGGTAAAATAATCCAAAACACCTACAAGGCAGTAATGACAAAAAAGACCTGGAGAAAAGAAAGATAACTGATGATATATGGGCTTGCACTACATTACAGAAACAGAAAGATGAAAGAAGAAAAAAAACTAAAATGATTTTGCTATAAGCTCAGAGGATTCCTGATACTGAACAGAATTTCACCTATGAAGCACTGGTCAGTTCTGGATATCATGGTGTATAATAATTGTAAAACACTGGAGGCATTTTCAAGGAAAGCAATAAAAGTAAGCCCAAGAATAGCTGGATATGGGATGCATCTTCACATCGCTTCTGTGCACAAAGGGACTGTAAAGTTCAGTCCCAACCATTTATTTCCATTAACACAGCAGCAAAGAACAGATTGACTTGAAGAATCAAACAGTTTTGCAAACATCTACATTTGTGCGTGCAAACTTATTACCTCTCCAAAAAGTCAGTATGTCACCTCTTTTCAGAATTTAAAACCTAGAGGAGACAGGCCACTTTCCAGGTTTCTCTAGATCTAAGACAGTTAAACTCAGATAGATTTTTGTTTCTAATGAATGTTTTTCCTGCTACAAGAAGTGGGCCAACCAGGCAAAATTAACATGAACAAAGAGGGAATTAGCACATTGCTGAAAAAGAGGCATAGGATCTAATGGTTTAAAAGAAGCGGTTTTCTAGTTACATGCTTGGGTTCAATCCTAGCTCCACGAGATATTAAGCTATATTAACCCTGGGCAAATTACTCCACCTCGCTGGACCTCAGTTCACTCAAATGAGACTGATGTCAGCACTTACCATCAAGGGAGGTAATGAGGATTGAACAAACTAATATAGCTAGTGCACTTAGAACAGTATCCAATATACGATTAGCATTTACTAAGCGTTAGTTACTAAATATTTTTCAGTGAGTAGGCTTAAAATCAAATGATAAAGAGCAGTGACAATTAGATGAAACTATTCAAAATTTATAGTCAGAAATTCTGGGTTCAAGTAGGAGTTGTGAGATTTACTTCATGTGTGACCTATAAAATGACACCTTACTCTTGTTCGTTATGCTTCAGTTTCCTCAGATGTGACATTATTTCTATTCTTATCTCAAATTATTGTTATGATGATCAAATTATATAAAATAAGGATGTTTATAAAAGGCTATATAGGTTATATTATTTTTTATTTTAAGGCTTATTTATTTAAACAAATCAAATTTTTCATATGTATGAGATCTCTGCCAAAAATATTTGCTCTGAACCATGTACACCACAGAGGCAAACTGTACCCTGACCTTGTATTAGTATTTCTTGTTCTGAGAATAAGCCTTATCATTAAGACATGATTTGAGCGTTCTGTTATTTGTAGCCCAAAGCATACTTTAAAAGATATTTTTATTAAAATATATTTAAAAGTTTTAATTTAGAAATTAACCAATTGATATTATTTATTTTTTTATTTTTTTTGTGTGTGTGCTAAAACTTTTTTTTATTGCATTTTAGGTTTTGGGGTACATGTGAAGAACATGCAAGATTGTTGCATAGGTACACACATGGCAGTGTGGTTTGCTGCCTTCCTCCCCTTCACCTATATCTGGCATTTCTCCCCATGCTATCTCTCCCCAACTCCCCACCCCCGTCCCTACCCCATTTCCCCCCAACAGACCCCAGTGTGTAGTGCTCCCCTCCCTGTGTCCATGTGTTCTCATTGTTCAGCACCCGCCTATGAGTGAGAACATGTGGTGTTTCATTTTCTGTTCTTGTGTCAGTTTGCTGAGAATGATGGTTTCCAGGTTCATCCATGTCCCTACAAAGGACACGAACTCATCATTTTTGATGGCTGCATAATATTCCATGATGTTATTATATTATGATCATCACCTCACAGTACACTGTGCCTAATACCTTTTCAGACAATGTTGAAGTTCGTTGAATCTCATGACAAACCAATTGTTTTCAGGTAACTATTTGTGGAACTTTCTTGAGGTAAATATTTTAAAAATAGAAAAGAGAAGACTTCAGATAGTGAACATAAATGCTTGTGGGGATTTAATTTATGATTGATTTGTTTTAATTTTTCAGATTATCTCTAATTTCCACTTTTGCATATATAATGGAGTGCTTGTATATAAAATACATGAAGTTAAGGCATTTTTCTCATTAAGAAAAACAAAGCAGGAGAGGGGCCAAGATGGCCAAATAGAAACAGCTCCAATCTGCAGCTCCCAGCGAGACCAACACAGGTGGGTGATTTCTGCATTTCCAACTGAGGTACCCCATTCATCTCATTGGGATTGGTTAAGCACCTGGTGCAACCCATAGACAGAAGTAGAAGCAGGGTGGGGCATCACTTCACCTGGAAAGTGCATGGAGTTGGAGGACCTCCCTCCTCCAGGAAAGGGAAGCAGTGAGGGACTGTGCTACCTGCTCAGGGTACTATGCTTTTCGCATGGATTTTTGCAATCTGAGAATCAGGAGATTATCTTATGAGTGTATACCACCAGGGCCCTGGATTTCAAGCACAGAACTGGGTAGCTGTTTGGGCAGGCACTGAGCTGCAGGAGTTTTTTCATACTCCAGTGGCACCTGAAACTCCAGTAAGACAGGAGAACCATCCACTCCCATAGAAAGGGGACTGAGGCCAGGGAGCCAAGCAGACTCTCTCAGTAGGTCCCACTCTCACCAAGCCTAGCAAGCTAAGAAACACTGGCTCGAAATCCTCACTGCCAGCATAGCAGTCTATAATATGCCTGGGATGATGAGTTTGATGGGGGCAGGGACGACCACCATTGCTGTGGCCTTAGTAGGAGGTTTTCCCCTGACAGTGCTAAGGAGACTGGGAGGTTTGGACTAGACAGAATTCGTCACAGCTTAGCAAAGCAGCTGTGGCCAGACTGCTCCTCAAGATTCCCCTTCTCTGACAAGGGCATCTCTGCAGGAAATCCAGCAACTCCAGTCAAGGGCTAACAGATAAAACTCTCATCTCCCTGGACAGAGAGCCTGTGGGGAGAGGTGTCTGCAGTCACAACTTCAGTGGGTTTCATTGTTCCTGCCTGCTGGCTCTGAAGGGAGTGGCTTATCCTAACAAGGGGGATTCTCTCATACAGCACACCAGCTCTGCTAAGGGACAGACTGCCTCCTCAAGTGGGTCTCTGACCCCGTGCCTCCTGACTGGGAGAGACTTCCCAACAGGGGTCCACAGATACCTTAGAGAGGAGAGCTCTGGCTGATGCCACTCTGGGACAAAGCTTCCAAAGGAGCAGGTAGCCATCTTTGCTGTCCTGCAGCCTCCACTGGTGATACACAGGCAAACAGTTTAGAGTGGACCTTCAGCAAACTGCAGCAGACCTGCAGAAGAGAGGCCTCATTGTCAGAAGAAAAACTAAAAGAAAGCAGCAACAACAAAAATGAAAAAAAGACCCCCCACAAAAACTCTATCCAGAGATCAACAGTCTCAAAATCAAAGGTAGATAAATCCGCAAAGATGAGGAAAAACCAGTGCAAAAACACTGAAAATTCCAAAATCCAGAATGCCTTTTCTCCTCCAAATGATCGCAATGCCTCTTCAGCAAAGATGCACAACCAGACAGAGGATGAGATGGACGAATTGACAGAAGTATGCTTGAGAAGATTAGTAGAAGATCGTTCTAAACCAATGCAAGGAAGCTAAGAACCTTGATAAAAGGTTACAGGAGCTGCTAACTAGAATAACCAATTTAGAGAGGAACATAAATGATCTGATGGAGCTGAAAAACACAGTACAAGAACTTCGTGAAGCATACACAAATATCAATAGCTGAATTGACCAAGGGGAAGAAAGGATATCAGAGTTTAAAGACCACCTTGCTGAAACAAGGCCTGCAGACGAGATTAGAGAAAAAGGAATGAAAAGGAACAAATAAAGCCTCTAAGAAATGTAAAACCACATAAAAAGACTGAACTTATGATTGATTGGAGTACCTGAAGGAGACGGGGAATAAAACCAAGTTGGAAAACACACTTCAGGATATTATCCAGAACTTCTGCAACCTAGCCTCACAGGCCAATGTGCAAATTCAGGAAATACAGAGAACACTAAAATACTCCACAAGAAGATCAACCCCAAGACACATAATCATCAGATTCTCCAAGGCCAAAATGAAGAAAAAGTGTTAAGGGCAGCCAGAAAGTTCTGTTCGCCTTCAAAGGGAAGTCCATCAGACTAACAGCATATTTTTTAGCAGAAACACTATAAGCCAGAAGACAGTGGGGGCCCATATTCAACATTCTTAAAGAAAAGAATTTTCAACCCAGAATATCCTATCCAGCCAAACTAAGCTTCATAAGCAAAGGAGAAATAAAAACCTTTCTGGACAAGAAATGCCAAAGAATTTCATCACCACCGGCCTGCTTTGCAAGGGCTCCTGAAGGAAGCACTAAATATGGAAAAGAAAAACTGATACCAGCCATTGCAAAAACATATCAAAATATAAAGACCAATGACACTATGAAGAAACTCCATCAACTGGTATGCAAAATTACCAGCTAGCATCATGATGACAGGATCAAATTCACACATAACAAAATAACCTTAAATGTAAATAGGCTAAATGCCCCAATTAAAAGACACAGACTAGCAAATTGGATAAAGAGTCAAAACACATCAGTGTGCTGTATTCAGGAGACCCAGCTCACATGCAAAGACACACATAGGCTCAAAATAAAGGGATGGAGGAAGATTTACCAAGCAGATGGAAAACAAAAAAAAAGTAGGGGTTACAATCCTAGTCTCTGATAAAACAGACTTTAAAACAGCAAAGATCGTAAAAGACAAAGAAGGGCATTACATGATGGTGAAGAGATCAACACAACAAGAGGAGCTAACTATGTTAAATATATATGCACCCAATACGGGAGCACTAAGATTCATAAAACAAGTTCTCGGAGACCTACAAAGAGAATTAGACTCCCACACAATAATAGTTGGAGACTTTAATACCCCAAGTCAATATTAGACAGATCAAGACAGAAAATTAACAAGGGTATTCAGGACTTGAATTCAACTCTAGATCAAGTGGACCTAATAGACAGACATCCACAGAACTCTCCACCCCAAATGAACAGAATATACATTTCTCTCAGTGCCACTGGGCACTTACTCTAAAATGGAGCACATAATTGGAAGTAAAACACTCCTCAGCATTGCAAAAGAATGGAAGTCGTAGTAAACAATCACAGTGCAATCAAATGAGAAGTCAGGATTAAGAAACTCACTCAAAACCATACAACTACAGGGAAAGTGAACAACTTGCTCCTGAATGATTCCAGGTAAATAATGAAATTAAGGCAGATATCAAGAAATTCTTTGAAACCAATGAGAACAAAGAGACAATGTGCCAGAATCTCTGAGACATAGCTAAAGCAGTGTTAAGAGGGATATTCATAGCACTAAATGCCCCATTCAGAAAGCTGGAAAGATCTCAGATCAACACCCTAACATCACAATAAAAGAACTAGAGAAGCAAGAGCAAAAAATCTAAAAGTCAGAAGAACACAAGAAATAATGAAGATCATAGCAGAACTGAAGAAGATAGAGACACAAAAAACCCTTCAAAAAATCAATTAATCCAGAAGCTGGTTCCTTGAAAAAATTAACAAAATAGACCACTAGCTAGACTAATAAAGAAGAAAAGAGAGAAGAATCAAAAAGGCACAATAAAATATGATAAAGGAGATATCACCACTGACCCCACAGAAATACAAACTATTCCCATCAAGCTATTATTGACTTTCTTTGCAGAATTTGAAAAGAATTACTTTAAACTTCATATGAAACCAAAAAAGAACCCATATAGCCAAGACAATCCTAAGCAAAAAGAACAAAGCTGGAGGCATCACACCACCTGACTTCAAACAATACTACAAGGCTATGGTAACCAAAACAGCATAGGACTGGTACCAAAACAGATATACAGACCAATGGAACAGAACAGAGACCTCAGAAAGAACACCACACATCTACAACCATCTGATCTTCAACAAACCTGATAAAAAACAAAGCAATGAGGAAATAATTCCCTACTTAATAAATGCTGCTGAGAAAACTTGCTGGTACTGAACACTGAAACTGGACTCCTTCCTTAGACACTATATAAAAATTAACTCAAGATAGGTTAAAGAATTAAATATAAAACCCAAAACCATAAAAACCCTGGAAGAAAATATAGGCAATGTCATTTAGGACATAGGCATGGTCAAAGACTTCATGTTGAAAACACCAAAAGCAATTGTAACAAAAGCCAAAATTGGCAAATGAGATCTAATTAAACTAAAGAGCTCCTGCACAGCAAAAGAAACTATCATCAAGGTGAACAGGCAACCTACAGAATGGGAAAATATTTTTGCAATCTACCCATCTGGCAAAAGTCTAATATCCAGAATCTATAAGGAATGTAAACAAATGTACAAGAAAAAACATACGACCCCATCAAAAAGTGGGCAAAGTATATGAACAGACACTTCTCAAAAGAAGACATTTATGTGGCCAACAAACATATGAAAAAAAGTTCATCATCATTGGTCATTAGAGAAATGCAAATCAAAAAATCAAAATCACAATGAGATACCATCTCACACCAGTTAGAATGGTGATCATTTAAAAAGTCAAGAAACAATAGAGGCTGGTGAGGCTGTGGAGAAATAGAAACACCTTTACACTGTTGGTGGGAGTTAAATTAGTTCAACCATTGTGGAAGACAGTGTGGTGATTCCTCAAGGATCTAGAACCAGAAATATCATTTGACCCAGCAATCGCATTACTGGGTATATACCCAAAGAACTATAAATTATTCTACTATAAAGACACATGCAAACGTATGTTTATTGCAGTACTGTTTGTAATAGCAAAAACATGGAATCAACCCACATGTCCATCAATGATAGACTAGATAAAGAAAATGTGGCACCTATACACCATGGAATACTATGCATCCATAAAAAAGAATGAGTTTATGTCCTTTACAGGGACATGGATGAAACTGGAAGCTATCATCCTCAGCAAACTAACACAGGAACAGAAAACCACTCCATGTTCTCCCTTTTAAGTGGGAGTTGAACAATGAGAACACATGGACACAGGTAGGGGAATAACACAGAGCAGGGCATGTCAAGGGCTGGGGGGCAAGTGGAGGGAGAGCACTAGGATAAATACCCAAGGCATGCAGGGCTGAAAACCTAGATGATGAGTTAATAGGTATAGCAAACTGCCATGGCACATATATGTCTACGTAACAAAAAATAAAAGCAAAGCAAAACAGTATGTAAAGTTAATAAATTTAAATAATATTTCACATATAATATGTCAAGCCATAGATCATACATTTCAGCTATTTAAGAAGTGAGAGATCAATGGATAATATCCAAAATGTATTAAAGTCAACAGATTCAATTTATTTCTCCACAGACTTCTTCTGGAACTGATTGCAAGGAGTAAAATGGACTAATTTTAGAATAAGCAACTCTACTATGGAACATCTGAAGAAAAAAAGAGCACTTTTTAAAATTACAGGAAAATATTTTTTGCTAAAATTTGTGTTTGGCTTCTATAGAACACAATAAATACATATATTGCTCCAAAAACAGACTGGAAATGTGGACAAATGAAATGACTCATACACGTCCACGAGGCACGTGTTTTTAAGGCAGTTGTGAAAGGAGAAAGAGGAGAAGTAGGCAGAGGGAGGGCTTCCTGATGATCAAATTATATGTATGTTTCTGCATATCTCATTTCAAGGGAACTACCACTACTTTCAAATGACCATTTCTTCCCAAAATTTCAATCTCTATGTAACACTTCTCTTTGTAATGAAAAGCATGTTACTTTTCTAACTTTTGGCCTAAATACTAAGACATAAAAAGTTACTTAATTATATATTAGACGCACTTATTTCTGATTAGTGGCACCAAGGAGATATTTTATAGAACACACAGTTCTGTTTCTTATGCTGTTAAACACAGGAGATTATCAATTATTAATAACAATAATAATAATACTGAAAACATTTGTTGAGTGCATACTATATGCCAGACAAATGTGGTATAGCTTTTTACAGTTACATGGGATTTTTATATTTATTAGTGCATTTGATCCTTATAACAATTTTACGAAGTAAAACAGATGTCACTATCCCGATTTTAAATTTGAAAAATCGCCACAGGCAAGACCATACTTAATAGTAAAACTGTAACAGCATTCCCATTACAGTCAAGAATAAGAGAAAAATGTTGCTTTTTTTTATCCTTATGTAGCACTGTTCTGAAATTTCTAGCTAATCAAGTACAAACATTGCAAAAGAAAAGAAGAAAAATTATTTTCTTTGCATGCAGCATTATTGCTCAATACATATAATTCAGTAAAATTACCTTAAAGACCTGAACAGAAGACAGAAAAAACACTGTAGCTGTTAGGTTTGTGTATGGCTGCATATGATAAGACAATTGTAATAGGCAGTAGCTTACACATGCAAAGATGATGCTCTTAATTAAAGAGTGTGGAGGTGGATGACAAGACCACAAATTCCTTAGGGAGCTAGCTTCTTCCAGTTTTCTCTTCTGCCATTCCTAGGGAGCCTGGTTAGGTTGGCTCCTGAATCTCACAATCACTGCATTCCAGACAGCATAGCTTAAGAATTGCTGTCCAAAAGTGACATAGGGCATTTCTGTTCATGTCCATTGGCCAAAATTTAATCACATGGACACACTGAATGTCAAAGGGTAAGAAATGTCTTTACCAAAAATGGCCATGTGTCCAGTTAAAAAAAAATCAAGACCTCTGTTAAGAAAGAGGGGGAGAATACATTCTAGACATCAACTAATAGTCATACTCCCGGTATACTTCAAAATATCCACAGGAAAAGGAATTATGAAGGAATGAAGTTAATTAAAAATGCACTAGAAACTATAAAACCTTGCAGAAATTTTTTTAATGTTTTAAATAAATGAAAGATTATGTTCCTGGATTGGAAAATTCAGTAATATAAATCTCTAAATTCTCCTCCAGAGATCAATCAACTAGTGGTGTGCAATTAGAATAAAATTCCAGCCGGGCGCGGTGGCTCAAGCCTGTAATCCCAGCACTTTGGGAGGCCGAGGCGGGTGGATCACGAAGTCAGGAGATCGAGACCATCCTGGTCAACATGGTGAAACCCCGTCTCTACGAAAAATACAAAAAATTAGCTGGGCATGGTGGCGCGTGCCTGTAATCCCAGCTACTCAGGAGGCTGAGGCAGGAGAATTGCCTGAACCCAGGAGGCGGAGGTTGCGGTGAGCCGAGATCGCGCCATTGCACTCCAGCCTGGGTAACAAGAGCGAAACTCCGTCTCAAAAAAAAAAAAAAAAAAAGAATAAAATTCCAAACAAATTATTTGGAATTGAACAAAATGATACTGAAGTGCTAAAAAATAGTGAATGACAGTAGGTGAGAAAACTCAGGGAAAAAAAGAAGGCTAGCAGTTGACTCACTCTATCAGATTTTATGCCATACAGTAAAGTTACAATCATTATGGAAGTATGAAATGGCATAAGAATAGACACCAATAACAACAAGCATAATATTAAATCTAGAGAGATAGGTCATTATTTACAAACATTTAGCAAATGATAAAATGCTGGTGGGACAGGTATATGATGATAAAGTGTCAATTATTATTTTTCAAAAGATAGTCAAACCCCCAGACATCTAATTATGTGCCTAATTATTTATTTCACCTACCAAAGGTGAAATGGTGCTCATCTCTTTCCTCTCCAGCAATAGTTTAGCTAAATCTGTTATGAGAATTATAAATCCCAGTGGGATTTACAATGCTGCCTCTATATGTTGGCTGCATAACACTGAGGAACATCCTTCAGTTTTCCAGATCTCCATGGATAAAGAATTGAGATTGACCCAAAAATTGTAGTCCTTGCCCAGCTCCTAGGAGTTAATTTCTGAGATTTTCTGCCTATTAAGAGTGTCTTTGCTTACCCAGAGGTCTTGGTCCATGTCTCAGGGTGATTTACGGTGGTAAACTTGGGCTATGTGCTATCAGCTTGACCTCTGAGTGGGCTGGAACTAAGGGCACCCATGTGGGTAGTCAGCTATATCTATATGATTGCCCTCCAATAAAAACACTGGACACCAAGGCTCAAGTGAGCATCTCTGGTTGGCAATCTACCATGCATATTACCACACATCATTGCTAGGAAAAATAAACACTGTCCACATGACTCCACTGCAAGAGGAGAGCTGAAAGCTTCAACCTGGTGCCTTCTGGATTCACACTTACCTACTCAACACACTTATGAAGATAACCTTAACTATGAAATACATTTCCCAAATAAAACATGCTTTCCAAGTTTAGAGTACTAACAAAAAAAAGGAAATAGAACCTTTAAAAAGTAGATCATAGGAGGAAGGAGTGGGATTCAACAAGACTGTGACAATGTGTTACATTAACAAAGCCCTTTTTAGTTAAGTGTTCTTATTACATCTGTTTTGGAGATCATAAAACAGAGGCTCAACAATTAACCAGAAATTGTAAAAACAGCATTTCTGCTTAGGTTTTCTCGGTTCTAAATCCTGTTTACCTCTAATAAGTAAAGCTCTTTCTAAATAGTCTTTAAAAACGTAATAAATAAAGATGTCATCTCACTATGTTTCCCAGGCTGGTATCAAACACCTGAGCTCAAGTAATCCTCCTACTTTGGCCTCCCAAAGTCCTGGGATTACAGGCGTGAGCCACCACATCCTTAAATATTCTAATGAGTAGAAAGTATACAAAGAAGTCTCTATACTTTTGGAAAAGCTGTGTGCCATTCAGAAGTTAAATAATAATGTATTCTAAAGCAGGTGCCTCCGGGTTCATTTCAAATCAGTAAACCATTAATGGATAAGGTTTGTTTCTTAATGGAAACATCCAGCAATGGAGTGAAAGACATTTATGCAGTATTTTGTAAGAAAAGCCTTAGAGACTAGATGAAATAGAAGTGCCTTAGAGAGGGAGCGTAAAATCTCCACTTCAAAACACCCACCTCTAAGACAGGAATGTATTGTCTTTCCAAAATAGAAATTAGAGTTTTCTCATGGATAGTCAAAACATATGGTCCGCAGCTGATTCAGGAATGCTAATCTATCTTGCCATTGGGTTTATATCATTACGTAAAATTCTTATGATCTCTACAACCCTAGAGCCATATAGAGTTTTCTCTTTCATTCTTGTACCTCAAGAGGAAAATACAGAGATGTTACGTGAATTACTCTTTCTCTAGTGTGAACATTTGGCAGGGATGATATCATTTCCAGATGCTTTCTTATTTTTCATCTGTTTAACGACCTTACTCATCAGAGAGTTAGAGGGTTTCTAAGTTTGGCTCTATCTGGGTATTATGGGGAAGAAGTTGAAAGCATTCTTGCCAGCAATGTCTCAATTAAGACTGCCAAAGTTTCCAGTATATAAAGCGAATCATGTCCCCTTCCTGTTCTGTAATAGAAATATATACATACATACAATTATTCACATCTATTTCCAAGGCCAAAACGAAAGAGTTAAATGTAAGCAACATGTTGTGATTCTGCTATTGAGGTAGCAATTGATAGTTTCATGGACATCAATAATTGTTTCAGGGCCAGGATGACTACAGACTTCAGATTTATAAGTTAGTAAAAATACATAGATGAGTATACAATGATGAAAATGTTGGATGTAGACTACTCTAGAAACCATGTGCTTGGAATAACTTTTAGCAGGACTGATCTCCTGAAATTCTCCAAGTAATTATAATCTCAAATTCTGTTGAGAATTCTGTGTATATATTATTTAGATCTCTTACTGTTATAAAATGGGTTAAATTTATTTCTAATAAAGTAATGAAAAAATCTAGATGAATTTAATTAACATGAAGAAATGCAGAAACAATTTACCTATGCAGAATTCAGCTATGCCATTGTCTTATTCCACCAGAAAGAATACGTAACAAAACTAAAATTAGGCAGAAAAGACCCAATTTCAGGGGAAGTAAAGTAGGGGTCACAAAATAGATCCTCCTCTCAGACTGCATTTATTTTTATTTTTAAACATTTGTAATAATTCAGATTTTCCATCCTCTGTATTCAGAGTTGATAATTTAAAATGACTTAGAATTCAATAGAATGTCATCCTTTGTTTATTTTTTTTTTTAATTTTTTGAGACAGGGTCTCGCTGAGTCACCCAGGCTGGAGTGCAGTGGCGTAATATCAGCTCACTGCAACCTCAGCTCTTCAAGGTTCGGCAATCCTCACACCTCAACCTGTGGAGTAGGTGAGGTGAGCACCACCACTCTGGGCTATTTTTTTTTTTTTTGGTACTTTTAATAGAGATGGGGTCCTTGCCATATTGCCCAGGATGGCCTTGAATTCGTGAGCTCAAGCAAACAGCCTGCCTCAGCCTCCCAAAACACTGGGATTACAGACATGAGCCACCATGCCTGGCCAGAATGTCTTATCTTTAAAAAAAAAAAAAATTTTTAATTAGGTGTTGTATTTTCTTTTAATGTATAAGATTGCATTAATAAGAAATTATGCCCTCTCATTCAGAAGACTATGGAGACCTTCATTCCAAGAACAACATGCCTACAAACTAATTAAAAAAAATAATCAAATATGCTGCTATTGTTTTTCTTGCCTAGAGAAGGAATGATCTCAGCAGTCCCATACCTGTATAGTGTCGCGACAGCCAGGGCTGTATACCTCACTCTGTATTCACCTAGCACTCCATAGAATTTACCAAGGCATTTATATTTTTTGATGCTAGTGCTAATGACAATGAGGTAATACGGGATGACTATTTTACCCATCCCTAAGCTTTTACAAATTTCCTACTACTTTCCATGGAACCACCGTCATTGGGAAAAAAATCATATCAAATTATTATTTCTTTGTGTCATCATTTTAAACTTGCTATTACCCTGATTAGGCCAATGCATTTGCATTTGTCTTTCAGGTTTTTAAGAAGTATACATAACTTTCTCTCTCTCTCTTTTTATTTATTTATTTATTTTTTTGAGATAAAGTCTCACTCTGCCACCCAGGCTGGAATGTGTAACAATCACGACTCACTGCAGCCTTGACCTCAGCAGGACACGTGATCTTCTCACATCAGCCTCCCAAGTAGCTCGAACTACAGGCACATACCACTATATCTGGATGCTAAAAAAAAAAAAAAAAAATGGGGGGCCAGGCGTGGTGGCTCATGCCTGTAATCCGAGCACTTTGGGAGGCTGAGGCAGGCAGATCGCAAGGTCAGGAGATTGAGACCATCCTGGCTACCATGGAGAAACCCCGTCTCTACTAAAAATACAAAAAATTAGCCAGGCATGGTGGCACGAACCTGTAGTCCCAGCTACTCAGGAGGCTGAGGCAGGAGAATTGCTTAAATCCGGGAGGCAGAGGTTGCAGTGAGCTGAGATCATGCCACTGCACTCCAGCCTGGGAGCAAGACTTCATCTCAAAAAAAAAAAAAAAAAAAAAAATTGTAGAGGCC
This sequence comes from Saimiri boliviensis, assembly GCF_048565385.1. Taxonomy (NCBI): domain Eukaryota; kingdom Metazoa; phylum Chordata; class Mammalia; order Primates; family Cebidae; genus Saimiri; species Saimiri boliviensis. The sequence continues at coordinate 150,764,177 of NC_133451.1, read as the reverse complement.
ATGCCCCCCTATGTTGCCCAGGCTGATCTTGAATTCCTGGGCTCAAGCAATCTCCTGCCTCAGCCTCCTAAAGTGCTGGGAATGGAGGTGTAAGCCATCGTCCCTGGCCCTTAAGTTACATGTTATGTGATAACCATGTTTCTACTGGGAGCCTAAGAACAAGGTAGTAACAAGTATAACATATGTAATGTCTTTGACATAGGCTTTGCATGTATGGGTAGAATCTAGGAGGGCTGATTGGCAGTCTCGTTCCCTTGGTACCCTCTTTTCCTACTGCCTTGTCCCCCTGCCAGTGTCCTGGCTTTATTCTTGTTGAAGCAAACTAAATATGGCCTGAGAAAGACTTCGTATTTCCATATTGGAGTCCTTGTGGATGAAATGCAACCTAGCTTAATAATCAGACAAGATTGAAAACCTAATTTAGGAGTTTGCACCTGTCACAATAACTAAGTCTTGGCCAATCCCAGTGGTCATACTTCAATTATTCTCAGAATGCAAAGTACTCAAACTGTGTTTAAATTAAAGCAAATGCAACCTGTAACCAATCCAGCTGTTTCTCTACCTTACTGCTGATTTCTGTACATCAGTTTTCATTCTTTGTTTATAAATTTGTTCTAACTGCCAGGCATCCCTGGAGTCTCTCTGAATCTGCTATGATTCTGGGGGTTGCCTAATTCAGGAGTCATTCATTGCTCAATTAAATGTATTTAAATTAATTTGACTGAAGTTTTCTTTTTAATATCCTGAATCTGGCTTTTTGATCTTTTCCTACTTTCAACCTGAGAAAAGTACAACAGATATTTTTTCTTGAGAGACCAACATTTACCAAAAAAAAAAAAAGTTTATCTCCATGGTCATGGCATTTATACATTAAAAGATTCCTCCTCATCAAGACTGAAAGGATTAAATACAGAAAGAAATGAAGAGATAGACAATCATTTTCTGTTCATCAAAAATCAGGAAGTATGACAAGGACAATGATCGGATAAGAGCCAGGCCTTTCTGGATTCAATAAGGCATAGCATCAACCTGGCAGAACTTTTATCAATAGCATCTGTTGTTATTTCTCATTACAGTAAACAAACCAGGACCTCAAGTCCACACATCAAATAGCCATGGAGGTGACAAATCTTCCCTTTGTGATATAAGGTATTTCCAAATGTAGAGATTTCCTCCATATTTTCAGAACACATATATAACAACATATATAATTATCTCCTCAGACAACAACCAATATCTGTCTAAAATTTAGTTGCTGTGGTTTGGGAGGTATAATTTTTTTTTCTTAAAACGCACATAAAAATAAGTTTTTAAAAAGCTTTACTTTCTCTATGAAAATCTCCGATCTAAAAAAAAATGAGAGTTAGCATGAAAAATTGACCTCTAATAGATCCTTATTTTAAGTATTCATTCTTTTACATGTTTTTTTTTTTTTTTTTTTTTTTTTTTTTAGTATTTTTTGTTTGTTTGTTTTAGAGGCGAGTCTGACTATGTTGCCCAGCTTGTCTTGAACTCTGGCCGAAATGATCCACCTGCCTCAGGCTCCCAAACTGTTGGGATTATAGGCATGAGCCACCATGCTCAGCTAATATCCATTCTGATTTTAAAAATCAAACTTAAAAATACACAATTACTCTTTTAAAGCTATTACTACTAAATTCTTTTAAAATTTAACAGGCAATCTAACCTTTTCAAAAAGAACTTCTAGTGTGAACCATGAAATAAGCCACTTAGCCAATTTTATTTTCACTTTGTCCTATGCAAATAGTAAGCTAAGGATGTTTTTACATTTAGAACAAGTGAGATGAAATAGTTGTTATTCTTATTTTGATGTTCTTGAAGGGCAGATCAAATGAAGCTTATCAACAATAATAATGATTGATGAGCTTCATCTAATGATAATCCTTAATACCTTAAGAGAACAATCCCAATAGATGCAAACAGTAACAAATTTCTGGCTCAGTAATGGGCATTGTGAGTAAGCAAAAAGAGGTGAAATTAGTAATTTAAATAAAAAAGTATTTAAGTCAATTCTAGCAGAGCGTAAAGAAAAGAGTGTTAACATTGTAATTTAAAATTTCTGAGGGCCGGGCGCAGTGGCTCATGCCTGTAATTCCAGCACTTTGGGAGGCCAAGAAAGGTGGATCACGAGGTCAAGAGATCGAGACCATCCTGGTCAACATGGTAAAACCCCGTCTCTACTAAAAATACAAAAATTCGCTGGGCATGGTGGCGCGTGCCTGTAATCCCAGCTACTCAGGAGGCTGAGGCAGGAAAATTGCCTGAATCCAGGAGGCCGCGGTTGCGGTGAGCCGAGATCACGCCATTGCACTCCAGCCTGGGTAACAAGAGTGAAACTCCGTGTCAAAAAAAACAAATAAATTTCTGGGCGCTTATTTCAGCTGTGACACTTCAGAACAGTGAATGTTAAGGAGTTTAGTTAATTTCCATGAAGTTTGCATTTTACATGTATTAAATGGGCACTTGCTTAATCATTTTCTCTCTCGATTTTAAGTTCTACCAGGTTACAGTCCCTGTCTTTCTGGTTCATTTTTGTGTTACAAGTGGCCAAAATAATACCCAAATCTTAGTAAATGCAGAATAAATATTTGATGACTGAAAGGATGAAATCGTTCAGCATTCAATCAAGATTTATTGTAAGCCTCATCTGATCCAGGAACTACTCTAGTTGCTGAGTGAAGATGGGGCTCCTTTGTGGAGCTTTTACTCTAATGGAGAAGACAATTAACAAAGCAAATGGGCAAACTGAAGGCAAAAAAAAAAAAAACGGAAAGGAGGATATGAAATGTTAAGTGTTGGAGCAGGTGGTGAAATTTTAGTTAGGATTGCTAAGAAAGTCCTTAGCAAGAAGGTGACTTTCAAGTAAAGACCTGAAGGAAGTGGGCTGCTCCCTGTGTAGCTATCTTGGAAGAGACCATTTCAAACAGATGGGACAGAAAGTACGAAAACCCTGAGGCAGGAGTGAGTGAGACAACAGCACAGGGCCAGTGTGATTTAACAAGCAATGAATGGCGGGAAGGAGGATGAAATCAGAGAGGAAAATCATACAAGACTTGTTGGCTAAAGCAAGGACTTTGGCTTTGATTCTGAGACAGACAAGAAGCTACTGGAAAGTTCTGGGCAGAGGAGTGACATAATTTGACTTACATTTGAACGGGAACATTCTGGCTGCTGTTAATAACAGACTGCTGGAGGGCAAGGATGGAAGTGAAATAAACACCTAACTTGTAGCATTCTTATAAAAATTACTCAAAAATGTATATGATGAGTCCAGCACCGACCTGTCACTAATTGCCTTTACTCGCTTAAGGAGAGCTGTGATTATTCTCACAGGGAATGCCTTTCCTGCTCTGGCCAGTGCTTACACAGAGGCTCTAGGTTTGTCATCATTAGGAATCCTAAGAAACTATACCTTCTTTAAGGCAGCTCAGGAATTGGGAGTGTTGACTTAATACAAGCAACAATCATCTGTGGACTTACCCTTGGCCGCCTCCAGAAAAGAAATGGCCCTGGCATCCAATGAGTCATTCTGACAAAGTAAAGCAGCCATCCTATCTGCCACCCCTGCCCTGTACTGAAGGAGCTCAGTCACGTAATGTTGAAGCATCAAAGGGCTGTGAAGATGCTGGAAATTTGGCAGTTAACAAAATGTTATATTTAAATGCCACAGTACTAGCATCAAACGGCAGCCATAAACATCAACATCAACTAACAAGGCACACAGGGTGCTGTATACTCACTCCACGTCCAATATGTTTTCTGGAGGAAAGGCTAAAGGCTACATGAAACATGACAAAATCCATGAACCCTAATTAAAATTCCCCTTAAAACACCATCATTAGACATTCACTAGGGATGTTGTATTCTCTGAAGGAATAACTTCTTAGTTTTATTTCTTAATTAAAAAAAAAAAAAGAAAGAATTTAACAATTTAAGGGAAGCCGTCCTGACTTTGCAAACAACTGAGTAGGTAGTGTTTCCTTCCCATTCTGTTTCCTTGCTGCTTGTACATGTTGAAAGATTTCTGTTCCTTTGGCTGGCCTCACTTCACTGCTGTTGCTGGAAGGATTTGCAGCAATTCGTTCAACAATGGTTTATTGAGTGTCTACTTTGTGCCAGGTGCTATTCTAGGTGTTAATGATACAACAGTAAACCAAACGGACACTGCTCTCTGGGAGCTTAACTTCAAGTACCTATAAAGGTTAAAGGAGACGAAGAGATGAGGCCAAAAACGTATAGTCCACCTTCAGATTCTCCCTCGACTGCCTCTCTGCATCCCCAGCTACCTCCGTGGGGGACCTTCAGTAGGTGCCAACAATAGCCTTCTTTCAAAAGGAAAACACTTTAGAATAAGTCAGGGCCTTCCTCTGAAATGTTGAAGAGTCACATACCACTTGGAGGGGCTCTAATTACCCCACATATCACCTATGAGCATTTGTGTCTGTATCCATAATATTGAGCACAAAGACAGAGACAGAGAGAGAAAATAGAGGAGACGTGTGTTGGAAATTTGTACATAATTTAAAAAGTAGAATCCAGGAACATCAGGGTTTTTTCATCTTTTGAGGTATCTTTTAAAATGTGGTGATTTGCCCTTTGATAATAATTATTATTTCCATTCTGATTTTAGTTTCCACAGTTGCCACATCATTCAGAGCTACTTTTTTCCAGAGGATGTTTACTAGAATTATCTACATGTAAGACACTTGTTACCTCCTCAGCCTCCTTTCTTAATTGTGCCTTCCTACCAGAACCCACGTTTTATTCAGAGATCCCCTGCCTACTCATGATGCTGGGCAACTTGACATCCCCAGGTCCACCAGTAATTCAATCATCTTGGAGAATTCCTAGGGATGTGTTAATATTTAGGGGTGTACGTGTGACCTAAGATAACTGAATGAAAGAAGACCAAGGCTAGGGGAGAAGTTTTCTCTCTCTCTCTCCTACTAGATAAAAACAAGAGATTGGAGCTAACACTCTGAGAGACAGAAACTTAGCCCACCATTGAGCTCTTAAATGAATCAAACCTGAGGCTACAGGAGATGATAAATGTCTTTATTGTCTAAGCCCATCTGAGTCAGATACTCTGTTACTTGCAGCCCAAAGCATTATATCAGATGTGCACTGGAATTGTCACAGCTCTGGGCAGAGGCAGGATTTATTTGCAGTTCAAATTCCAAATAGGAAGAAATTCTTCAAATCACAGGATCTTTTAAAACCACTCCTGTTTTTTATAATATGAAAAAAGAAAGCTGTGCCAGAGCACAATAACCTGATCCCAACAGAGAATATCTACACAGAACTCTCAGGTTAGATTTCAACACTACAGTGCCTCTGCATTTTAGTATTACTTTGGGTACTTAAAGACAGAATTTAAATAAGTGCTTAAGTAAAGACCATATTATAGAAATAGGGTTCTGACATGGCTCTGCAGACAGCTTAACTGTGTAGGACAAGAAAAATGTAGTCCAGATTGGACTATACATATTCCCTAAAACCACTGGTCCTATTTCTTAAGGGAGAGGAAGGGGAGACAGATAACAGAAATTATTATCTTATATAATGCATTATACCATAAAATATATATACAATATACATACAATAAGTTGTATTGTTTTTCTTATAGCCTGTTCAGTCATCCTCAGCAGGACCTGTTCCTAAAACCATAAATTCTAAATATTGTTACCTGTAGACATATTGATAGATTACGAAAAATCTTTTTGACAGATTGTTTGCAACGATGGCTGCATCAGTTTCTCCAATTCCTAGAAGCCTATGTCTCTGGAAGGTGACTTTGCTGCTCTTCGCCAGATGGAACTATTTTGTCTTCTCTTGTTATGGGCTAACCCTGTCCTGTGACTCCCTATAAACAATAGTTGCAGCAGAAGTGATACTGTGTAACTTCAGGGCCTCAACTTGCAAAAGGTTTGAAGCTTCCTCTCTTGCCCTGTTGCTGCCCTGAGACTGCCACATAAGAAAGCCCAGACTAGCCTCCTGGAGATGGGCCATGAGGAGAAAGACCTTGTGAAAAAGCCTGTCCCCCTGTACTGAGGCCCAGCCATGCTACTGAGACTATCTGGAACCAGCAAACTACCAGTCAACATAACGACTGACAGCAGTCTCATCAATGATACTGGTGAGATATTCAGAAAGAATACCATGCTGATCCTAGTAGGCATTTCAGAATTGTGAGCAATTAAATTATTTGCAAGCCACTAGGTTTTGGGGTAGAAAAGTGATGCATCCTTCGTGTCTACTAAAGTCAAGATTCTGGTACAAAAATCAACCCCTTGCAGGACTCCATCTTAAGAAAGTTTTTTTTCTTTTTTTCTTTCCCTTGAATATGCAACATGTTATGCTGCAAGTAAATGTCTTAGAAAACCCTCAAAGTGTTTTTAAGGAAGGAGTCATTCTGGAAAGACAACAACTCCCTCCTCAAGGGAAGGTCCTATTCTCTCCATTCTTTATCTCTGACACCTTCCCTTACTTTCATGACTACCCTCCTTTTTCTTTTACCTGCCTGCCATAGGTCTCAAGAAATATTGTCCATAATTGGAGCTAGAGTAGTGGAAAGAAAAGACATGTTCCTATCCCAAGAGCCACAGCATCTGGATGGCCATGTCACATATTCCGTCAATAAAACCATTTATGTGTGCTGCATGGTGGGCTTTGGTGAGCTGGTCTGAAACCTAATACACATGTGCTGTATTAATTATAAGTCCCAAACCACTAATTTATAAGTCTATTTTGTTATACTTGTAACCAATTAACTTAAAAGTGAACTCAGAAGGGTAAAATCAAGAAATGGCTTTATTTTCCCAGGCTGACTTTTGGCTCATTCACCCAGTCTTCCTCTTCTGTTCCTTGGTAGCATGCAACTTTCAGATCACTTTCAAGGCTTTAAAAACTTCAATCAGTCCCAAAGCATTAGTCTCTGTGCTCATTCAAAGCTTCTCTCCTCTTTTTAGGGTAAGCCTCACCCTGGATATTGAGTCTAGAAGTTCTAGACTCTACTTGAGAATTTCTGAACCTCAGCATCATTGATACTTACTATCAGATTAATTTTTTGTTGGGGAAGCTGCCCTGTGCATTGTAGTATGTCCAGCATAAACCTGGCCTTTACCCAACTGATGCCAGTCTCACCCCCGGGAAATTATCCCCAGTGAAGAATTACTGCTCTGGACTTTGTGTTCTTAATAAGGATGATATTGCCCCCACAGGGATGCTAATTGACTCCTGGGGTACAAAAAAATGTGTTCTGATTATTTGTAGACCCCAAAAGACCACAGTACCCAGCATACAGTATGCCTGTGGTGTACAATTCACAGATGAAGGGGAAGACAGTTAGAAGAAAAGTCAAAAAATTGTGCCTTGGGAGAGCGGGAACAAAAAAAGTTTATAAAACACGGCTCTGGACCAATGGTGGGTGTGAGATCTGTTCCTCACCTCTTCTCTCCTTCATTTGCTCTGCCGGTGGGGGTAAGCAATGGAGGGGCTAAGTCTTTTTACTTAGCAGGTATTATGTGATTCTCCCCAGCTGTTGAATTCCCCCTGCCATAGCAAGCATCCAAAGGCGGGTCTCCTTGTAGTCCTGTGCCTGGGTGGCTTTTCATGGATTCCGACTTTGAACATCTCTGTGATATGGCTAGAACATGCTCCAGCTTCCCTCCAGCAATTAACCACACACAACATCTTTCTGCTAGGGACCCTCGATTCCTGTGAAATTCTCTTGGGTAGGAATATTTAGAGATGGCTTTCGTTTGGCTACCTATACTGGCTCCACTGATCCAGGGGAATTTCCATTGTCTTATTCTGCCCAGCAGTGAAGGCAGCTCCAGCCACCTCTAGCCTTCACACTTCTCCCAGACAAGGGCAGTCACTAGTCGCTGTACCCACCACACCTCAGGGAGCTTACATCTGGATCTACAAAGAGTTCTCTAGTTCTCTGCTTTGGTAGTAGCACAAACGGCAGCATCAGAAACACAACGGGTAGCTCAGCAAGCCTCCAGGCAGGAAGTAAGACACAGGACTCCTGCGAGCACACAGGTTTCCCAGGGTTCTTGCTTGGAGTAGCCCTCACTTGCCTTGTGGGAAAAGTATCTGTCTCTCCCCTCCCTCATCCACTGTTCTTTCTATGCCAGTAAGTACCTTTACTTACGTGGGTAGAAGCTGGAAAAGCAGGGCTGATAGTTTGGCCACCTTTTAATAAGTGTTTTGAGGATCTGCCTAAAACCTCCCTATAGAATATTTTGTGGCACCATTAGAAATTCTGAGATGACAGGATAACACTCATTAAATATTCATTTATACAACCCTTTAGGGTTGATTGGGACTACATGGGGAGAGAAGAATTTAAGCCAGTGTTTTCCAGTCTCTCAGCTGAAAAATGGGGCATTATTAGGAGTTCTGTAAACTGATTTGTATTCTCTTTCATTCAGTCAACAAACACTTAGTGAACTCCTTTCAGGAGCACCTGTGGATACTACAGGCAACAAGAAAGGCAAGGTCTCTGCTCTCATGAGAATAGTTTAGCAGAGGAACATAACTAATACATAATGTAATGCCGCATTGTAATAAGTGCTGTGGAAAAAATAAGGCACTTAACATAACAGAGGGATTGGGGGATAGGCGGAAGAGAATGCTGCTTGGATTGAGTGACCATAGAAGGGTTCTCTGTGGATAAATTATTTGAACTGAAATCAGAATAGCAAGAAGGAGCCAATCTTGTGAACATCGTGGAGGAAAGAATTCCAAGGAGAGAAAGAGCAGGTGCAGAGGCCCAGGGCAGAAGTCACCTGGGCATGTTCCAGACGAAATGCAGCGATGGCGCAGAGGGTGGTGACAATGGAAGAATGCCGCAAGAGAACAGAGAAGCCGCAGGGAGGAGGAGATCCTGGGAATAAGATGAAGCCAGATTTGGATTTTTTTATAAAAGCACTTTTTAAAAAAAAATGTTAAGTCCTGGGGTGCATGCACAGGATGTGAAGGTTTGTCACATAGGTAAATGTGTGCCATGATAGTTTGCTTCACCTATCAACCGATTGCCTAGGTATTAAGCCCTGCATGCATTAGCTATTCTTCTTGATGTTCAACCCCTGCCTTCTCTCTCCCCCAACAGGCCCCAATGTGTGTTTTCCCCCTCCATGTGATGCATGCACCCATGTGTTCATTGCAGCATTATTCACAATAGTAAAGACATAGAATTAACCCAAATGCCCATCAATGATAGACTGGATAAAGAAAATTTGGTATATATATACCATGGAATACTATGCAGTCATAAAAAGGAATGAGATCATGTCCTTTGTAGGGACATGGATGGAGCTGTAAGCCATTATCCCCAGCAAAGAAACACACGAACAGAAAACCAAACACCACATGTGCTCACTTATAAGTGGGAGCTGAATAATAAAAACACAGAGCGATTTCAAGTGCAACAGTCACACTCTTTACTCACAGACTGAATCTGTTTCACACACATGTGCCACAATTGTCCAAATGTGTGTAAATCTTGAAAATGATACGGACATGCATTGAACATGCTACTAAATGTCTAGCAGGCTTCTGTCATGAGGAGAGGGATGGTGACATACATTGATGTTAAAAGTCCTTATCTCTGAAAATATTAGAAACCACTGCCTGCTCTGACTTTCTGATTTTAGATTTATTTGTGCAAAATTTATTTTCTATTCTTTCTCCTATACTGAGAATAAACAAAACTTTACAAAGAAGAAAATGCATACTGACCCACTATATATCTTTCCTAAAAGGGCCCCATTCTGTATACAACAGACAAACTTGAGTGTCATTGATGAGGCAAGCAGAGAAATGAGGTATTGCCCTCAGGCAAGGATCTGTATTATTGAAACAAACATTACTCCCATAGAAGCACAATATCTGATATCTCCAGGGATTTTGCATTTCAAATAATTCCTAGTGAAACAAGAGTGGTACCTTGTCACCTTAATAGGCATAGATTTTCACTAACAGAGGTTATAAATACAGTTATTTATAATGATTTAAATTGAAAGCAGACTGTTGTTAGTGGCTGATGCCAAAATCATCCTGGAACTACCTCTAACTTACTATCAGAGGCTTATTTAGCATAATTGACTGTCTCATTGTTTTACCTTGTCTTTGACCCCGTACACCAAGCCTGATGCTCCTGAATTTTAAAAGAGAAAGTGATTAATGTGGCAAGTGCAAAGACAGTTAAGCTTGTATACCCCAATGGGGATACAAGAGAAGTCTGATAAAGAATAAACACCACCACTTTCTCGCACACTGACTCCCTCTTTTGCTGCATTTTGCAGGCAGCCGTTTAAACGAGAGGTCACTTATTTTAAAGCCAAATATACCTTTGTGCTACTCTAAACTTATTTATGCCCTGCTCAGGAAAAAAAAAAAAATATTTACATCTAAAAATGCTGAACCATGAAACTCTAGCTACAGGAAAGCTTACTTGTATAGAAAAATGTTAGCATCAACATAATTTCCATAATCATTATTTCTTCTCATGAAACAATTCTTACCTTGAGAGATTAACTGTGGGTATTCTTTCTGCTCAAATTTCCCTATGAGACAAATCCCAAATGAAAAGCTTTTAAGGTTGAATGTAAAAATCCCTTAAGTATGAGGAGAAAATAACAAAGAAAATCAATTCTGGGAATATAAGTGATAGAAGAACAATGGTTTTCTGAAATTAAAGAACAACAATAGTGGATTTTAAATTCATTGTGCGTAGGATGTACAGAGCTAGAAATGAAATATCCAGTTTCTAATTTCTTAGTAATCAGGAGTTAATGAATACTATAATTCACTTCTGCTTTCAAAGATCATTTATATCTCCCTCCTACTACTTACCTATTAGCTTTTCATCCTATTGCTCCTAGGGTCTATTCTGATAGCTGTTGGTTTACTAGAAATTGTGCTCTCTCTTTCTCATAAGGAGTTAAAGTCAAGTCACTGGAAATTAGTGGAATATTCAGTTAACATATGTGAGGCGTAGGCTTAACTCTGAGATATTACAGGTTGGATTCCAGACCACCACATAAAAGTGAACATTACAGTAAAACAAGCCACAAAAATGTTTTGATTTTCCAGTGTCTACAAAAATATGTTCGCACTATATGTAATGTATTAAGTGTAAAATTGCATTATGTATAAAATAACAATGTATATAACTAAGTTAAAAACTCTTTATTGCTAAAAAAAGAAATGCTATCATCTGATCATTTAACAAGTCATAATCTCATTGCTGCTGGAGGGTCTTGCCTCTGTGACTAATCCACATGGCTGCTGACTAATCCACATGGTGGTTGCTGAAGACTGAATGGCTGTGGCAGTTTCTTAAAATAAGACAACAATGAAATTTGCCTCATCAATTGACTCTTCCTTTCATGAAAGGTTTCTGTGTAGCATTCAATGCTGTTTGGTAATATTTTACCCGCAGAACTTCTTTAAAAATTAGAGTCCATCCTCTCAAACTCAGTTGCTGCATTATCAACTAAGTTTACATAATATTCTAAATTCTTTGTTATTTCAAAAATGTTCACAGCATCCTCCCCAAAAAGATTCCATTTCAAGAAACCACCTGCTTTACTCATCCATAAGAAACAACTCCTCCTCCATTAAAGTTTTCACATGAGATTGCAGCAATTCAGTCAATCTTCAGGTTTCACCTCTAATTCTAGTTCTCTTGCAATTTCGACCATATCTGTGGTTACTTTCTCGACTGAATGTTTCAAAGTCATCTATAAGGATTGGAATAAAATTATTCCAAGCTCCTATCAATGTTAACATTATGATCTCCTCCCATGAATCATGAATATTCTTAATGACACCCAGGATGATGAATCCTTTCCAGAACGTTTTTATTCTCCTTTGCCCATCTTCAGAGGAATCACTCTCTATGGCAGCTATATTTTAATAAAATGTCTTCCTTCAAAATTAAGACTTGAAGTCAAAATTACTCTTTGATTCATGGTCTGCAAAATAAACGTTCTTTTAGAAGCCATGAAACAACATTCATCTCCTTGTACATCTCCATCAGAGCTCTTCAATGATCATGTGCATTGGAAATGAGCAGTCATATTTAGAAAAGAATCTTTTTTTCTGAGAAGTAGATCTCAAGAGTGTGCTTAAAATATTCAATAAGCCATGTTGTAAACACATATGCTGTCATCCAGGCTTTGTTGTTCCATTGATAGAGCACCAACAGGGTAGACTTAGCACAATTCATACAAAGCAAGAATTTTCAGGATGGTAAGTGAGCACTGGCTTCACTTAACATCACCAGCTGTGTTAGCCCCTAAGAAGAAAGTTATCCTGTCCTTTGAAGCTTTGAAGTTAGACATTAACTTCTCCTCTCTAACTATGAAAGTCCTATATGGCATCTTCTTTCAATATGAGCCTGTTTTGTCTACATGAAAAATCTGTTGTTGAATTTGGCCACCTTCATCAATGATCTTAGCTAAATTTTCTGCAGTTTGCTGGAGCTTCTACTTGCTTCTTCACCTTGCAGTTTTATGTTGTAGAGATGGCTTCTTTTCTTAAATCTTTTGAAGCAACGTCTGCTAGCTTCAAACTTTTCTTCTGCAGCTTCTCCACCTCTCTCAGCCTTCACAGAATTGAAGAGAGTTAACGACCTGCTCTGGATTAGGCTTTGTTTTAAGGAAATGCTGTAGCTAGTTTGATCTTCTATCTAGACCAATAAAATGTTCTCCCTATTAGCAATAAGGTTATTTTTTTCCTTATCATTTGTATGTTCACTGAGGTAGCACTTTTAATTTCCTTCAAGAACTTTCTTTTTCTTTCTATTCACAACTTGGTTAAGCGTTTGGTATAAGAGGTCTAACTTCTGGCGTATCTCAGCTTTTGACATGTTTTCCTCACTATGAGTAATCATTTGTTAGCTTTTGACTTAAAGTGATGCAACTCTTCCATTCGCTTGGACATTTTAATGACATTGTAGGGCTGTAAATTGGCTTATTATCAATATTATTGTGTCTCATGGATTAGGGAGGTCTAAGGACAGGAAGAGAGGCAGGTGAAGAGCGATCTGTGGAAAAGTCAGAACACATTTATTAAGTTCACCATTTTATAGGGGTGTGGTTCGTGGTATACCCTACCAGTACAATAATAACATCAAAGAAGATGGATCACAGATCACCACAACAGATATAAGAATAATCAAAAGTTTGAAATATTGCAAGAATTAGCAAAATTGACAGAGACACAAAGTGAGCACATGCTATTGGAAAAATGACGCTGATAGATTTGCTCAACACAGAGTTGCCAAGAGCCTTCAATTTGCAAAAAACACAGAATCTGGGAGGTACAATGTAGTAAAGCACAACAAAACAAGGTGTGCCTGTATTAAAAGAGAAATGTCATAAATGCTGTGTTCAAGGAAGTAAGATGGGAGGGAGGACCAGCTATCGGTATTTAGATTATTGAGCTAGAGCAAACTCATATGTTGCTGTCAGCTTTCATGCTTTATTCAAATGTGTTAAGATTATTCTATTTTAGTGAGAATTTCTTCCTACTCCAATCAAAAGTTACAAATTTTGAATATCTATTAATATATCTATAGTAACTCTGTAATAAGGTGGGAAACACATTGGATTTAAATCTTGCCTCTGCCCTGTAGCATCAAATTACGTAAACCTGTCAAGTTTCAGGTTCTCTGTCTATATCATGTTATATGGCAACCTCTGTGCTTGGCACAAAGTAATTATTTACATCAGTCATTGAAAGTGATTCTAGTTATACCATCTGTCTCTGAGAGAACTATTTCATTCTTTCTTTCTGTTATTCTTCTAGGCATTTAAATATTTACCAAGCACCAAATATACACCAGGTTTTCACCAAGTGAAGAGACACATGGACATGACAGAAGTCCCTAACTTTAAAGGGCTCACAATCCAATGGGAATTTTATTTTTAATTGAGAGATGCTGTTAGGGGGTCTTCACAATTTGTTAATACCTGCGCACTCATACTGGAGCTTTGTGGTTTACTAGAGCAAATCTCAAACAAAAGTCATTGTCTCAGAATTACTCAAGCCAAAACTTACTTAGCAGCAACCAGTATAAGATAAAATGTAGATTTAAAAAGCTGAAAGTTAAAACCTAATAGCACAAAATGAGTATTTATACACCTTTTCAAATTCCAGATATAATTTTAAAATTCTGGTTTTGACAGACTTTTCACAAGACAATACCAAACTCCCTCTTCCATCTCCTCTTGGGTACAACGTAAAGCCCACACATGTCAAAGCCAACATCACCCAGAAATACCGACATAGAGAAAATAGGAGAGGAAGAAGCCAGCATAGTGTTTTATTAGTTTGTGATATTATCAAAATAAATGACATTGGGACATTCCCTCCCAACACCTTTGGATCCCTGAGTTCAGGTAGAGAAAATGACTTCTGATCTATTTATTCCTTGATTTTTTCCTACCGAACAAACTGACATGAAGTACCAGGATGACATCATATCTGGGCTGCCACTGACTGCAGTAAGAAACAAGGAATCTGAAAAGAATGGAAACATGACTTAGCTACTCCATTTGGCATTTGGTTAACAACTCACTGTATATTTTGAACTCACTTTATCAGGCATCTTAAGTGTTAGTATGTGTTCAGATTCATTAAGATAAGACCAATTAGCTTTTCATTTTCACTGAAATGACTGATAAGTTACATTTAAATATGTAATATTAATGAAAAGGGGATGCATGGGAATGCCTTGTTGAACCTATTTTCATAATTTACTGACCGAATTAGCACATCACTTTTCCCCAAAACCATTATTTTCCCAATGCTGTACATTGGTAGGGCTGAATGGCACCCAGAGCCAGCACACTTTGAAAAAGCCAAGATTAGCTAGATTTTAGGAAGATTTCCCAAGGCCACAAAACTAAAAATTTTATTGACATGAAGCTCAATGTTCCTGCACTGAATCTCCAGCATAGACTAGACTCCAACAGGGAAGACGTGGATTAGAGACACAGGCTTTCTCTCCAGCACCAAAATAGCCAGTTGATTCAGTCAATGCAGTGGTGGAAATGCCAATTGTATTGTTCTATTGATCTGAAACAGAGTTAGGTCAATCAAAAGAATCAATCCTGTTAGTCCAAACACTATGGAAAAGAAGCAGGATCAATTATTCAGGGACTTTGTGTTAAATAAATAAATAAATAAAACTTTTGTTCTCTAATGGATATTGGACATGCTCATGTATTTTTGGCCTGATCTATTCTAAAATACACATTAGTCCCCCACTGAAACTAGAATACGTAGATGCCATTAAAGCTACTAGTGAACAGATCTTACTCTCATCTAAGTGAACTATATTGGTTTTATCCTCTCTCTCTCTCTCTCACACACACACACACACACACACACACACACACACATTCATCAACTGTGTCAGCTTGAGTAAAAATTATTCAAATAGATTTTTTTCAACTCAATTCAAGAAAATGTTATTTATATCCTTCCCTCGGTGACTCTTAGTCTTTTTGGGGGTGGGCTATGATCCACTTTCAGAATCTGATGAAAATGGACAAAACTTCTTTGTAGAAAAATCAGATATTTGCATTGACACATTGTGTGTGTGTGTGTGTGTATATATATATATATATATACACACATATATACGTGTGTGTGTGTATATATGTGTGTGTATATATGTGTGTATATATGTGTGTATATATATATACGTGTGTGTGTGTGTGTGTGTATATATATATATATACTCACACACTCAAATGCACAAGATATTGAGTATTAATTTCAGGAATTTCAAAGATTCTCAGAGTCATTAACTCAGGGTTAAGAACCCCTGTTTCATGCACTTGCAGTTGAGTTAGACAATGAAGGTCTGAAGCAAGGAAGACAGGGTCCCATGAACGACAGTATGAAACAAAATGGTATGATTAAGGAAGAAATAACAGCTTGATAAACCTGAAACACAAACAAATGGGAAGAAGAAAAATGGTGGGCAAAAGCACCACCATTTTTAAAGGCCATATATGTCATGCTAAGGAAGTTAGACAGGATGCTGAAGCACCAAGTTTCTTATTATGAGCCAAGAACATATGCAGAGAATCATCTAGGGTCTTTTACTGAATTAAAAGGGGCTCAGGAATATGCATTTCAAGATCACTACTCAGGTTACACTGGAGCATAAAAAATTTTGGAACCCTTCAGGGGCCCGACGGCGGGAGCATCATGGGTGGTGAAAAGATAACAAACAGCAGCCCTAGGGTTCTGTGCAGGGCTGGGGACGATGATCAGATTTTCATTTTAGGTACAGCACCCTGCAGGCTGCAGAGTACAGGTTTAATGAGGCCAGATTGAAAGATGGAGACTAGTTAAATCGGTTTGCAGAGAGTCTGTGCTGTATACTATGGTGGAAGTTGTGAGAAAAGGACAGATGTGGAGGGTTCCCAGGGGCTGAAAATTAACAGACTTCATCACTGAGAAGTTCAAAGAGGGCATTAATGATGACTGGGTTTTCTGGCTTGAGAGACTAGCCTGATGGTAGCATTACTATTAAAATGGGTATAAAGAGCAGATTTAAGAGGCAAAATAGAGTACAGATTTGGATTTTGAGATGTATAAGGAACATCTGGTGGAGATACACATGTGTCTGGAATTTAGTGGAGGTGTCAGCACATGCAAGACTTCAGATGCCTATTTTGTCAGGTCTTTTCTCCTGGAACAGCTCTCTCTAAGGACACCCCAATCTCCTCTGCAAACAGCAGGCATTCTGGGAGCCCACTGGGGAGGTGGCGGGGCCTCACCAGTCACTTAGTCCCCCTGTGCTCAGTCAAGATCTCCTCTACCTTCCATTTGCCTGAGCTCCAAACCTGGAGCTGCTCGGCTCAGTTCTCCTCGTGCCTCTCAAGGCCTCGAGGACTCAGCTATTCTCTTGCCACCATTCTCCCTGCCCTCGTTGTCTTCCCTGGCTCCACCACATCAGCCTCCACCTTCCCATCGCCTGTTTATCCTAGCTTAGGGTAGTTTCAGGTTCCACTTTCGTCCTAGAGTTTCATAAGTAAATGTCTGCATTTTCATCTTCAACCTCGTTGTTACTTGGGAGCTAGTTTCTCAGAACGAAAGGGTGAGGAAGAAAGAACTTAGCCATCTTAAATGTAATTAGCTTTTCTCTTGAAATAATAGACATTTATTTCATTGACCCAGGAGTTCCATTTCTAGGAATCTATCCCAAAGAAATTCTCATTTTAAGTGCACAAAGATGTATGTACATTGATGTTTATCATTATTTAAAAAATAAAATTTTGAAAAATGGAGGCAAATATAACAATTACTAAAAATAGAGTGGTTGAATAAGTTATGGAGCAGTCATACCGTGAATACTACATGGCTGGCAAAAAGAATCAGGTGAACCTAAAAATTCAAGCTAATAATATTTTGTAACACTGTAAAATATTATATAAAAATTGTAATATCCCATATTTTGCAAAAAATATTATTGTATATAACTTAATTTGTTAATATCTCTACCAATAAGACTTAGCCAGAATTCAGCTGCTGAAAGCTAGAAAACTGAAAAATAGTGGAAAAAATACTGTTTTTGAGACTTGAAATATGAAGACACAATTAAATCAAGAAGAAGTCCAAGTTTATACTGAGCATCTGCAGACATTGCCCTCCAGACAGCAAACCATACTAAAATATTCTACTAATTAAGACAATTTGATATCATGCAGCATTTCAAAAACAAGTTAATAGAATAGAGACCAGAACCATATCCACATATACATGGGAATTTTAGTTATACAATTTATAATAAAGTTGATATTTTAAATTAAGGGAGGAAATGGACTATTCTATAAATGGCATAAGACAATCAACTGTTTTTAAGGAAAAAATAAATTTAGATCCCAGTTCCACAACTAGGGCTGCAACATTGCACACAGCATTTACAAAGTCCAGGAGAAGTGACTGATGGAGAGGAAACATCTGCAGCATATTCTACAAAAGCTTAATACCTATAATATATAAAATGACTTGACCTTTTATTAAAGAAAGCCAAACAACCGGTAGAAAATAACATGACAAATGAATAGGCAATTCCCAGAAGAACCAGAAATGACCTACAAACTTACGAGAGGAAACCACCCCATGGATTATCAGGAAAGTTTTAAAATAAAATATCAGAGGGGTGAGTATGGTTGTGGCAAGAACACACAGCATGACATCTATGCTCTTAACAAATTTGTAAGTCCACAATACAATACTGCTAACTACAGGCACAATGTGGTACAGCAGATCTCCGGAAGTTATTCATCTTACATAACTGCAACTTTATGGGAGAGCAACTCCCTTTTTGTCATTTTTTATTTCTCAGATTGGCAGCAGTTAAAAAACATTAAGTATGTGTGAGAAATACAAGAAACAGGCATTCTTAGACACTTTTGAAATGAGTATATATTAATGAAATTTTTTGAAAGGAGTATATATTAATGAAATCTTTTTGAAAGGCAATGTCAGGAACAAAATTTAAGAATTTAACATCCAGTGTGGCACAGGCATCAGCTCCTCCAAACGGATGTCAACTACCACCGGTTCTTAAGGTCCTGCCAACACACTGTCCCCAGTATACACCAGCTGAATATCAACTCCAGCAATATTTATCCAGTCTTAAATCATGTGTGCTCTTTGACCAGGCAATTCCATTTCTAGGAATCTTATCCAAAAGAAATTCTCTTTTAAGTACATAAAAGAAGCATACACAGGCTGGGCATGGTAGCTCACACCTATAATCCTAGCACTTTGGGAAGCTGAGGCTGACGGGTCACAAGGTCAAGAGATTGAGACCATCCTGGCCAACATGGTGAAACTCAATCTCTATTAAAAATACAAAAATTAGCTGGGTGTAGTGGCACACATCTGTAGTCCCAACTACTTGGGAGGCTGAGGCAGGAGAATCACTTGAACCTAGGAGGCAGAGGTTGCAGTGAGCCAAGATAGCACCACTGCATTCCAGCCTGGCAACAGAGCCAGACTCCATCTCAAAGAAAAAAAAATATAAAGATCCATAAACATTCATGTTAATTTTGTCATTGTTTTGAAAAGCTAAAAAATAAAATAGAAACATCCTAATGATCATCTAAGAAAGAGTGATTAAATAAATTATGGCATTTTCATGCCATGGAGCACTACACAATCATTGAAAAAAAAAAGGTAACACTAAATAGGGCAATACAGAAAAATACGGCATGATATCAAGAGAAAAAACAAAAAACAGAAAGTTGCAAATCACAGACCAAAATTTACATATTTAATCATATGTATTTTTAAAATATTCATGTTGTGATAGTTAATTTTATTGTGAATGTGACTGGATTATGGGATGCCCAGATATCTGGTTAAAAACAATTGCGGGGTGTGTCTGTGAGAGTGTTTTGAAAAGAGATTCGCATTTAAATCTGTAGACTGAGTAAAGAGGATTACCCTCCCCAGTGTGGCTAGGCATCATCCAATGCATTCAGGCTCTGGACGGGAAAAAATGGTAGGGAAGGAA
The DNA here is from genome assembly GCF_048565385.1 of Saimiri boliviensis. Taxonomy (NCBI): domain Eukaryota; kingdom Metazoa; phylum Chordata; class Mammalia; order Primates; family Cebidae; genus Saimiri; species Saimiri boliviensis. The sequence continues at coordinate 150,744,595 of NC_133451.1, read as the reverse complement.
GGAAGGTTCTCTCTGTCTAATTGCTTGAACTGGAACATTGATCTCCTCTTGCCATTGATACTCCTGGCTCTCACATCTTCAGACATGAACTGGAATCTACACTACCGGCTCTCCAGCTCTCAGATCTTCAAACTACACCACTGGCCTTCCTGGGTCTTCAGCTTGCAGACAGCAGACCATGGCAGTCCTCAACCTCCATTATTACATGAGCCAATACCTTAAATTTAATTGCTTTAGTGTATACACACACACACACACACACACACACACACACACACACACACACACACGTGCATCACCTAATGAGAGGGATAGGTTCTGAGAAATGCACCATTACGTGGTTTTGCCGTTGTGTGAACCTCATAGACTGTACTTATACAAAGCTTGATGATATAGCCTGCTATGTACTATTCAGCACAGTAACAGTTTTATAGGTTTGCAGCCCAGAAGCAATTGCCTAGGCTATATGCCATAAATATAGCCTAGGCATATATGCCATAGGCTATTGCTCCTAGTCTCCAAACATATACAAATGTTACTGTGCTGAATAGTGTAAGGAAACAGTAACATAATGGTATTTCTGTGATAGGAAATTTCAGCTTCATTATAATCTTACAGTACCATTGTTGTATATGTGGTCCATTTTTGAACAAAACATAATGACTGTTTTTAAATATACACACATGTATACACATATATATGTGCATATACACACATATACATACACATATAGACACACACATATAATAGACACACACATATATGTGTGTGGATATATATATTTTTATTGGTTTTGTTTTTCTGGAGAACCCTAATAGACATATTTGTATGAGTCAATCTTCATATAATGTGCATGAATCCATAATCATAAATAGAAAAGAGGATGCAAGAATGTGTAACACTAGTTATAGGACTTATGGTTAGAAAAGAATATAGAATAGGAGGGTGGAGAGCAGAAGAGAGGCTTAGCATTTTGTTTTGCATTCCCTTCATTGTATAAATCATTTACAATGAGAAGACACATACAGGCACACCTTGGTTTATTGCACTTTGCTTTATGGCACTTCACAGATACGGCATTTTTTAAATAAATTCAAGATTTCTGGCAACTCATGTCAAGCAAGTCTATCGGCACCATTTTTCCAACAGCGTTTGCTTATTTCTTGTCTCTGTGCCACATTTTGATAATTCTTGCAATATTTCCAACATTTTCATTATTATTATATCCGTTATGGTAATCTGTGACCAGTGATCTTTGAGGTTACTATTGTAATTGTTCTGGGGCACCACAAACTGCATCCATCTGAGACAGTGAACTTAATAAACGTGTGTGTTTTGACTGCTCGGAGAACTGGCTCTTCCCTTATCGCTCTCCCTCTAGTCAGGCCTCTCTATTCCCTAAGACACAACAACATTGAAAACAGGCCAATTAATAACCGTACAATGGCCTTGAGGTGTTCAAGTGAAAGAAAGAGTGACATGTCTTTCACTTTAAGTCAAAAGCTAGAAATGATTAAGCCTAATGATTAATGTATGTCAAAAGCCGAGATAAGCTGAACAATAGACCTCTTGTGCCAAACAGTTAGCCAAGTTGTGAATGCGAAGGAAAATTTCCTAAAGGAAATTAAATGTGCTACTCCAGTGGACACACAAATGATAAGAAAGAGAAACAACCTGATTGCTGATAGGGAAAACATTTTAGTGCTGTGGATAGAAGATCAAACCAGCTACATCTCCTTAAGCAGAAGCCTCACCCAGAGCAAGGCCCTAACTCTCTTCAATTCTGTGAAGACTAACAGAGGTGAAGAAGCTACAGAAGAGAAGTTTGAAACTAGCAGAGAGGTCGCTTCATGATATAAAAGTGCAAGGTGAAGCCACCGCGCTGATGCAGAAGTTGCAGCAAATTACCCAGAAAATCGAGCTAAAGTAATTGATGAAGGTGGCTACACTAAACAAAAGATTTTCAATGTATATAATCCCAGCACTTTGGGAGGCCAGGCCGGGCAGATAATTTAAGGTCAGGAGTTCAAGACCAGCCTGGCCAATATGGGGAAACCCCGTCATGACTTAAAAAAAAAAAATAATAACCAGTCATGGTGATGGGTGCCTGTAAGCCCAGCTACTCAGGAGGCTGAGGCAGGAGAACTGCTTGAACCTAATAGGCAGAGGTTGCCGTGAGCTGCGATCGCACCACTGCACTCCAGCCTGGGCAACAGAAAGAAACTTCGTCCCAAAAAAAATTTTTTTTAATGTAGGCAAAATTGCCTTCTATTGGAAGAAGATGGCATGTAGGACTTTCATGGATAGAAGTCAATGCTCAGTTTCAAAGCTTCAAAGGTCAGGGTAACTCTCTTAGGAGCTAAGGCACCTAGTGACTTACCGTTGAAGACAATGGTCATTTATTTTTTTTTGAAAATCTAGGGCCCTTGAGAATTATGATAAATCTATTCTGCTTGTGCTCTATAAATGTAACAACAATGCCTGTTTGATAACACATCTGTTTACAGCATGGCTTAATATTTTAATATTTACTGAGTACTTTAAACCTGTTGAGACCAATTACTTAAAAAAAGAAGTGTTTTTCAAAATATGACTATTCAATGGAAATGCACCTGATCATAAAGAAATCTAAAGGGAATGTACAAGATGATTTTTTTCACACCTTTTAACATAACATGCATTCCGCAGCCCATGGGTCACGGAGTTATTTTAACTTTCTTTTTCCTTCATCTTTTAAGGTTAGGGGTACATGTGTAGGATGTGCAGGTCTGTTATATAGGTAAACATGTGCCGTGGTAGTTTGCTGCACAGAGCATTTTACTACCTAAGTATTAAGCCCAGGATCCATTAGCTAGTTTTCCTGATGCTCTCCCCTGCTGCACCAACAGACCCCAGTGTGTGTTGTTCCCACTCCCACTTGTGAGAACATGCAGTGTTTGGTTTACTGTTCCTGCATTAGTTTACTGAGCATAATGGCTTCCAACTCCATTTGTGTTCCCGCAAAGGACATAATCTTCCTTTTTATGGCTGCATAGTATTCCATGGTGTATATGTACCACATTTTCTTTACCCAGTCTATTACTGATGGGCATATAGGTTGATCCCATGTCTTTGCTATTGTGACCTGTGCATGTATCTTTATAATAAAATGATTTATATTCCTTTGGGTGTATATCCAGTAATAAGATTGTTGGGCCAAATGGTATTTCTGCCTCTAGGTTTTTGGGGAATTGCCACACTGCTCTCGACAATGGTTGCACTAATACACACTCCCACCAACAGCGTAAAGCATTTCTTTCTCTTCATAACTTTTCCAACATCTGTTGGTTTTTGAGTTTTTATTAACAGCCATTGTGACTGGTGTGAGATGGTATCTTATTGTAATTTGATTTTCATTTCTCTAACGATCAGGAATGTTGGGCTTATTTTCATAGGCTTATTGGCCACATGTATGTCTTCTGAGAAGTGTCTGTTCATGTCCTTTGCCTACTTTGTAATGGGGTTGTTTCTTTCTTGGAAATTTATTTAAGTTCCTTATTGACTCTGAATATTAGACCTCTGTCTGATGGACAGGTTGCAAAAATTTTCTTCCATTCTGTAGGTCATGTGTTCACTCTGATGATTCTTTTGCTGTGCAGAAACTCCATAGTTTAAATAGATCCCATTTGTTAATTTTTGCTTTTGTTACAATTGAAATATTTGCCTGGGCCTATGTCCTGAATGGTATTGCCTAGATTTTCTTCTAGAGTTTTTATAGTTTTGGGTTTCACATTTAAGTCTTTAATCAATCTTGAGTTAATTTTTGTATATGGCATAAGGAAGGGGTCCAGTTTCAATCTTCTGCATATGGCTAGCCAGCTCTCCCAGCACCATTTATTAAATAAGGAACCCTTTCCCCATTGCTTGTTTCTGTAAGGTTTGTCAAAGATCAGATGATTTTAGGTGTGTGGTCTTATTTCTGAGTTCTCCATTCTGTTCCATTGGTCTATGTTTCTGTTTTGTACCAGTATTATGCTATTTTGGTTACTACTGCCTTGTAGTATAATTTGAAGTCAGGTAGCATGATGCCTCCAGCTTTGCTCTTTGTGTTTAGAATTGTCCTAGCTATTTGGAGTTCTCTTCAGTTCCACATGAATTTTAAAATAGTTTTTTTTTTCTAATTTTGTGAAGAATGTTAATAGTAATTCAATGGCATTAAATCTATAAATTACTTTGGGCTGTATGGCCATTTTCACAGTATTGATTCTTCCTATCCATAAACCTGGAATGTTTCTCCATTTGTTTTTGTCCTCCCTGATTTCTTTGAGCAATGGTTTGTAGTTCTCCTTGAAGATGTTCTTCACTTCCCTTGTCAGGTGTGTTCCTAGGTATCTTATTTTGGTAGCAATCATGAATGGGAGTTCTCTCATGATTTGGCCCTCTACTTGCCTGTTGTTGCTGTATAGGAATGTTAGCGATTTTGCACACTGATTTTATATTCTGAGATTTTGCTTAAGTTGCTTAACAGTTTAAGAAGTGTTTGGGCTGAGACAATGGTGTTTTCTACATATAAGATCATGTCATCCTCAAACAAAGATAACCTACTTTCGTTTTTCCTATTTGGATACTCTTTATTTCCTCCTCTTGCCTGATTGCCTTGGCCAGAACTTCCAATACTATGTTGAATAGGAGTGGTGACAGAGGGCAACCTTGTCTTGTGCTGGTTTTCAAGGGGAATGCTTCTGGATTTTGCCCATTCAGGACAACATTGTTTGTGGGTTTGTCATATACGGCTCTTATTATTTTGAGGTAACTTCCTTCACTATCTAGTTTATTGAGAGTTTTTAACGTGGAGGGATGTTTAATTTTACATAAGGCTTTTTCTGCACCTACTGAGATAATCATGTGGGTTTTGTTGTTAGTTAAGTTTATGTGATGAATCACTTTTATTAATTTGTGCATGTTGAACCAATCTTGCATTCTGGTGATGAAGGCAATTTGATTGTGGTGGATAAGCTTCTTGATGTGCTGCTGAATTTGGTTTGCCAGTATTTTATTAAGGATTTTTGCATTGATACTCATCAAGGATATTGGCCTGAAGTTTTCCATTTTTATTAGGTCTCTGCCAGGTCTTGGTATCAGGATGATACTGGCCTCATAGAAAAAGTTAGGGAGGAGTCCCTCCTTTTCAATGTTTTGGAATCATTTCAGCAAAAATGGTACCAGCTCTTCTTTGTGCCTGTGATTGAAATTTGGCTGTGACTCTGACTGGTCCTAGGGCTTTTTTATAATTTGGTTGGCAGGCTACTTATTACTGCCTCAATTTCAGAACTCATTACTGGTCTATTCAGGGATTCAATTATTTAAGAAATATATTTATCAGGTTATAGTTGCCATAAATAGTGATTCCTCTGATGGATCTGGAAAGAGTAAATTGAAAACCTTCCGGAAAGGATTCACCATTCTAGATGCCATTGGGAAAAACTGATTCATGGGAGGAGGTCAAAAACATTGACAAGAATTTGGAAGAAGTTTATTCCAGCTTTCATAGATGACTTTGAACGGTTCAAGACATCAGTGGAATAAGTTATTGCAAATGTGGTAGAAACTGCAAGAGAACTAGAATCAGAAGTGAAGCCTGAAGATGTGACTGAATTGCTGCAATCTCATGATCAAATAATGGAGGAGTTGCTTGTAATGAATGGGCAAAGAAAATTATTTCTTGATATGAAATCTACTCCTGATGAAGATATAATGGACATTCTTGAAATTTCAACAAAGTATTTAAATATTATAGAAACTTAGTTGATAAAGCAGTAGCAGGGTTTGAGAACAATGACTAATTTTGAAAGTTCTTCTGTGAGTAAAATGCTATCACACAGCATCACAAGCAACAGAGAAATCTTCCGTAAAAGGAAAGTCAATCAAGCAGCCACCTTCACTGTTGTCTTATTTTAAGAAATTGCCAGTCAAGTACAGTGGCTCACACCTGTAATCCCAGCACTTTGAGAGGCTGAGGCAGGCAGATCAAGAAATTGAGACCATCCTAACCAACATGGCGAAAAACCGTCTCTACTAAAAATACAAAAATTAGCTGGGCGTGGTGGCACACACCTGTAATCCCAGCTACTCAGGAGGCTGAGGCAGGAGAATCGCTTGAACCCGGGAGGTTTAGGCTGCAGTGAGCCGGGATCGTACCACTGTACTCCAGCTGGGCAACAGAGAGAGAGTCTGTCTCAAAAAAAAAATTTTTTTTAAGAAGAAAAAAAAAAAGAAATTGCCACAGCCACCCCAACCTTCAGCAACCACCATTCTGATCAGTCCAAAATATTCAGGTGACTCACTTTATTACAATATTTGCTTTATTGTGGAGGTCTGGTACCAAACTGGCAATATCTCCAAAGTATGACTGTACTGTAATTTTTTTTTAAGAACTAAAAACATATATAAGAAGCTCTCAAATTATGAGGCACATTCTTCAAAATCAAGCATAACTAAATTGCGCATTCACCTTTAGAACTTAAAGTCAATGTCACTTCTCAACATATAATCTGAAATATTCAAAGTAAATGGAATAAGCCACATCTCAAGGGCAGCATTCTAAATGGAATTTATTGAACCATTTTTAAGTTAGCTAATTTTCAGTTTTAAATATTTGACCTCTAGGTCCTTACACTCTCTTATATTCCTAATTTTGTGCTTTTCTTTAAGGAGAATTCCTAGAAGCCCTTAGGGAAAACAGGCTAGCTCACTTGTTAAACATGGAATAATCTGAACCAAAAGCCCAAATGCATAATTGTCTCCATATTTTTTGGAGCAGAACGTCGTTTGCAATTGATATTCCTCTCCATAGTTATGGTATTTTATTTCATATTCTGCATCTCTAACTGCACAAAGTGAACAACCAGGCTTCCAGTTATAAAATGTCTGTGCCTAACTCTTTAATGTCTATAATATTTGCTATATAATGTGCCATAAAGACAAAACTTGGTCCCTAAAACATTAAACAGAATTTAAAGCTAACAAAAATATTCAACAGAAAGACTATATATACAACCAGATCTCTCTGACTTATAGTCAACAATACAGCTATCCAGGGGATTTTTCTTTTAATTGGGTAGACTTAATTAGTAAGGGAAAAGCCATTAGGTGAGGGAGGGGTCCATACCCTGAGAAACTCAGATCTACAAATCCTTATCATCTCTGCCTTGTAAAGTGACACAAAAAAATTAAGACACCAAGGTCTCCAGTGCTCATATAATCTGAAGAGCAGCATTTCTCGTAAGCAAATTCTATTCTATCTATATTACAGCAGGTTCTAGAACATACTTCTGCTATGTTTATTAAATATGGTTTTTTCAGCATCACATATTCACCAAATTAACAGTTCTAAGACACTTTCAACAAGGAATAAAGGAACTAAAAAGACTCTCATCTCAATTCTATGTCATATTGTCATTTAGAATGCCTGGAGAACAGAACAGTAATTTAAATAAATTGAGCATATTTTCCTCAGGTAATTAGATTGTGTTTTCATTTAACTTGCCTGATGTATATTCTTCCTAGATTTCTATGAGACAAATGAGCCATTATTTTTAAGGTGACAAGAATACTCAATGAACTTGGGACAGCCTAAGGAAGTGATGGTTGAAGTCTAAATACAAGACAATCTAAACTCTCCTATCTTTACAGTAATTTTGGCCCATGAATTTTGCCTCTAGCTTTAATTGTGAATTCAACTTTCTGGCGAATGTACTGTGTGAGATTACAGTTGTTCAAACAATGGAATTCAATTGGTATTAATGCAGATGTCTTTATATAATTTAGAGAAGAACTGTTTCATTCTCATTAACCTGGCTCCAGAAAGCAGAGTGCAATCCCTCTGTTTTCCACAGAGCTAAAAATCACAGAAAAGACAAATAACTGGATATTTTAAACCAAAAATACTGATAATGTAGGATGAATATTTATTTTTTGTTGTTGTTCTAACTTAATCTTTAAATGACTTTTGTAGCATCTTAACAAACCTTTTGAGTACGAAATGTACTATGACTGATGTCATAAAGAGGCCTTTTGTTTCCACTGCAATTTGAAACAGGATGTTCCAGAAATCAAAACTGCATAGCAGAGCAAATATTCATACACTCTCAGCTGTTTCAGGTTCTTTCGAAATGTCATAGCTTTAAATATAGGTAAAAACAAGATGCCTATTAGGTTGGCCAAATGGAGAAAGACAAGGTACATAGAAAACAAAGCATGAACTGCCTCCCAAACCCTAATTATTCAGGAGAGAGAGCAAAAAGAAAGTGTGCATTGCTATGCTGCTAAATCAAGGATTATTCCCCTTCAAATCTGGTCAAGTCTGATCATTGGAGAGATATATTTTGTCAGGTATCCAGACAACAAACCTGACAGGTGGCTTGCAAAATGTAGGGAAGTGAACACTTATTGTTTAATCCACATTCTTGACATAGATAGGAAAATAGAGCATATCTGAGGTTATTCAGTCAGCCCTTGGGAGAGCTGGTCCCCCATTTCTCCTTCACCCAATCTTTCCAGGCTATTGCTCTGATGCAGCATCAAAGCCAGTAAAAGCACATTTGAAAATGAAAGGTCTATCACATTCCACGCTTCTTTTGAAACATCAAAAAGGCACAAAAAGAAGCGGTAGGACTAGAAAAAGCGGACAAGGAGCAGGACAGTGCCTGTTAGAACGGCAGGAATGGCTGGAGGTGAACCAATGTGAGGTCTGTGAAAAGGCAAGTGAGAGAACCAGAAATTTGCTGCTGACAAGATGAAACAGCCCACAGCTGTGTCATGCTAATAAAAAGTTAATTTCAACTTTCAGACACTCTTCATGGTACTTTACAGTTCAATGGCACCAAGCTCATCCATTGTGCTGCATCACCTGCAGAGGCTGGGTCTATTTACAAGCTCTCAGAATCCAGATAGAATTGAAGGAAACTATTTTATTCCTGGAAGATGTCCATGAGGATAAGAAAATTTGCGATTAGGTTGAACTGCTACCCCAGTATCCTTGTAAACTGGAGTTTCAGGCACCAAATAAGTCCTGAAACACAAACATGGGTGGATCAGGAGCTTTTCCTTAGCCCTAGTTCCTGCCATCACTGTCGAAATCTGGGGATAAAGCAGAGTTCAGCGGAAATAAAAAAATCTTAAATACCTTGATAAATCTGTGGTTACCCTTATGACCTACTTCTTTCAGGCTGAGATAGACAACCTACAAAACTTTTTTAAAAGTCATGTCCTAAGTTTTCTACTGTGTTATTTCCTGAGACCATAAATCCAAGTTGTTATGTATACATAGAAGCTGCCTCTAGAAATCTTGTGCTTGGTGATGTTTAAAAAATATGAGCAGAAAATGAAAATCCAATAATTCTTCACATGCACATCTTCTCAGTGCCATTGTACCCTGACCTCAGAAAATGTCATAGTGGCTATTTCACCCTATAAAGTAGAATAAGCATTACATTTCCTGCAGTAGCCATGTAATTTAGAAGAGCTATGTATCTGAAATTTTAAATATTTGGTGTGAATTTCAGCTTTGTCACTGATTGTTTCATTGTCACCAAGACATTTAATCTGTTCCAACCCACATCCCCTGATGTGCAAAATGAACTATAAAAGCTGCCCTGCCCTGCCCTGTTCACTTTACATGGATGTTATCAGGAGCTAATGAGAAAAATCCTTTGCAAACTGTGTAGAAAAGTATATTATTATTACACATAAAAAGATACTGCTGTGCCGAACAATGAGGATAGTCAAGATATTTGTTGAATTAATGAAAAAATTAATTACTCATAAAACTAAGTAATAAAAATTTACCATATGACTTTATTTCAACAAATATATTTCCATTTAATGCACTTTATGGTTGATGGTCGCAATATCCTTGAAATTCCATTGCATAGCCCTGAAGATATTAATTATATTTACTATAATACTTCTGTTTGCTATATTAACTTTTTTCTTAGATACTAGTTTTTTTAGTGTATTTAGTGTCTCACTTATATAAAGATGCTTGTTTTTAAGTATTCAATAAGTCTGTGTTCTTTGAGTACCTTTTTTTTTTAATCTCCCAGGTTCAAGTGATCCTCCTGCCTCAGCCTCCCGAGTAGCAGGGATTACAGGCATGTGCCACCACACTCAGCTAATTTTTGTATTTTTAGTAGGGAGAGGGTTTCACTGTGTGGGCCAGGTTGGTTTCGAATTCCTGACCTCAAATGATCCACCTGCCTCTGCTTCCCAAAGTGCTGGGATTACAGGCATGAACCATCATGCTCAGCCGAGCACCTTCGTTTTTGAGAATGCCAGTTGAATGGCTTTGCTACTCTATCCTGCCCAAGGTTATAGTGATAGAATGGTGAGACATGGTACCTAATGAGACATATTGGTAGTGTCTCTTCTATGAAGGTGAATTCCTCATCCTCCTGATCTTGGTAACTACCAAGGACACCACTCTACCTCTGGTGACTGAGGACATGCAGTGACTTTAGTTGCACATCCAGTGCACAAAGCGACCTCATAATGTGGGTACATATTATTGACCCATTCTCAGAAAAAGTAAGGGTTAGGAAAGAGGCAACCATCCCAGCTGCGCCAACTGATAGATAGTACTTGGTGATTGCCCCAAGGCCTCTTCCCTCCTGCTCTCTGTTAACTGTAGAGAGAAACTGGCAATTATCTCAACTTGCCCGGGAGGCCTCTCCCTCATGGTGCATCACTTTGAATCCCTCTCTTTCCTATTTTTCAGAAATGCTTCGATATTTCCCATCCTCTGATAATAATTCATTCTTGTTTTTGATTGATGATATGAAGGAGACACAAATTACAACATGAACAAAAGAAATGAACTTAGATTCCTAAGCAATTGGTTTGCTCATCACTCTATCAGTTCATCAACTTATTATGCAAATAACACGTGCTTTTGGTTGGAAATTCAAAATAGCACAAAAAAAGTATCCAAAGTAAAGTAAGACTTCTTCTCAGCCCAGTCAGTCCCTGAGTCCCACTCCCTGTAGATAAACACCATCAACCATTTCTTATATGCCCTTCCAGGAATTTTCCATGTTAATATGTCTATGAACATCATTATGTACCTTATTTCTGTTTAACTTAACAATATAACAATATATCTTGAAGATCTGTCCATATCAGCACATGCAGATACACTGAATTCTTTTTAATGGTTATATAACAATTTATTATATGACCACAACAAAATCTGTTTAGTCAGTCTCCTGTTGATGGACAGACATATGGCTGTTTCCTGGCTTTTGCTTTTCAGACCTCTCTGTATATAGATGGAAATAAAATCAGAGGGCAAATTGCTAGATTTGCTAATAGGCCTTCCAAGATTGGCATGTTTTAAATTTTAATAGTATTGTCCAATTGCATTTCAAAGAGGGTGTTGCAATTTTTACAACTCCTGCATTGCATATGTAGCTGTATCCTTACACCCTTAGCCACCGTGTATTTCCATATTTTATAACTATTACCACTATGATAGGTGAAAAATTATTTAATCATCTGAATTTGCATTTCTTTAATTATGAATGAGATTGAGATTCTTTTAAACATGCATAAAAAGATATTTTTCTTTCTGAACTCCTCTTTCATACATATCCTTTGCCTATTTTGTGAGGTCATTTATATTTTTCTTGTTGGCCTATACTAATGTTTTACACACGTATAGAGAAGATATAGTACATATACAGTGCAGATGTGGCAAAAAGTCATACAACTTCTTTGGAATGCAGTTAGAGATGAAGATGCATGTGTACAAGTACAGCTTTCTTTAAAATTTTGCCTTTGCCTTCAATTACTGTAGTTTTATGAAAGAAATTTAATATTTTACAGTAAAATTTATTCCTATTCCTCCTTCATTGTTAATATCTACTTAGATTTTTTTCTTACTTAGGAAAATATTATCCACTCCAAGATTACTTTATATTTTTTCCATGATGCCCTTATAAAATTTTTTCAATTTTGCATTGTATCTTTAAAGCTTTGGTAGAAATTCAAAATAGCAAATCGAGAATGTGCTTTAATGCAATGAGTGAGACAGAGGTCTATTTTTTTTCCTAAATGGCTGAAAATGTTGTCTCAATGCCATCTATTAAATAATCCATCTTTCCTCACTGATTTAAAATGCCAACTTTATCATACACTGGATTCCCTGAAGTGTTTGGACCTACTTAAGATTCTGTTCTGTTCCATTGATCTGTCTGCCTATGCAGATACTTTAGAAACGAATACATTTATGTAGCTATAATTTAGCCTATGTGAGTCTATTTCCAGGCTTTAGTTATTTGTATTCTGCAGTATGTTTATTTGTCATTGTGTACCTCGGGTTTCACTTCCTCAAGGGTAAAGATTATGTATTCTCTTCCCTCTGTAATTCTCTAAAACATGAGTCTCTGCCAAGTTTGGTATTTTGAAAACTGAAATCAAGCCATGTCCTTAGGCAGAACCAGTGGTGGTCTGAGTGATTTCAGTGAGTGAAGCCCCTGCTCAAAATATTCAACCTCTAAATGTAATATATAAAACACTATGACAGTTTATTCCTTTCATTAAAGGCACACTCCTTTAAACACTAATATTGTACGGGGTACTGAGAAAATGTTCATCATAATTTCTCCTTGGTCTAAGTTTTGGTAGAAAGGCAGCATGAACTAACACTTAAGAGTCATGAAGTCTGTTAAAAATAGCACATATTCCATTTCATTTAATATCAAAAAATAGCCTATAAAATTGGCATTATTAATGTCACTTTACAGAGGAGGAAATAAGCTTAGAAAAGTAAGTTAATTTGTCAAGTTAGTTAGCGGCAAACCCTGGATTCACACCCAAGCCTGTCCGATGCCAAACATTGTGTTCTTGCTCTCCCATGCCACCTCCCAGAGACAGAGATCCTCAAACAGTAATGGAACATAGTTTCCACTTCTTGTGCCAGCCCTGCAGTGGCTACCTTGATCACTGAATGGAGAATAATTTCTAGCTGCAACCATGCTCCTCAGGAAACAGGACCATGATAAATGATTGACATCTGCCACAGAAGTCAAAGGCAGCAGTGGCCATACAGGACACTGTATTAGTCATTGTGCTACAACACAACATAGGAGAGCAAAGGAACGTTTTCCCAACTTCACAGTTATGTTTAGGAACAACCCTAAAAATCAGTCAGTCGACAAAATTTCACCCCCTAAATAAAGCCTAAGAAGCCAACGTTAAAAATAAATTTTGAGAAATATAGTAAATAAGAGATTTATATGTGGCATCCAAAGTATACCAGTCCTGCCAACTTGACACACCAAATGTTCAGACCCATTTTGTAATAATCAACTTAGCTCTAGTAGTCATAGGACGGCCGTACCTCAAACCGGTTTTCCCCAGGCAGAAGAGAAAGAAGAAACTCTATTCCATTCTAGAGGTATGTATCAAATCAAGTACCTGATCTTTGAATCAAGCTCTACTCAGATCCACCAGTTCTAAGAACTGGGCCCCTGGGTTTGTGTGATACGCAATAGTTCCACATCTGGCCTCTCTGGAGTAGCCATTGAGTGGCCACCCAACTCTTATTCCTCTTTCCTCTCCCTCGGGGACCTGCAAATTTATTTAAGTTTTTGGCCCACTTTCCCAGCTTCATATGGCTCAGGTAAGATTAGCCTCATTCCAGCCCCTCATAACCCACGTGTAATCCCATGCCCCTTGTCAGTAATTGGATTAGCAATGGGACTAATTGCTATTAGCCATTAACAATGTGACTGGATTCAGAGTCCTGAATTGTAGTAGAGGTCTGCTATAAGCATAAAAAATGTTCTACCTTGCTCCTCTGGAATAGCACCAGGAAACAATCATTACTTTTTATCTGGTCAGTCTCCTTTGCTGATATAAGATCCAGAACTGCTGCAACACATGCTCACCAGCCATCATTCAGAGGAGGGCAGAGCCAAAAGGATCACAGGGAGTTGAACCTGTAGCCCTCATGGACTCAGCCATGATGCCCACAAGAGCTCTGAACTTGCAGTTACTGAAGCAATAAACAAGTTTAAATTGTAAGCCAATGCTAGCCTGCAAATGTTTCCTAACTGACATCACTTATACACCTCCGCTATGAATCTCTGAGACAGTCACTCTCTAAATTCTAGACAAGGATTCTCAAACTATTTACCTACTTATAGGACGCTGTAGGAGTTAAGAGCATAGGCTGAAACCCCTGGACCTGCCACTTGTTTTCTGTGTGACCTTGGCAAGTTATCTAAACTCTCCAAGCATGTTCTTCATCTGTAAACTGGGGACAATTGTCACATCTAAAAGTCATGTGAAGATTGAGGCAACTCATGCCTAGGGCTTAGAATCCAGCCTGGCATATACATACTGTCCTGATTACATGTACTTTTGTCAATACCTGTGCCTAATTTTCCTCTCCCCAACAGTGACCCCAATTTCACACTTCCTGTGTTTATTTGCATTTCACAGTCTTCAATCGTGAATCTAATCCACGTGTCTGTCTAGCCACTGAGCCCCAGTCATTCCAAGTTCAGACTGTTTTCAAATACAGCTGTAGTCATTGACATTTTCCCATCTGGGAATCCCAGAGATGATATAGCTCATGTAAGACTGTAACCTAAAGAAATGCAAGTCTAATGCTAATTGGTATCTTGTAGATTTTAATCCAGTCTTCTTATCACAGCACTACTACTACTACTACTACTACTACTATTACTACTACTACTACTACTGCTACTTCTTCTTCATCATCATCTTTTATTTATTTATTTTTTGAGACAGAGTCTCATACCATCCCCCAGGCTGGAATGCAGTGGTGCAATCTTGGCTCACTACAAACTTCGCCTCTGGGGTTCAAGCGATTCTTCTGCCTCAGCCTCCCAAGTAGCTGGGACTAAAGGTGGGTGCCACCATGCTGGCTATTTTTTTTTTTTTAGTAGAGATGGGGTTTCGCTATGTTAGCCAAGATGGTCTCAATTTCCTCACCTTCTGATCCACCTGCCTCGGCCTCCCAAAGTGCTAGGATTACAGGCATGAGCCACCATGCCCAGTCAATACTTCTTTAGAGCCTGCTGCTGTGGGTTAATGTGTACAGAAAAATAAGATATTAATTACAATGAATATTTACTTCTTTCTCCATGAACAATCATTCTACTACAGTAACCCTCCTTTCTCATTTGGCTCCAGTTGTTTAATTCATTTGGCATTTTTTTTTTTTTCCTATGAGATGTTAGGCTGAATTTCAAAAAGAGACTGATAAGGCACATTTTCAAATACATCTTTCAAATTTCTTTTCTTCTTGAAAATAATGTTGAACAGTCCTCATACCATTAAACATGGCAATTGAGTTGACGGGACAGCTCCTTTCAAAGCGCATACCTACGGCTATTTTCATACCCTGGCATAGCTTGTCTGCTGCTTTCCAAGCAGGTTCCCTGGGAACTGTGCCATGTTCCGCTATCATTTTCTGCTTATAGGAAGGAAGTGAGAGATCAGGATCGTTAGAGTCTATAAACACTTGAATGCTTAGAAATGCAAAGCAATGAGCGATTTTGCAGGGCTGCCTGAGAAAAGGAGTGGAGAGGGGAGAAAAGAAATTATGTCTTGAAAATCCAATGGGTACCATTCTCACATGATGTCTAAACAGACAGGAATTCAAGTTGAGCATTTGAATGTTAAAAGAAAATAGACAATGCGATGATCTTCCCAGCAAAATAGGAGCCATACATGAGCTGCCTTGAATGGAAAAGGGAAGAAAAAAGGAAAAACAAAGATCAAATGAGACACAGGGAAAAGAGGCAGACAGATTGTCAGGGAGAGTACAGTTAAGATTTCTGTAGTTTTACATGAAAATGTAATTCTGTTTCATAAAAGGAATTAAAATGAGAGAAATAAGAATAAGTCAGGCTGAACTTCAGAATCCATGATACCCTGACCTATAATATCTCCTGATCTAACTCCAACAATTTCAGGTAGCCAATTTGATGGTATATCATTCTGAAAATGATTTATGGGACCAAAAAAGCAACTCTGGAGCATCTAAACTACCTGGTTCAAATATGAGAATGTTATTTTCAAATTTTTCTTTAGCTGCTCCACAGTTCCAAGGCAAATTAATAGAAAGCCAATGAGATATCAATGTGTGCTCTGTATTGTTCTTTTTTGTGTGATATGTATAACCTTTCCTCATCTGCACAGATAGAGAGGCCTATTTTGGTGTGCCTTTTTAATTTGCTGCTTGTCCATGAAATGAAATGCTCCTGAGAAACTAGAGCGGTAAAGAACTTAGAACAGGTGATAAAAACCTCATTTTTGTACTGTTGCTCAATGACATTGCACTGCTGAAGCTGCACAGCAGTTAATGGCCATGGAAATTATACTGGCCCACAAGCCCTTGGACAGGAAGAAAACTAACTGTGAGAACTTGAATTTTATTGAAAATCAAAAGCCAACTGATAGGATGCTCTCTGAACTCACCCAGGAAATGCTTAGTCAGACTCATCAGATATAACAATACTCAGAAAAAGATTTAGAAGCAGAGCCTAGGGAATTGTAAAAGAAAAAAAAAAAGCCTCTCACACACATCACGGCAAATTTTACAAAGTATATGAAAGGCTTCAGGAAAAAGTAGATTGCAAGACAGTATACCACAGCTATCAAACATCTAGTGGATTTTTAAGTTCAATAAATTCCTAGCCACTGTAATTGTGCCTACAAACACAGAGTTTTAAAAAAAAAAAAAAGGCAAAGTAAGCAAAGAATAATTTTAAGACTAGAGGATATTTTTCTAAATAAACATAAGGGAGGTTTGTATACAAGGACATATATTATGAGGATGGCTATGTAAAACAGTTATTCCTTACTCATGAGTTCTGCAAGTGTCTACTGAGTACTACTCTGGGCTAGTATCTGTTCTATGTACTGTGGTTACAACATCTCTACTCCTACAGAATTTGTTTTCTCATTAGGAAGAAATGCAAAATATGTTTATGAAGTTACATTCAATAACTGTAAATGATCAAGATCAGCCACTTTGCTTAATAGTTTTTTAAATTTATTTTGTATAGACAATTCCACTGGAGTTTACTCAATACTCATACCACACTTCATTGGCCAAAGCAAGCCACATGGCATCACCCAATGGGTGGGTTGGGAGTTGATATTTGAAGGTTGATATCATGAGGAAGAGATGTAGAAACCTATCTGGGTCACAGCACCTTTTCACACACTCAAAAAACATGATTCCTTTATGTGGAGTATTATTATATTTATGAAATGTACATTTTTAATTTTTTTCATGTTTATGGGTTGTTACATAGAAGCCATCTTAGTGCCAATAAATATTTAACATTTACCACTTTCAGTAGGAAAAAGAATTTCTATCTCTGCTTCATTATTATGCTAAACACTTTCAGGGTTCCGTTTTCCTTTTTTCTTTCTTCAAATGACAAAATAAAGTGCAATCAAATATTCAAACCATTGAACAAACAACCATACAAAAGGTAACACTGTTGAAAATGAATTGTCACCCACAGCTCCACTATGCAATTGAATTTTGGTGAGCTGACATAAGAGATTCCAAATTTAATAAAGAAAGGTAATCAAGATGGGTAAGAATATAACATAATAAAAAGGTGGATTGTATGGAAATTGAATTTTTCAAAGTCTCTCTATCAAGTAAGGCACAGGTGCTGGACTGTCATAATTGACCATGGAGTTTTCTATTGGAAGACTATCCTGGGACCCAGTATTCCAGCTCTTGTCTGTCTGGGGTGAGGAAGACAGGGGTCTGAGCCCTGACTGCAGTCCAAAGGAGCCATTATCATAATGTCTGCCATAATATAGTTCCACCGAAAGAGTACAGAAGACCAGATGCATTAATCTTCTACCCAGAGTCAAGGGATGGGAGAATAGGGAACCAGGTGATTGATGCCCTTTCTTTCTGCATGTCTCTCTTTTTTTAATATATCCACACTTAATCCAGTGAAATCACATACCTGGGCTACTAATATGTGAAATAGGCTATACATTTTTTAAGATAGTCTACAGAAGTTTTTCTGTACCAATGCCCTTCAATGACTCTCTTACTTTCTCTGAGGTTCAATTTTCTCACCTCCACGATGAAAAAGGATAATTACATGAAATAACCTTTGTAAAAGTAACATAGCATTAAGCAGGGACATAGTAAGTCCTCAATGTGAGTTACTGAATAAACAAGCTACTATCATTCTTAATAGGAGACTAAAACTGCATATATTGGTGATAGTAAAAATTCATCTAATCCTAGATACATCTATCACCTATCACTAAGATAACAGAATAATCAAGAATAATTATTTTCATTTTATTACTAAATTTATTTGACACAAAGGCTCACTCTGTCACCCAGGATAGATTGCAGTGGCGTGATCCTGGCTCACTGCAATGTCTGCCTCCCAGGTTCAAGCAATTCTCGTGCCTCAGCTTCTGAGTAGCTGGGATTACAGGCACATGCCACCACACCCAGCTAATTGTTGTATTTTTATTTTGGTACAGACAGGGTTTCACCATGTTGACCAGGCCGATCTCGAACTCCTGACCTCAAGTGATCCACCACCTCAGCTTCCCGTAGTTCTGGAGTTACAGGCATGAGTCACCACTCTCCAGCTAAGAATATTTTTTAAACCAACACTGGAACTTAAAACAATTTTATTTAAAATACAGCAAACTGGATATGATCAGTGAATACAGAACTTCAAAATGTCCTATGAAATACAGAATTTAATTTCTAATCAATCAATTGCCTGTCTTCCTTCTCATATTTTTAATTAAGCTTTTGAAAACATTGGTTTTTCATATTATTTTATGTCTAATTTCCAAATGAAATTTGTTTATCAGAGAAATTACTGCTTAGGAAGCTGATGTTTTACCTACTTACATCTTTCAATCAGCTATAGAATAACATTTTAAGTGTATTAAAAATTACAAATTTTCTATCCTGGAAATAAATGCACAATACTTCAACTGTTTTCTAAACTGTTTAATATTTTTCTAATCCTGCTAGGCTTTTAGTAATGTTTTTGATTCACTAGTTTTCAAAAGAGATTTATGAGACACTTTTCTATTTTCTTTAGAGTGAGTTGAAAACAGTTCATAATATAGCAATCATTGCTGAATTGCACGTATATAAACTTCTCACAACACTATAAGTAATATATAAGAATCAATGATGATTTTATATCTGATTGTTGGCTCAATGCCATGTTATAAAAAAGAATTGCTTTGTGTGTATTCTAGTATTCTTGTATTTTCTCTTGAGAAAATTTGCCAGTAACTTTTGCAGTCTTTTATCCTCAATCAGTTTTACTTGGAGTTCTTCAGAAAAAAAGGGATTGAGAGTAGTATACAAAAACGTATTCAACCTCAAACATATTGATACGTATTCAATATTCAACCTAACCGGAATCTGTTAGACTCTAATCTGTTCTCAACTCAGGAAAAAAAATTTAGACAAACTAGGCAAGATTAATTTATTAGAGGTCTTACGTTTAATTTTAAGACATAGAATTAGGTTTTAATA
Organism: Saimiri boliviensis; assembly: GCF_048565385.1. Lineage (NCBI taxonomy): Eukaryota > Metazoa > Chordata > Mammalia > Primates > Cebidae > Saimiri > Saimiri boliviensis. The sequence continues at coordinate 150,725,025 of NC_133451.1, read as the reverse complement.
TATGTTTATTACTAAAGGCTTAATACATAAATTAATTTATTAACATAATATCTAGATGTTCTAATGTTAAAAAATCAGAAGATTCATATATACAAGGAATGCCACACACTGATCATCTCCAGAACATAATAATCTGCCTCTTTCAATCACAGCATCTCTCAGAACCAACACTGTGTAATGACCTCACAAGTTTCCCTAAGGAAGTCATACTGGGCAAGATATGCTGCAAGAACAAGCAACCCTCGAAATCTCAGCAGTTTGAAACCACAGAGTTTTATATCTGGCTCATGCTATGTGTCCATCATAGGCCTCTGCTCCTCACAGCCTCTCAGGGATCCAACTTGCTTGTGTTTAAAGGCAGTAAAGATTCTTTCTAAAAGTCATGAACATCACTTCTTCTGACACTCACTTCATTGGTCAATGCAAGCCATATGGCATCACCCAAGTTCATGTGGGCAGGGAAGTAAAATTTTTCCATGAGCTGGGGATAGCCAGATATATGTGGTGGACACCTCATACTCACTTTGTGATAAAGGAAAGAAGTAAAAGAGCAGAAGTTTTAAAAATTGGCCCAGAGGAGGAGGATCCCAGATGGCCGAATAGGAACAGCTCTGGAGTGCAGTTCCCAGTGAAAACGCAGAGGGTGAGTGATCACCGCATTTCCAAATGAATTTTTACTGCCCACAGACCATGAGATTTCCAGGCAGAAAAGTGCCACAAGTCTCCTGCATGGCTGTTTCACAAATCCAGGTGCCACTTCAACTGACAACTGGAAAGCCTGGGAGACAGAATCGCCTGTTCAACTGAAAAAAAAGGGGGCTGAAACAGCGAGCCATGTGATCTGGCTCAGCTGGTCCCACCCCCACAAAGACCAGCAATCTGTAACACTCTGTATTGAGAGTTTCATGGCAAGCAAGCTGGACCAGAGACGGTCCAGCTCTGTGGGAGGAAGGGTGTCTGCCATTACTGGGGCAGTCCACCATTACTGAGGCAGTCCGCCACTACCGAGGCAGTCCGCCACTACTGAGGCAGTCTGCCATTACTGAGGCAGTTCTAACTATATGCCTATGAACAAAACCTCAAGGAATTTCACACAGCAGCTGGGCAGAGCCCATGGCAGCTCAATAACGCCTCTGCTGGCAGACTGTGACTAGGCTACCTCCTTGCTGGGCAGGGCATCTCTGAAAAAAGGCAGCAACATGTCAGGTACTTATAAATAAAGCCCCACCTTCCCAGGACAGAGCACTTGGGGAAAAAAAGGCAGTTATGAGTTGCCCTCAGCAGACTTAAACGTACCTGCCCAGCAGCTCTGAACAGAACAACAGAGCTCACAGCTCAGCACTTAAACTCCTATAAGGGACAACTGTCTCCTCAAGCAGCTCCCTGACCCCCTTATAACCAAAGAGACACCACATAAAGGAGAGCTCAGGCTGACATCTGGTGGGTATCCTTCTGGGACAAAGATAACAGAAGAAGAAACTGGCAGCAACCCTTACTATTCTGCAGCCACTGCAGGTGATCCTCAGACAAGCAGGGTCTGGAGTGGATCTCCAGCAGTCCTACAGCAGGGTAGAATTAATAGGGACTAACAGGCTCCTATAGGGAGCCTATTAGAAGGAGACTAAGAAACAGAAAGAAATAACTTCATCAGCAACAAAAAGGATGTCCAATCAGAGATACCATCTGAAAGTCACCAACCACAAAGACCACAGGTAGATAAATCCACAAAGATGGGAAGAAACCAGTGCAAAAAGGATGAAAACACCCAAAATCAGAATGCTTCTCCTCCTCCAAGGGATCACAACTTCTCACCAGTAAGGAAACAAGGCTGGATGGAGAATGAGTCTGATGAATTGACAGAAACAGGCTTCAGAAGGTGGGTAATAACAAACTTCTCTGAGCTAAAAGATCATGTTCTAACCCAATGCAAAGAACCTCAAAAAAAGCTTTGATGAAATGCTAATGAGAATGGACAGCTTAGAGAGGAATATAAATGAATCAATGGAGCTGGAAAACACAAGAACGTCGTGAAGCATACACAAGTTTCAATAGCTGAATCAATCAAGCAGAAGAAAGGATATCAGAGATTGAAGATCAATTCAGTGAAATAAAATGAGAAGGCAAGATTACAGAAAAAATAGTAAAAAGAAATGAACAAAGCCTCTAAGAAATATGAGATTATGTGAAAAGGCCTACTCTACGTTTGATAGGTGTACCTGAATGTGACGGACTGAATGAATCCAAGCTGGAAAACACTCTTCAGGATATTATCCAGAACTTCCCCAACCTAGCAAGGCAGACAAACATTCAAGTCCAGGAAATATGGAGAACACCACAAAGATATTCCTCAAGAAGAGCAACCCCAAGGCACATAATTGTCACATTCACCAGGGATGAAATGAAGAAAATGCTAAGGGCAGCCAGAGAGAAAGGTGAGGTTTCCCACAAAGAGAAGCCCCTTCAGACTCACAGTGGATCTCTCAGCAGAAATCCTATGAGCCAGAAGAGAGTGGAGGCCAATATTCAACATCCTTAAAGAACTTTCAAACTAGAATTTCATATCCAGCCAAACTAAGCTTCATAAGCGAAGGAGAAATAAAATCCTTTATGAACAAGCAATTGCACAGAGATTTCATCACCACCAGGCCTGCTTTATAAGAGCTCCTGAAAGAAGCACTAAACATAGAAAGGAACAACCAATACCAGCCACTCCAAAAATGTACCAAATGGTAAAGAGCATTGATACAATGAAGAAAATGCATCAACTAATGGGCAAAACAACCAGTTAGCATCAAAATGGCAGGATCAAATTCACACATATCAATATTAACCCTAAATGTAAATGGGCTAAATGCCCCAATCAAGAAACAGACTGGTAAACTGGATAAAAAGTCAAAATCCATTGGTGTGCTGTATCCAGGAAGCTCATCTCACATGCAAGGATACACATAGGCTCAAAATAAAGAGATGGAGGCAGATCTACCAGCAAATGGAGAGAAAAAAAAAAAAAAAAAGCAGGAATTGGAATCCCAGTCTCTGATAAAATGGACTTTAAACCAACAAAGATCAAAAGAGAAAAGAAGGGCATTACATAATGGTAAAAGGATCAATGCAACAAGAAGAGCTACCAATTTTAAATATATACACGCCCAATACAAGAGCACCCAGATACATAAAGCAAGTTCTTAATGACCTACAAAGAGATTAGACTCCCATACAGTAATAGTGGGAGACTTTAACACTACACTGTCAATATTAGACAGATTGACAAGATAGAAAATAAACAAGGATATCCAGGACTTGAACTCAAACCTGGACCAAGCAAACCTAATAGACATTTACAGAACTCTCACCCCAAATCCACAGAATATACATTCTTCTCAGCACCACATTACACCTGCTCTAAAATTGACCACATAATTGGAAGTCACACCTCAGCAAATGTAAAAGAACAGAAATCATATCAAACAGTCCCTCAGAGCACAGTGCCAACGAGTTAGAACTCAGAATTCAGAAACTCACTTAAAACTGCACAACGTCATGGAATCTGAACATCTGACTCTTGAATGTTGACTAGATAAACAATGAGATGAAGGCAGAAATAAAGATGTTTTTTGAAACCAATGAGAATGAAGACACAACATACCAGAATCTCTGGGACACATTTAAAGCAGTGTCTAGAGGAAAATTTATAGCAATAAATGCCCACATGAGAAGCAAGGAAAGATCTAAAATCAACACCCTATCATCAAAATTGAAAGAGCTAGAGGAGCAAGATCAAGAAAACTCAAAACCTAGCAGAAGACAGGAAATAACTAACATCAGAGCAGAACTGAAGAAGACAGAGACACAAAAAAGCCTTCAAAAATCAATAAATCCAGGAGCTGGTTTTTTGAAAAGATCAACAAAATAGACCATTAGCCAGATTAATAAAAAAGAAAAGCGAGAAGAATCAAATAGATGCAATAAAAAATGATAAAGGGGATATCATCACAGATTCCACAGAAATACAAATCACCATCAGAGAGTACTATGAACTCTATACACATAAACCAGTAAACCTGGAAGAAATGTATAAATTCATGGACACTTACACTCTCCCAAGCCTAAACAAGGAAGAAGTCAAAACCCTGAATAGACCAATAACAAGGGCTGAACTTGAGGCAGCAATTGAAAGCTTACCAAGTAAAAAAAGTCCAGATCCAGATGGGTTCACAGCCAAATTCTACCAGACATACAAAGAGAAGCTTATATCACTCCTGAAACTATTCCAAACAATACAAAAAGAGGAAATCCTTCCTAAATCATTTTATGAGACCAATATCATCCTGTTACCAAAACCTGGCAGAGACTCAGCAAGAAAAGAAAACTTCAGGCCAAGATCCATGATGCACATAGATGGAAAAATCTTCAATAAAATACTGGTAAACTGATTGCAACAGCACATCAAAAAGCTTATCCATCACGATCAAGTAGGCTTCATCCCAGAGATGCAAGGCTGGTTCAATATATGCAAATTTATAAACATAATTCACCACATAAACAGAACCAAAGATAAAAACCACGATTATCTCAATAGACGCAGAGAAGGCCTTTTACAAAATTCAACAGCCCCTTATGCTAAAAACTCTCAATAAACAAGATATTAACAAAATGTATCTCAAAGTAATAAAAGCTATTTATGACAAACCCACAGCCAATATAATACTGAATGGGCAAAAACTGGAAGCATTCCCTTTGAAATCTGGCACTAGACAAGGATGCTCTCTCTCACCACTCCTATTCAATATAGTATTGGAAGTTCTAGCCAGAGCAATGAGCAAGAAAAAGAAATAAAGGATATTCAATTAGAAAAGGAGGAAGTCAAATTGTCTCTATTTGCAGATGACATGATTGTCTATTTAGAAGACCCCATCGTCTCAGCCCAAAATCTCCTTAAACTGATAAACAACTTCAGCAAAGTCTCAGGATACAAAATCAATGTGCAAAAATCACAAGCATTCCTATAAACCAATAACAGACTTAAAGAGAGCCAAATCAAGAATGAACTCCCATTCACTACAAAGAGAATAAAATACCTAGAAATACAACTAACAATACAATTGCTACAAAGAGAATAAAATGCCTAGGAATACAACTAACAAAGGATGTAAAGGACCTCTTCAAGGAGAACTACAAGCCATTGCTCAATGAAAAGAGAGAGGACACAAACAGATGAAGAAACATTCCATGTTCATGGTTATGAAGAATCAATATCGTGAAAATGGCCATACTGCCCAAAGTAATTTATATATTCAATGCTATCCCCATCAAGCTACCAATGACCTTCTTTACAGAACTGGAAAAAAACACCTTTAATTTCATATGGAACCAAAAGAGAGCCCTCATAGCCAAGTCAATTCTAAGCAAAAAGAACAAAGCTGGAGGCATCATGCCACCTGACTTCAAACTATACTACAAGGTTACAGTAATCAAAATAGCATGGTACTGGTACCAAAACAGAGATGTAGACCAATGAAACAGAACAGAGGCCTCGGAGGCAACACCACACATCTACAACCAACTGATCTTTGACAACCCAACAAAAACAAGCAATGGGGAAAGGATTCCCTGTTTAATAAATGGTGTTGGGAAAGCTGGCTAGCCATACACAGAAAGCAGAAACTGGCACCCTACCCTAAATTTAGATGTAAACTTTCTGACATCTTACACTAAAATTAACCCCAGATGGTTTAAAGACTTAAACATAAGACCTAACACCATAAAATATTTAGAAGAAAACCTAGGCAAAACCATTCAGGACATAGGCATAGGCAAGGACTTCATGACTAAAACACCAAAAGCACTGGCTGCAAAAGCCAAAATAGACAAATGGGATCTAATTAAACTCTAGAGCTTTTGCACAGCAAAAGAAATAATCATTAAAGGGAACCAGCTACAAAAAGAATGGGGAAAAATTTTTGCAATCTACCCATCTGACAAAGGACTTATATCCAAATCTACAAATAACTAAAACAGATTTACAAGGAAAAAAAAAAACATTCAAAAATAGGCAAAATATATGAACAGACACTTTTCAAAAGAAGACATATATGAGGTCAAGAAACATGAAAAAATGGTCATCACTGGTCATTAGAGAAATGCAAATCAAAACTACATTGAGATACCACCTCACACCAGTTAGCATGGTGATCATTAAAAAATCTAGAGAGAACAGATGCTAGAGAGGATGTGGAGAAATAGGAACACTTTTACACTGTTGGTGGGAGTGTAAATTAGTTCAACCATTGTGGAAGACAGTGTGGCACTTACTCAAGGACCTAGAAATAGAAATTTCATTTGACCCAGCAATCCCATTACTGGGTATATATCCAAAGGATTATTAATTGTTTTGTTATAAGGACACATGCACACAAATGTTCACTGCAGCATTGTTTACAACAGCAAAGACTTGGAACCAACCCAAATGCCTATCGATGATAGACTGGACAGGGAAAATGTGGCACATATCCACCAGCGAATACTAAAGCAGCCATAAAAAACGATGAGTTTGTGTCCTTTGTAGGGACATGGATGAACCTGGAAACCATCATTCTCAGCAAACTGACACAAGAACAGAAAATCAAACACTGCATGTTCTCACTGTGGGTGTTGAACAATTAAAACACATGGACACAGAGAGGGGAGCATCACACACTGGGGTCTGTGGGGGGAGACTGGGGGGTGACAGTGGGGGGTAGGGAGTTGGGGAGGGATAACATGGGGAGAAATGCCAGATATAGGTGATGGGGATAGAGGCAGCAAACCACATTGCCATGCATGTACCTATGCAACAATCCTGCATGTTCTGCACATGTACCCCAGAACCTAAAATGCAATGATATATACACACACATAAATACATATACATATACATTTACATATATATATATATATATATGCCCAGAAAATACCCAAACTCTTTTCAATGCCATTCATCCTATTTCATTATAACTCACATCAGAAAGAAGAGTAGTGAACAGAGTAAAAGTTACCATTTCCCTCATAGTATATTCTACTTGTAAATGCAGGGTTTAAATGATCTTTTCTTCCTCTTGCATTTCCATGATAAAACTAAATGTGAACTTGGCTGGATTCAGAACTTCCCAGCAAACTTAGGAATAGGTTAGTGCAGACTTGAGATTATTAGATTAAAATGAATACTTCCTAATGTTTATTTACAGTCTATACCAGATGCTATTCATAGTGGCTTATATGGATCATGGCATATAATCTTCATAGCAACATGTATGAAGTAGATAGATGCTATCCCTATCCTCATGTTCCAAGTAAAAAAAGTTAAGAAGAACAAAGAACTCATTAAGTGAAAGAGGATAGATTCCATCCCAGGCATGGACTCCACAGCCCATACTCTCAATCAACACATAACAGCGAGTAACACTGATAAAATATGTTATTATATAATGCCATTTGAATTTGTGTATTTACATAAATGCCTCTGTACAATTGTAATTCCGAGAAAGAGGTTTGAAAACAGCATTCCGGTACATTCCTCCATTTTTGAAAAAAAGCACTGGCTTTTCACTTATTCAGATTTCATATATTAAATGGAAAAATATGCAAAAACTGTCTTTGAGTGGATTTTATAAACTTTACATGGCTCTAAAATAATTAGAGAATTTAAACTTTTACCAAAAATGAGACTGAAAATTTATGAAGAGCATACTGGGATCATGACAATATTCACAGATGCCACATTTATAACTCTAGAATGACATCCATGGAGACCATGTAAATGTCACCCCTGAAGTTGTGCAATGCACAATGTGTGTGACCATATGCTGAGGCCCTAATGTTTTTATGGGAAATCTGCCATCACCTGTATTTCTATTCTGATGCCATGTCTTAATAGGCAGTCTTATTTTAATTTTTGTTTCCCAAATAGCTGTAAAATTTTAATACATTAAGTTCTTCTTTAAATTGGAAGTAGAGAATGTTGTCATACTAATATGATAAGCATTATAAAAACCAGTCTTAAATGAGCTCATCTCATGTTGTCATTCCATATGCTTAAACAGTCAGTGACTGGGTCTACATATGTAAATTATATTAACTGAACTGGGAGCTGCAAAAATAGTTGAATGTAAGGAACTATATTTACTCAAGCATACAATAACCACTAATCAATTCAACTATTTTAAAACTTCTTAGAAATATAGCACATTACAGACATTATATGTACTGGTATTTATGGGGGAAAATCATAATTATTTTCAAGCATGCAAAAAAGAAGCACTACTTCAATTCATCAATTTCAACAGCGTCTTATTCCAATCTCAGGAATACTGCTCGATTATTCCTCTCCTTCCACAGGACTCCATTACAGACCCCAAGGGATCTCTCCACTATTGCTATGGTGTCTTAATTTTGTTTAAATCATATTTTCAATCCTCCAACCCACTCCAATGTCAGCAAAGTGCTGTTGATCTTGAGAGGTCCTTTGTTGTAAATCCCACTGAGCCACTTTCTGCAGAGAAGCTCCCCCTTTGAAGACTTGCCCCAGTGGTCCTTGTATTGGCTGCTTCACTAAAGGAATAAAGCAGCATGCCTTAGGTAAAAATTTTTGCAGTGCCTTTTCAAACAGTGTTTGTACACGTTAGTAGTCATCACAGAGTCTCTGCTGACCTAAAAGATTTTGCAGCTTTATAAAAGCTGTAGCAGATGCTAAGAATATTCATCAACTCCTTTCTTCTTTTGAAACAGGCCCAATAAGGAATGACTTGTGGGCAAATATTGATTTCTTTTCCCAAAGATCAACTATTAAGTATGAAAGAACACCTAAACACAAAATCGAAAGGTTTACATTGTCAAACTAGGACAGAATGTAGACCACCACACCTTCCAACCTGAGGACACACGGGCCAAGGAACAAATCAGAAACGTAATGCCTGTGGCACTTCCTGTGAGTCTTCTCTGGCAGCCAAAGGTGACTAAACGAAGCAATGCAAGGCTGTGCTTTCCCGACTTAAACTTTAATGTGGGTATGAATTACCAGGGATCTTATTAATATACAGGTTCTGATTTACTGGGTCTGGAATAAAGTCTGGCATTCTGCATTTTTGACTAGCCTCCAGGTGATACTGATTCTGCTCATCTAAGGACCTCACTTCGAGTAGCAAGGATTTAGGCTACTGACTAGCAGGAACTAAGTACAGTATCCTACAACAGCAAATATCTGAGCTCTTTCCAACAACAGAAAAAGCAAGAGCAAATGTTCATGTCACATCTGCACTGCCTCAGAAAATAAAGGGATGAGGAGCCCCCCAGTGGCACTCTGTGCCCCTAAAAAGATTACATCCATGTGAGGATTGAGCCAGGCGATGAGGTTGGTGCAAGGAATTCAGCACTCCCCCTGCTGCGCATTGGGGGCACCCGGTTTGGTCTTCACGTCACCAGCTTCAGTGAGGTGGAACAGGGGATTACAAAGGAATAATCTAAATGGCAATTGCAAGTGTATTGTTGTGGTCACCACACCTTTTCCATCAGTATTTTCCACTTCTCCAAGACGAGATGGAGCAGTTAATCTATTTGGAAGATTTCTTAAGAGAAAATGAACAATACATGGTCCCAAGTGGCAAGTGAAAGTTAAAAATCATATTTTCTTTTATCCCAAGGACTCCAAAATGTTCATAGATCTTACTATTATCATAAAAATAAAGGACAAAAGGGATTTAGTTCAGTTAGCAAGCATCCTGCTATTGGCCATGTGGAGAAACTTAAAATAAAACACACTGTCTTCTAGCCTTCAGCAGCTTCTAGCCTTCAGCATTGAGATAAAAGTCCAATATGAAGTTTCCTAATGATTTAAAGAGCTGGCTGTTTTAACAGAGATCATGGGAAAAGAGTTAGAAAAAGAAAGATTTCAAATCTAAAACTTAAAAAACCTAGTAGATTTATGCTTCAATAGGTTTGTTCCGTTAGCATATGCTCCATTGATCTTTCTGAAATTCTTTCAGGTGAGTTACCTGCTTTGTCCAAAAGGAATCACCATTTTAAAAAATCAAATTTTTTTAAACTAACAATTCCCTCAGGTTGAGGCAGAGACTTTGGCCAAATTTACAAAGAAACATTTTTCACTGACTCGCCAAAGATATATATTAAGAATACAAGTAAAAATGTAAAAGAAATTAGACACAAGTGTTTAAAAGCCAATTATGAGAACCCCAAATCTACTGTGGTAGAGATTTGAGTTGGAGCCTGATTAGAAGGAGAACAGCCAAAGAGAACTGGCCTGATTTATATTACACCCAAAGCAGGGACAGTCTAATTAGTAGGCTGAGGAGGTAGGTACCAACCTACATGAAATAAAAGGGTTGTAGGGAATCTTCCTCTATCCCAGTCCCAAAGCCTCTTTTGCCTGAAATTCCAAATTAGACACCCTATTCCTGTCAATATATCCATGGAAGAAGTAACACTATAAATTCTCTTGAATTCTTTCATTGGTTTGTTATTAGAGTCTCTGCGTTATCTAGCCATAGATACATTTTTAATAGGTTTTCGGGGAACAACTGGTGTTTGGTTACATGAATAAGTTGTTTCATGGGGACTTCTGAGATTTTGGTGCACCCGTCATCCCAGCAGTATGCACTGTACCCAATGTGTCGTCTTGTATCCCTCGCCACCCCCCACCCATTCCCCCAAGTCCCCAGAGTCCAATGTATCATTCTTACATCTTTGAGTCCTCATAACTTAGCTCCCACATACAAGTGAGAATATGCAATGTCTTGTATTCCATTCCTGAGTTACTTCACTTAGACTAATAGTCTCCAATTCCCTCCAGGTTGTTGTGAATGCCATTATTTCATTCCATTTTATGTCGGAGTAGTATTCCATGGTATTATATATCACACTTTCTTTATCCACTCACAGATTGATGGTTTGTTCCATATTTCTGCAATTGAAAATGTGCTGCTGTAAACATGCGTGTGCAAGTATCTTTTATGTATAATGACTTCTATTCCTTGAGTAGATACCTGGCAGTGGGATTGCTGGATCAAACAGTAGGTCTACTTTTAGTCCTTTAGGAATATCCACACTGTTTTTCACAAACAGTGTAACAGTGTTTTCACTGCATCCCCACCAACATCTATTAATTTTTTTATTTTTTTATTATAACCGTTCTTGCAGAAATGAGGTGGTATCATATTGTGGTTTTGATGTGCATTTCCCTGATAATTAGTGATATTGAGCATTTTTCTATATGCTTCTTGGCCATTTGTGTATTTACTTTTGAGAATTGTCTATTCATGTCCTCTGCCCTCTTTTTGATGGGATTGTTTTTTACCTTCTGATTTGTTTGAGTTCCTCGTAGATTCTGGATATTAGTCCTTTGTCAGATGTATAGATTGTGAAGATTTTCTCCCACTCTGTGTCTTGTCTGTTAAGTCAACTGATTGTTTCTTTTGCTGTGCAGAAGCTTTTTAGTTTAATTAAGTCCCATGTTTTCATCTTTGTTTCTGTTGCATTTGCTTTTGGCTTCTTGTTCATGAAGTCTTTGCATAAGCCAATGTCTAGAAGGGTTTTTCCAATGCTATCTTCTAGAACCTTTATAATTTCAGGTCTTAGATTTGTCCTTGATCCGTCTTCAGTTGATTTTTTTATTAGGTGAGAGATAAGCATCCAGTTTCATTCTTCTACCACTGGCTTGCCAATTATCCCAGCACCATTTGTTGAATAGGAAGGGTATCTTTTCCTTACTTTATGTTTTTGTTTGCTTTGTTGAAGATCAGTTGGCTGTATATATTTGGCCTTATTTCTGGGTTACCTATTCTGTTCAGTTGGTCTATATGCCTATTTTCATGCTGGCATCATGCTGTTTTGGTGACGATGGCCTTGTAGTATAGTTTGAAATCAGGTAATGTGATGCTTCCAGATTTGTTCTTTTTACTTAGTATTGCTTTGGCAATGCAAGCTCTTTTTTGGCTCCATATGAATTTTAGGATTGTTTTTTCGAGTTCTATGAAGAATGACAGTGGTATTTTGATGGGAATTGCATTGAAATTGTGGATTGCTTTAGGCAGTATGTCATTTTCACAAGCTACTCCTGCTTGCTTTTGGTTTCCATTTGCATGGAATATCTTTTTCCCCCCTTTACCTTAAGTTTATGTGAGTTCTTATTTGTTAGGTGAGTCTCCTGAAGATGGCAGAAACATGGTTGGTGAATTCTTTATTATTATTATTATTTATTTTTATTGTACTTTAGGTTCTGGGGTACATGCACAGATCATGCAGGATTGTTGCATAGGTACACACATGGCAATGTGGTATGCTGCCTCCATCCCCCTGTCACCTACATCTGGCATTTCTCCCCATGTTATTCCTCCCTGATCTCCCCACCTTCATATTGTCCCTCCCTTGGCCCCCTTCAACAGACCCCAGTGTGTGATGCTTCCCTCCCTGTGTCCATGTGTTCTCATTGTTCAACATCAGCCTATGAGTGAGAACATTCGGTGTTTGATTTTCCATTCTTGTGTCAGTTTGCTGAGAATGATGATTTCCAAATGCATCCATGTCCCTACAAAGGACACACACTCATCATTTTTTATGGCTGCATAGTATTCCAAGGTGTATATATGCCACATTTTCCTTGTCCAGTCTATTGTCGATGGGCATTTGGGTTGGTTCCAGGTCTTTGCTATTGTAAACAGTGCCACAATGAACATACATGTGCATGTGTCCTTACAATAGAATGATTTATAATCCTTTGGGTATATACTCAGTAGTGAGATTGCTGGGTCAAATGGAATTTCTATTTCTAGGTCCTTGAGGAAGTACCATACTGTCTTCCACAATGGTTGAACTAGTTTACACTCCCACCTATATTGGAAAAGTGTTCCTATTTCTCCACATCCTCTCCAGCATCTGTTGTCTTGGTTGGCGAATTCTTATCCATTTTGCCATTCTGTATCTTTTAAGTGGAGCATTTAGATCATTTACATTTAATGTTAGTGTTGAGATGTGAAGTATTATTCTATTCCTCATGCAATTTGTTGTCTGAATACCTTGGTTTTTTCCATTGTGTTATTGTTATATAGGACCTGTGAGATTTATGCTTTAAGAAGGTCCTATTTTGGTATATTTTGAGGATTTGTTTGGAGATTTAGAGTTCCTTTTAGCAGTTCTTATGCTGGCTTGGTAATGGTGAATTCTCTCAGCATTTGTTTATCTGGAAAAGACTGTATCTTTCCTTAGTTTCACTGGATACAAAATTCTTGGCTAAAATTGTTTAAGGAGGCTAAAAAGAGGACCCCAATCCCTTCAAGCATGTAGGGTTTCTGCTGAGAAATCTGCTGTTAATCTGATAGGTTTTCCTTTACAAGTTACCTGATGCTTTTGCCTCACAGCTCTTAAGATTCTTCCGTTTGTTTTGACTTTAGATAACCTGACGACTATGTGCCTAGGCAATGATCATTTTGCAATGAATTTCCCAGGTATTCTTTGAATTTCTTGTGTTTGAATGTCTAGATCTCTAGCAAGGCAGGAGAACTTTCCTTGATTATTCCCTCAAATATGTTTTCTAAACTTTTAGATTTCTCTTCTTCCTTGGCAACACCAATTGTTCTTAGGTTTGTATGTTTAACATAGTCCCAAACTTCTTAGAGGCTTTGTTCATTTTTTTAAATTTTTTCTTTGTCATTGATGGATTGGGTTAATTCAAAAGTCTTGTCTCAAAGCTCTGAAGTTCTTCCTTCTACTTGTTCAGTTCTATTGCTGAGACTTTCTAGTGCGTTTTGCATTTCTCTAAGTGTGTACCTTATTCCAGAATTTGTGATTTTTTTAAATTTATGCTATCTATTTCACTGAAGAATTTTTTACTCATATCCTGTATCATGTTTTTCATTTCTTTCTGTTGGACTTCACATTTCTCTGGTGCCTCCTTGATTCACTTAATAATCAGCCTAAATTCTTTTTCTGGCAATTCAGAGATTTTTTTCTTGGTTTGGATCCAGTGCTGGTGAGCTAGTATGATCTTTTGTGTTAAAAAAAACCCTGTTTTGTCATATTATCAGATTTTTTTTTCTGGTTTCTTCTCATTTGGGTAGACTATGGAAGAGGGAAGATTTGAGGCTCAAGGGCTGCTATTCAGATCTTTTGTTTCATGGGTGGCTCTCTTGATGTGGTGTTCTCCCCCTTCCCCTAGGAATGGGGCTTCTTAAGAGCCAAACTGCCTTATTGATTTTGCTTTTCTGGGTCTAGCCACCCAGTAGAGCTACCAGGCTCCAGTCTGAGAAGTATCTCAAAGAGTCCTGTGATGTGATCCGTCTTCACATCTTGCAGCATGGATCCCAGCACCTGCTCTGGTGGAGGTAGCAGGGGAATGAAGTAGACTCTGTGAGGGTTCTTGGTTGTGTTTTTGTTTATGAGCTGGTTTCGTGTAGCTGTGGTAATACAGGTAGGATGGAAACTTGCCCTAGGGATACCTGTTTAAGTATTCAGGTTTCTCAGGCAGTGGCCAGTGTCGTGGAGCTTCCAAGAGACCTTTGTCTTTGGCTACCAGGGCAAGCGGAGAAAGACCCCCAGGTTGGGGCAGGGACAGGTGTGTCTGAGCTCAGCCTCTCCTTGGGCAGGGCTTGTTGTGGCTGCTGTGGAGGATGAAGGTGTGGTTCCTATTCCAATGGAGATATATTCCCAGGGTATTAAGGCTGCCTCTGCTGAGTCATACAGGTTGCCAGGGAAGTTGGGGAAAGCCAGCAGTAACAGGCCTCACCCTGCTCCCATATAGCCCGCAGTCCTAAAGGCCTGCCTCACTCCCACCATACTCCCTACAACAGCACTGAATCTATTTCCAGGCATCTGATGGCCAGGGCTGAGAACTTGCCCCGGACCACAAGCCTTTCCACTGAGAAAGCAAGCTGATTCATAAGTTTTCATCATCTCAAGGAACTCAGAGTGGTGATCCAATTCCTTCAAAGGGTCTGTGGATTCTCTCAGCTTTCTTAATGTGTTCCTACAGTAGTTCTTGAAGCCAGAGCTGATGATGTGAGTCTTCATATACTGCTCTGTCTGTCAGAGTGGGAGCTGCAAGCTTGTCCTACCGCCTATCCACCATCTTAATCACTATTCTAATACATGTTTTTTAAATGAAAAGAGTAAGAGGAGGAGCAAAAGATATGTCCAGAGTCAATGCAGGGCTGTTTAGCAAGCCATCTAGGGATGATTATAAGGGTATTCAGGTAGCTGGTGCTTGAATACAGAATCAGACCTTTACCAAAGGCAAACTTGATATTCTTTATATTTTTGCCTGCAGTGGCAATCACAGCAATCACAGAACGTGAGCATCAGGCCACAGCTGGTGCCCCATACCTCAGGCTAAGCCTTGTGGAACACAAAAAGTGGCTCTTTTTAATTTGAAATACAATAAAAGTATTGAGATTGTTTGACAAAATTTGGGCAAAACAAACCTTATTGAATTTTCTCCACTTTACCTGTAGTTGAGGTATTCCATATAGATAGGAAACAAAGCTCTTCATAACCTGGATCACTTATATTCACTTCAGAAACATGTTTTCTTCCTCTGGCAGGAGAGCATTTCCGGTAGTAAACAGCTGCTTCCACCTCCCCATAACAAATGGCTTTGATTTACCCCTGTTCAAGTGATCTAGCTAAACTCTGTCAGGAGTAACTTGAGGCAGAAAAGTACACATGTTGCTTTTTATGTAAATGGATAGTCAAAGTGTGAGGAAATGGGTGCCACAGGTAACGCTGTCACACCGAAAAGACTTTGAACAGATGCTAAAGACAAATTCTTCTGGTCCTCTTCACCTCTTTTTTCTACTTAACTACATTGTTCTCCCCTCAGCTGTCCCTGAGGCAACTCAACATCCTGATAATGATTTTCACACCTAATACATTTTTACAGTTGTGGAACGAATGCTTCTGCAAAATAGAGAGATGAGCTTGAAAGAAAAAATAAAATTTGCATGTTTCTTTGTAACCAGCATTTGGGGGGGGGGGCGGTACAGCTTCAACTTTATATTTAATCATCAAAAATTGCCCCTTGACAAAAGGATGGTATAGGAAAAAACAGTGATGTTTTGTGGATTTTAGCTGATCACCATTGACAAAGGCTCCCTTCATGGCCAAACTTTAGTCAGGCTTCCCTGAGGCCACTTCTCAACAAGGCCTCAACTTTGGCCTTTAAGAACTGCAACTTTCAGCACAATTTAACCCACCTGCCCCCTGACACATACACACACTAAGAGACTTGAACAAACACTAGCATAGTTTCTATCAGCTCAAAACTGTTTCCCCAGGATGACAACCCCAGCCCCCTTGAAATGCCTTCCCGAGACAACTGAATGCTGCCAAAATAATTTACGGTTTGTTCAGGCCAAAACTTGACTACAGGCCCTGACTACCTTTCCTTACAGCATGTGCTTTAGAAAACTTGCAATTGTAAATTATTTCTCTCTTCTTTTAAGATGTATCTTCTATGACCCAGAACTGACTTGCTCAACATTCTGGAAGCCAACCCTTTGTCATGTAATGATCGAGAAAAATAGGGTCCATGTCTCCCTGTCTCTTTGTGAAGGTAGGCACTTAACTTTCTTTTCTTTTTTTGATTTTACTTTCTTTATTTCATTTCTTTTTTATATTTCTTAATTATTTTTTCTTCTTTTTCATTACGCTTTAAGTTCTGGGATACATGTGCAGAATTTGCAGGTTTGTTACAGAGATATACAAGTGCCATAGTGGTTTGCCACACCCATCAACCCATGATCTACATTAAGTAGTTCGCCTAATGCTATATCTCCCCTTGCCCCCAACCCCCAACAGGCCCAGTTGTGTGATGTTCCCCTCTCTGTGCCCAAATGTTCTCATTGTTCAACTCCCACTTATGAGTGAGAACACGTGATGTTTGGTTTTCTGTTTTTGTGTTAGTATGCAAAGGATGATGGTTTCCAGCTTCACCCATGTCCCTGGAAAGAACATAAACTCTTTTTTTTTTTTTTTTTTTTTCCAGACAAAGTCTCACTCTGTCGCCCAGGCTGGAGTGCAGTGGTACAATTTTGGCTCACTGCAACCTCCACCTCCCAGGTTCAAGCGATTCTCCTGCCTCAGCCTCCCAAGTAGCTGAAACTATGCCCAGCTCAATTTGGTATTTTTAGTAGAGACAGGGTTTCACCCCGTTGTCCAGCTGGTCTCAAACTACTAACCACAAGTCATATTCCCGCCTCAGCCTTCCAAAGTGCTGGGATTACAGGCATGTGCCACTGAGCCTAGCTAAACTCATTCTTTTTTATGCTGAGAATGAGGTCTTGCTATATTGCCCAGACAGGTCTCAAACTCCTGGGCTCAAGCTATCCTCTCACCTCTGCCTCCCTAAGAGCTGGGATTAGAGGCATGAGCCACAACACCTGGCCATGAACTCATTCTTCTTTTATGGCTGCATGGCATTCCATGGTACATATGTGCCACATTTTCTTTATCCAGCCTATCACTGATGAGCATCTGGATTGGTTCCACATCTTTGCTATTGTGAATAGCTCTGCAATAAATATACATGTACATGTGTCTTTATAGTAGAATGATTTATAATCCTTTGGGTATATACCCAGTAATGGGATTGCTGGGTCATATCATATAGTATTTCTAGTTCTAAATCACTGAGGAATTGCCAAACTGTCTCCCACAATGGTTGAACTAATTTACACTCCCACCAACAGTGTAAAAGTGTTCCTATTTCTCCACAGCCTCACCAGCCTCTATTGTTTCTTGATTTTTTTAATGATCACCATTCCAACTAGCATGAGATGATATCCTTGTGATTTTGATTTGCATTTCTCTAATGACCAGTGATGATGAGGGGTTTGTTTGTTTGTTTTTATGTTTGTTGGCCACATAAATGTCTTCTTCTGAGAAGTGTCTGTTCATATACTTTGCCCACTTTTTGATGGGATTGTATTTTTTTTCTTGTAAATTTGTTTAAGTTACTTATAGATTCTGGATATTAGACCTTTGCCAGATGGGTAGATTACAAAAATATTCTCCCATTCTGTAGGTTGCCTGTTCACTCTGATGACAGTTTCCTTTGCTGTTCAGAAGCTCTTTAGCTTAATTAGATCCATTTGTCTATTTTGGTCTTTGTTGCAATTTCTTTTGGTGCTTTAATCATGAAGTCCTTGACCATGCCTATGTCCTGAATGGTATTGGCTAGGTTTTCTTCTAGGGTTTTTATAGTTTTAGGTCTAACATTTAAATCTTTAATCCATCTTTAGTTGATTTTTGTTTAAGGTGTAAGGAAGGGATTCAGTTTCAGTTTTCTGCATATGGCTAGCCAGTTTTCCCAGCACCATTTATTAAATAGGGAATCCTTTCCCCACTGCTAGTTTTTTTGTCTGTTTGTCAAAGATCAGATGGTTCTAGATGTGTGGTATTATTTCTGAGGCCTCTGTTCTGTTCCATTGGTCTTTATATGTGTTTTAGTACCAGTATCATGCTGTTTTGATTACTGTAGCCTGGTAGTACAGTTTGAAGTAAGGTAGCATGTTGCCTCCAGCTTCATTCTTTGGGCTTAGAATTGTCTTGGCTATATGAGCTATATTTTGGTTCCATACGAAATTTAAAGTCTTTTTTTTTTCTAATTCTGTAAAGAAAGTCAATGGTAGCTTCATGGGAACAGCATTGAATCTATAAATTGCTTTGGGTAGTATGGCCATTTTTACAATATTGATTCTTCCTATCCATGAGCATGGAATGTTTCCATTTGTTTGTGTCCTCTCTTATTTCCTTGAGCAGTGGTTTGTAGTTCTTCTTGAGGAAGTCCTTCACATCCCTTGTGAGTTGTATTCCTAGGTATTTTATTGTCTTTGTAGCAATTGTGGATAGGAGTTCACTCATGATTTGGCTCTCTATTATTGGTGTATAGGAATACTTGTGATTTTTGCACATTGATTTTGTATCCTGAGACTTTGCTGAAATTGCTCACCAGCTTAAGGAGTTTTGGGGCTGAGACGATGGGGTCTTCTAAATATACAATCATGTCCTCTGCAAATAGATAATTTGACTTTCTTTCTTCCTATTTTAATATCCTGTATTTCTTTCCCTTGTCTGATTGTCCTGGCCAGAAATTCCAATATTATGTTGAATAGGAGTGGTGAGAGAGAGCATCCTTGTCTTATTCCCTTTTCAAAGGGAATGCTTCCAGTTTTTCCCTATTCAGTATAATGTTGGCTATGTGTTTGTCATAAATAACTCTTATTATTTTGAGATACATTCCATCAATACTTAGTTTATTGAGTGCTTTTAGCATGAAGGGGTGTTAGATTTTATCAAAGGCCTTTACTGCATCTATTGAGACAATCATGTGGTTTTTGTCATTGGTTTTGTTTATGTGATGGATTATGTTTATTGATTTGAGTATGTTGAACCAGCCTTGCATCCTAGGGATGAAGCCAAGTTGATTGTGGGGGATAAGATTTTCCATGTGCTGCTGGATTCAGTTTGCCAGTATTTTACTGAGGATATTTGCATTGATGTTCATCAAGGATATTGCCTAAACTTTTCTTTTTTGTTGTGTCTCTGCCAGGTTTTGGTATCAAGATGATTTTTTCTATTGTTTGGAATAGTTTGAGAAGGACTCTTCTTTTTACCTCTGGTAGAATTCAGCTGTAAATCCATCTGGTTCTGGGCTTTTGTTGGTTGGTAGGCTATCAATTACTGCCTCAATTTCAGAACTTGTTATTGGTCTATTTAGGGACTTGACTTCTTTCTGGTTTAGTCTTGAAAGGGTGTACATGTCCAGGAATTCATCCATTTCTTCTAGATTTTCTAGTTTATTTGCCTAGAGGTGTTTAAAGCATTCTCTTATGGTACTGCATATTTCTGTGGGATCAGTGGTGATATCCCCTTTATCATTTTTTACTGTGTCATTTGATTCTTCCTTTCTTCTTTATTAGTGTGGCTAGAGATCTATTTTGTTAACCTTTTTTAAAAAACAGCTCCTGAATTCACTGATTTTTTGAGGATTTTTTTGTGTCTTACCTCCTTCAGTTCTGCTCTGAACTTAGTTATTTCTTGTCTTCTGCTAGCTTTTGAGTTTGCTTGATCTTGCTCCTCTAGTTCATTTAATCATGATGTTAGGGTGTCCATTTTAGATCTTTCCTTGCTTCTCATGTGGGCGTTTAGTGCTATAAATTTCCTTCTAGGCCCTACTTTAAATGTGTCCCAGAGATTCGGGTACATTCTGTCTTTGTTTTCATTTGTTGCACAGAACATCTTAATTTCTACCTTAATTTCATTATTTACCCAGTAGTCATTCAGGAGCAGGTTGTTCAGTTTCCATGTATTGGTGCAGTTTTGAGTGAGTTTCTTAATCCTGAGTTATAATTTAATTGCACTGTGGCCTAGTGAGTTATAATTTAATTGCACTGTGGTCTAACAGACTGTTTGTTATGATTTCCATTCTTTTACATTTGCTGAGGAGTGTTTTACTTCCAATTATGAGGTCAAATTTAGAAATAAGTGTGATATAGTGCTAAGAAGAATGTATATTCTTTGAGAGTTCTGTAGATGTCTACTAGGTCCACTTGGTCTAGGGCTGAGGTCAAGTCCTGAATATCCTTGTTAATTTTCTGTCTTGTTGATCTGTTTAATATTGACAGTGGGGTGTTAGAGTCTCCCACTATTATTGTATGGGAATCAAGTCTCTTTGTAGGTCTCTAAGAACTTGTTTTATGAATCTGGGTGCTCCTGTATTGGGGGCATATATATTTAACATAGTTTAGCTTTTCTTGTTCATTGATCCCTTTATGTAATGCCTTTCTTGGTCTTTTTTTATCTTTGTTGGTTTAAAGTCTATTTTAACAGAGACTAGGATTACAACCCCTGCTTTTCTTTGCTTTCTATTTGCTTGTTAACTCTTTCTCCATCCCTTAATCTTGAGTCTATGCACATGAGATGGGTCTCCTGAATACAGTACACCAACTGATCTTGACTCTTTATCCAATTTGCCAGTCTGTGTCTTTTAATTTGGGCATTTAGTCCATTTACAATTAAGGTTAATACTGTTATGTGTGACTGTGATCCATCATTATGATGCTAGCTGGTTATTTTGCCTGATAGTTGAAGCAGTTTCTTCATAGTGTCAATGGTCTTTACATTTTGGTATGTTTTTCGAATGCTACTCGTTTTTTCTTTCCATATTTAGTGCTTCTTTCAGGAAATCTTGTAAGGCAGACCTGGTGGTGACAGAATTCCTCAGCATTTGCCTGTCTGTAAAGGATTTTATTTCTCCTTCAGTTATGAAGCTCTGTTTGGCTGGATATGAAATTCTGGGTTGAAAATTCTTTTCTTTAAGGATTTTGAATACTGGCCCCACTCTTCTCCGGTTTGTAGGGTTTCTGGAGAGAGGTCCACTGTTAGTCTGATGGGCTTCCCTTTGTGGGTAAGGCAACCTTTCTCTCTGGCTGTGCTTCACATTTTGTTTTTCATTTCAACCCTGGTGAATCTGATGATATGTGTCTTGGGGTTGCTTTTCTAGGGGAGTATCTCTATGGTGCTCCCTGTATTTTCTGAGTTTGAATGTTGAACTATCTTCCTAGGTTTGGGAAGTTCTCCTGGATAGTATCCTGAAGTGTGTTTTCCAACTTGCTTCCATTCTCCCCATCACTTTCAGGTACATCAAACATAGGACTGGTCTTTCCACATAGTTTCATCTTTCTTGGAGGCTTTGTTCATTTCTTAATTTTTTTTCTCTAATCTTGTCTTTGTACTTTATTTCATTAAGTTGGTCTTTAATCTCTGATACTCTTTCCTCTGCTTGATCAATTTGGCTGTTGATGCTTGTGTATACTTCATGAAGTTCTCGTGCTGTGTTTTTCAGCTCCATCAGGTCATTCATGCTCTTCTCTAAACTGGTTATTCTAGTTAGCAGTTCCTGTAACCTTTTATCAAGTTTCTTAGCTTCCTTGCATTAGGTCAGAACAAGCTTCTTTAGCTCAGAGGAGTTTCTTATCTCCCTTCTGAAGCCTACTTCTGTCAATTGGTCAAACTCATTCTCCATCCAGTTTTTTCCCCATGCTGGTGAGGAGTTGTGATTCTTTGGAGGAGAAGAGGCATTCTGGCAACCAAGATTTTTCTATCCTTATTTTTCCATGTCTGAAGTATAACATGTACTCAAGCAGCTAATCAATCTGTTTCTGGCTACAGTGCCATCTTTGGAATGCAAACCTTGCAGAGTATGCATCAGTTTGACATTTGGTTCCCCCTGACTCTTGATCTTTCTGCATACTGATATGTTCTTCCAGAAAGAGCAAAGGCATGAGGCCTAAACAATCCAGCAGAGATTAAATGAGAATATTTTTTAAATTATATTTTTCCTTAGGTAACTAAGTGCAGCTTTTCTAAGGTTGCAGAATCATTCACTCACACATTAATGTCACAGGCATACATGTCACTTTGAACCTTTCTAGGCATATCTAGGGGATAAAATAAGAAGCAAGAAAAAGTCTACCACTTCACAGAACTTACACTGTAGATGAGAGAGACCCATACAGAAACCAAAATTTTTGGTATACCTGTCATGCAGTCTTGTGTAGTCATAAGTGTTGTGGAAAAATAAGCCTGAGTAAAAGGATCGAGATGAAAGGACTGTGCACACCCACAGAAAGTTCATCTGAGAAGGTAATACAGAATAAAGATCTATATGAATCAGGGGAGTGGTCCTTACAGAGGAAATAATGTGCCCAAAAGTCCTATTGGAGATGGAAACTTCATATTTTTGAGAAACATGAAGAGCCAGTGTGGTAGAGCCTATTGCCTGAGCAGTAGGAAATGAAATCATGTGGACAGAAAGAGACCAGATCTGATGAATCCTGAAAAGCCATAGTAAGAAGATGTGTTTTCGTTCTGAGTGAGCTGCTGCAGAATTTTGAATAGAAAAAAAAAATGACTTACATTATCTAGTTTCCTTTTTTTTTTTTTTTTTTTTTTTTTTTTGAGGTGGTGTCTTGCTCTGTTGCACAGGCTGGAGTGCAATGGTGCGATCTCAGCTCACTGCAACCTCTGCCTCCCTGGTTCAAGCAATTCTCCTGCCTCAGTCTCCCATACAGCTGGGATTACAGGTGCACGACACCACGCCTGGCTAATTTTTTGTATTTTTAGTAGAGACAGGATTTCACTGTGTTAGCCAGGATGGTCTCAATCTCCTCACCTCATGATCTGCCTGCCTTGATCTCCCAAAGTGCTGGGATTACAGGCATGAGCCACTGCACCTGGCCACTGGTTTACATTTTACTCAGCTAACTCTGTAATTCTCAAGTTGGAGGAAAAGTCCTGTGTGTACTATTAAAAGCAGAGAAACCAGTTTGGAATCTAAATGGGGTCGTTTACTTGGAAAGGAATAGTGAAAATGGTGAAACTGATCAAATTCTGGATACATTTTAAGGTTGAAAGTGAAGATTTTCTAATATATTATATGGGAGGTTTGCAAGATAGAGGTATCAAGGGTTAACACCTGTTTTGTTTTGTTTTGTTTTTCTTTTAAGGAAATCACCTGGCAAATGGTGGTGCCACTCTCTAAAATGGAAGAAAGAAATGGTTAGGAAAAGAGAATCAAGAGCCCTATTTTGAACATGTTAAATTTGAACTTCCTCATTAAACATCCAAGTGGAGATGTTGAGGAGGGAGTTGGGCATAAAAGTCCAGAGTCCAGATGAAAAGAAAGGGCAGAAGTTATAAATTCCAGAACCACCAAAAATAGATGATATTTAAAGCTATGGTATTGAATGAACTTACCGAGGAAGAAATAATAGAAAAAGAAGAGAAACCACCCCAAAATCTTTAGGTCAGGGAGAAGAGGAACCAGCAAAGAATGGACAGGCACAACCTCTGCGTGGGAATAAAACAAGGGACCAAAGAATTACCCAAGCCAATAAAAAAATATGCTTACAGAGGGTGGAAATGTGCAACAGGCTTCAGAGCTACTGATATGTCAAGTAAGATTTGGCAAGAGGAGAATTATTGGTAACTTTGACAAGGATTTCAGCGGTGTGTTGAGGATGAAAGCCTTCGTGAAATGGGCCAAGGAATAAATACTAAATCATTCTTTCAAGGAAATCCCATCTGAAAGGGGATGTGACATCTGGTCTGGAGTAAAGGATTTTGTCAAGGAAGATTTTAGAATGTCTTTGGATGTTGATAGAAATGATTACATAGGGAAGAAGAAAATGATGACAGAGAAAGAGGACATAATTGCAGGAGCAAAATCCTTGAGCAGGCAAGAAGAATGGGATCCAGCATGTAAATGTGGAATTGGGCTTCAAAAGAAACAAAATCTTTTCCTGCATTATAACAAAAGGAAAGGCCAAGTATATGGATACAGGGACAGGTAGACTCATAAGGTAGTGGTAGGAAATAGCAGAAATTATCTTGTGTTTGTCTTTCTTCTCTCAGTGAAATGAGACAAGACCATCAACTAAATGTAAAGGGAAAGGGTGTCAGATGCTGGAGGAGCAAGATAAGGTGTGAAGCACTGTCCCAGAGGTTGCTGGAGAGAGTTCACCAGGGAACACTAACAGCTGTCCAGGCAGGGCAAACTGCCCACTTGAGATTGATGGTCAGAAGCTAGACAATCGTCTGACCTTCATCGTTTCAGCAATGTTAATGGATGGGAAATTTGGATATAATCTTTATATTCTAAGAAGATTTTTCAAGTCTATTTTAAACTGGGGGGATAAAAATAGAATAGAAGTCATGTTATAATAGGCAACTATGCATGAATGGAAGATGCTTAAAACCAAACCTTCTAACCTAACTTTAAAATCATAATGATCTTTATTCTCATTTCCTTCTATACATATGTTTGTCCCACATATTATTAGAGGGTCATTTTCTTTGGTTTAAAGAGTGCTGTACCATCAAGGGATATACTTCTAATCTCTGCCACTAGAAAACTGTAAGATCCTAAGCAATTATTTAATCTTACTGCAGCAGAGACAGTAGGTTAGCACCTCAGTGTCTTGTTAGCCTTTCTCTTAGAAAGAATGCTCAGCTTCTTAGTGGAGCACATGGCTCCAAGAATCAAAACTACATTTCCCAACTTTGTTTGCAGCTAGGTGTCTCCATGGAACTAAATTTGGAAAAATGAAACATAAAGAAAAGTGGTATGAGCCAGCTTCTACAAAACGTCCTTTAAGAACATGACATGTTCTCCTTATCCACCTTTTAATCCCTTCCTCCACAGGATGGCTAGAGTTCTAGTCATCATCCTGAACCATACTAAACATGACAAAGCAGTGAGCCAGTGAGAGTCTGAGTCACTAACAGTTTTCTAGAGCTATGTCAACCCTGGAATAAACCTTCAGCCTGCAACAATATGAGAGAAAATGCTATCTCCATCAAGCCAACTGAACTTAATCATGATTAATATGTTTTATCTTAAGCCATAGTTTTTTCTTCTTTAAACTAAAGCTATTGTTAAGTTTGCTGTGCAAATGTAAAATTATTATTTATAATGCCATTTCTGTTTCAGAGATCCAGGTGGAATCTACAGTAGCTAGAACCCAAAATTTTTGGCTTTGATTCTATATTTAATGCCCTCCTGAAATCTATTTAGTGTTGCCCAGGAAGTTGATACTCAGAGTTTTAAGTCCTCTCTTCACATGTATATTTCCACAGAGTTAATGATCATAATGTTTGATCTCTGAGGTTCAGCAACATAGTTCTGACT
This sequence comes from Saimiri boliviensis, assembly GCF_048565385.1. Lineage (NCBI taxonomy): Eukaryota > Metazoa > Chordata > Mammalia > Primates > Cebidae > Saimiri > Saimiri boliviensis. Next base: position 150,699,296 of record NC_133451.1, on the reverse strand, counting down.
CTAGACTTGGTTTGACATTTAGTGCAAAGAAGCATTGTGGGGTATTTTCTGTGAGCTACTGGAACACCTTCTTCCCAACAATTCTGCTAGTTTGACTTGTGTATGATCCTATGCAAAAGACAAAAATTGAAAATAATACTTCTTGTAAAAATTTGCTACCAAAATCATCCTTTCTTTGGACATTCTGAATAAAATGATCAGTATCTGCTCATACATTTTATTAACTAAAGAGAATGCCTTTATTTTTAGTTCTAAAATGCTATCACAAAAGTACAAAAAAACACATACCAGATAAAAGCAATTATTCAAAACAAGTTTGGTAAAAGCTATGATCTTTAGGAAATAAAATATTAAAATATTGAACTTACATTATTTTGATAATTTGTGAGTAACAGTGCAAAGAAAAAAAAAATTTTTTGAAACAGTTTCACTCTTTGTTGCCCAGGCTGGAGTGCAGTTGCACAATCTTGGCTCACTGCAACCTCTGCCTCCTGTGTTCAAGCAATTCTCCTGTCTCAGCTGGGATTACAGGTGCCCACCATCACAACCAGCTAATTTTTGTATTTTCAGTAGAGACAGGGTTTCACCATGTTGGCCAGGCTGATCTCGAACTCCTGACCTCAGGTGATCCGCTCACCTCAGCCTCCCAAAGTACTGGGATTACGAGTGTGAGCCACTGCTCCTGGCCAAAAATTTGTTCCACATTGCATTACTATGAAACTGGACTAGAATCCTTTCCCTATCATTTATTAAAAGTCTCCCTGGATTTTCACGCAACTTAGAGAAATGTAACCTCCAAGAGAAAAAAAACTTACAAAATGTAATGTTTTAACAAAATTTCTCTTTTTGCACGCTATGCAAATAGTATTGAGCCCAACAGAAACTTTTGTAAAAGCCAGCATGGGGAAGTCCGTCTCTGTATTTTCTTTTGATCTCTCTCTGGATTTAATGCCCTCATGAAGCTTGAATGGAATATATGCATGTCACAGCATGGCAGAGGGATAATATATTTCCCCCTGCTTCACTAAGCATGAGTCGTGTATCTTGCCATCTTGAGAGTCCACAGTGCGGCACATTTATCCCTATTAGACGAGATCAGTCTAATAATATATGGATGCTGCAGCCATTTCTGACAAATATGTAAAATCTTAACCTTATATATTCTGGAGATGAATGCATATACATTGAATCTATTAACCATGCATTGACAGGTTTTTGTTAACACTGAGTTTTCAATCTCAAAGACTAAAAGGGCAAATATATTGATTATATTTGTATATTTATGCAGCCTCAAACTTTAATTTCAAGACAGAAAAAAAGAACAGCACTGTTGTCACTTTGGCCATATTTGGATTCACTTTGCCCACCCTGAGCACACAGCAATTCAGATTAGGGCATATGTTTATAAACACTGTTTGATTAATTTGTGATAATACATTCAGCTTTTTCTAATCTCATTTTAGACATGAAGACCACAGCAATGAAAGAGAGCATTTGTAAGAGTGACCCAAAAATAAGCAAATATTTATGGTTCAAATCCCAACATTTTCTAGTTACATAACCTTGGGCAAATTTACTTAACCCAAGTCCCGATTTGCTCACTGTAAAACGGTGATGATAATCATACCTAACTAATAGGATTGTAGGTAAAGTGCTTAGCATGTCATTGGGACTCAATAAATGTTGGCTATTTTCATCATGACTAGTCCCTCAGAACACTCGCCAGTATACCAGGGGGGAAAAGTGAACATAATCTGTAAAAGAGAGCAGGTAGGAGAGCTATCATTAACTGTGCTCTGTCATTAACTGATGCTGTCTCGAAACACACCTGAGAAAGACGCAAGACCCTGAGAACACCATGGAGGCCTGCTAATCCCTGCAGAAGTCTTGTCTTAACCAGACTTAAAACCATACACTCCAAAATTTAGGTCCGCATCTACATCTAATTAGTATGCAGAAAAACATCTTTTTATTTTGTTTTATCATACTTCAAGTTCTGGGGTACATATGCAGAACGTGCAGGTTTGTTACATAGCTATACACATGCCGCGTGGCTTGCTGCATCCATCCCCTCATCATCTACATTAAGTATTTCTCCTGATGCTATCCATCCCCAATCTCCCCACCCCCTGCTGTCCCTGCCCTAGCCCCCAACCACCCAACAGGCCCCAGTGTGTGATGTTCCCCTCCCCACACCTTTTAACAACCTTACAACCAAGAGAATAAGGGCCAGGGATCTCTTGAAGAGAGCAATAAGATTAGTTTTTTTGTTTGTTTGTTTTCCTCTATAATTATAGGTTATAGAATTTGCATCTTTCCCATCTCAGATTTATCATTTCTTGGAACAAATTGTCCAAAAATATGTCAACTAGTTGATTCTCTGTGTTGATAAGGCTATAAATTCATTCCTCAAATTTTTGGCTTTGAGAGTCAAAAGCCACAACAGTGAAAAATAATGTTTCACACCATTTTCCATAAAGTTAAGGATTCAAATACGTTACCAGTGTTAAAATCTCATATTTGTAATATACCTGTTTCTCTAATTAACACAGCACAGTCATTAATATACTATATTGTGTTAGGAAGTCATAATTGCAGCCAAGCAGAAAATAATTACCATCTATCAGCCTTTATGTTTTACAAAAGCAAAATTATTTTTCCTTTGTTTTAGAACTTCCCCAGGACAAATAATAGTTTTACAGTGGCAACACTTTTCATTTCATGATCCAACTGCCAACTGTCTCTATAAAACTGTTATATATTCTTCTGAGCTCAACTCACATGCAGCTGTTTCAATTTTAAAATCTAATCAAAGAGCAAATCCTTCTCATTCCATTGTGAACACCTGGCAATAATAACAGTGAAAAATACAGGGTCTCTTTCAAACGTGTCTCCAGGTGAAACAAGTTCTTTCATATATCTCTCAGGTCAGACCTATAAAACAGTTCCTTGAAATTAATTCATGTCAGCAAACCTGTAATGAACACCCACTCTAACGTGCATTGTTGGACAATGTGCTCGTGGAGGTACACAGCCGATGCCCTCAGGCAGCTTATAGATCATGGGAAAACAAGACAAGCAAGGGGCACAAATAGCTGTAACACAAAGGCAGAATAAGATAAAGGCCTGAAAGAAAGAGAAACATTGTTACAAGGGTCAGAGGCAGGGCAATTCAAGATGATTTAATTAGATAGATTGGCATAATTGAATGCAGTGTAAGGTTGGTAGAACTTCATCCAGCAAAGGGCTGGGCATTCAAAGATCCTAATCCAACAAAGCATATCATGTTTGGAGGTCAACAAGTCGTCCAGCGAGCTTGAGTCAAGAATAGCCTCTGTAACGGACTTCTGTTGTTACTGCTATCCAGGATTCGTTTATTTAACTTCTAGGAGCAGCCATATTTTTCTTACCATCCTTCTCCCTTCCATGGTCCATAGGGTCTAAGTGACCCTGTTTGCAGCTCCAAAGAGAGAAATGAGATTTTCATAGTACACTTAATTGCAGTGACTGCTGGAAGAGTGGGTAGGTAACCTAATCTGTCCAATCAGCATTATCAGAGCTAATAGACAAGATAATTGCTATTGTCTTCTGCTAATGAACCAGGAAGTTTGTGACTCCTGGATCTACTGGAAATCATCTTGTAATGATAATGGCGCCAACAATGAAGTGGACCAAGAGATGGCAGGAGAGAAGTCAGATCCTTCTACTGTAACTCCAGATAGGTGTGTCCAGCATGGATGCTCCAAGGGCATTTGAAACTCAGTGTCCTACACCAAACTCATTATCTCCCCATTATAGTTCCCTCACCCATCCACCAAAACAAATTATTTTGCATTCTCTACATTTATCCCCATTGATAAATGTAGAGAATGCAAAATAATTTGTTTTGGTGGATCAACCATGCATATGGTGTATGTATCAACCATACACCCAGTTACACAAATTAAAAAGTTGAGAGTCAGCCACAATTCCTCCTGCTCTGTAAATTCTACATTAGTCTGGATCACCAACCCCTGAGGAGTCCATCTTTGTAATAACTTTTTATTCTCCCTCTCCATCCCTACACTCCTGCCTCCATGTCTCCCCATAGGCCTCTGAGTCTGGAGATTAAGAATTTAATCTCTGCTGTCAGATAAATCAGGATTCACATTCCTAGTCTGGTCCTTAGTAATTCCAGTATCTTTAACAAGTTCCTTAATATCTCTAACCTCAGTTTGCTCTTATGTAAAATGGGGATAGTAATTATTTCTACCTGATAGTATTGCAGTTAGGATTATGTAAAATTATATGTAAAAAGCATATAAGAGTACATGACACATAGTAAGCAACAATAGTACTATTATTCTTATTCTGGTAATCTTCTAATTAATCTTTCTTCCTCCAAACCCTCATTATTTTTTATTCTCCAAATGATTTCCAGAGTTCTCTAAATATATCACTTATCTGAAAAAAAAATTTTAGTGATTCTTCTAGTTTCTTCAAGCTACACATGCACAATACGCTGGAAAATTGTAGAATTAATTCACTTTGTCTAGCCACCATACAGTCTACTTGAAAAGAAAAGATAGTATCAGAGTGTGGCATATGTGGTTGACTAAAACAGTTTGATGGATCACTTTTTTTTTCAGGCTGGTGTGTGCAAGCACATGAAATTGCATGTGTGTGTGAATGAGAGAGAGATACTGGGTCACAATATAAAATGTCATACTGTAGTCACAGTAAACACAGTGAAACCCATTGGCCTATGGAGTAGAGTCCGCTTACCTCAGCATGTCTTCTCCCAACTAACCTCTCCAGCCTTTCAAGATAGTCGTTCAACAAAAAATCTGCATAACGACTGCACTGGACCTCTTGCCATGTCTCAAAGGTAACATTCCTACATCTCCTTGTTTTGCTTTGTTTACTCTTTAAATGAATTTTATTGAGGAAAAAATTATATACAATAAAATGTACCCATTTTAAGTATACAACATGGTAAGTTTTAACTAACACAGGCAGGCACGATCCGGAGATAGTCTATTTCCATCACCCCAAAATGCTTACTCACGCTCATTTGCAGTCATTTACTCTCCAAACCCTGGCCTTAGGCCACAACATACCAGCTTTCTGTTCATTGATTTTGTCCATTCTTGAGTTTTATATAAATTGTATACATTCTTACACAGCATGTACTCTTGGGTCTGGTGTCTTTCACTCAGCCTCATGTTTCTGAGATTCATCCACGCAGTAGCTTGTTTCCTTTTATTCATGAAGAATATTCCATCTGATGGATATACCAGGATTTGTTTATCCATTTTCCTACTGAGGGACGTTTTAGTTATTTGTAGGTTTTGTCTGTTATGAATAAAGTTTCTAGGAAACTGTATATACAAATCTTTGTGTGGATATATTTTTCTTGGGTAATTATCTAAGAGTGGGATGGCTTGGTCTTCAGGAAAGTGTATAATTAACCCTATAAGAAACTGCCAAGCAGTTTTCCAAAATTCCTATACCATTCTATATTCCATCAGCACTGAATGAGAGTTCTAGTTGCTCTACTTCCTTGCCAGTCAGTACTTGGTACTTAGTTCTCTCTAATTTTAGCCATTCAAGTGGATATACAGAGGTACCTCACTATAATTTTAACTTGAGTTTTTCTCACGTCTAATGATGTTGAGCAACTTTTCACATATCACTGGCCATTCTTTTATCTTCTTTCATGAAGTAACCTTTCAAACAATTTGCCTATTTTTATTGGGTTATCTTTTATACCCTTCAAAAATAAAATATTTACATATTCCTCATTTGTTTTATGTGATTCCCTGAGTGTTGGATGACCATCCTCTCTGCCTCTTCTGACATATTTTTTTAAGGTCTGGCTCACAGGTCTCTTTCTCACTGGAGGCTTTTCCCCACCTCCTCAATGAGTACTTTCTCTGGGCCCTCACAATATCTGCTTTCCACATTTCTTTGTAATGGTCCTTACCAGATTGCATCATAATTCGATGTTACATATCTCTATCCTTCTCTAGACTGTGAGCTCCTTGAGAGCACAAGATGAGTAATTTTCTCCTTTGAGTCTTCCCAGGGCTTACTACAATATCTAGCATATTTAATTACTCAGTCTTACCTGAATACTTGAATAATTTAGATTTAGAAGCTAAGAGAAGGAATAGCGAATTATCAAGATTAAAGCCAGGGATGGGTGAGTATGGCTTCCGAATACTGTAGGAAAATATACAGGAATTAATTGATACATTCACCTAGTTAATAATTATTTATTTGGCTCTTACTGTGTACCAGACACCTTGGATGCTAGGATGCAGAGATGTATGAGCTAGACTAAATCTCTGCTATGGTGTAACTTAGCCTATAGCCAGAAAGACAGATCTATTAATCAAAAGTCAAAATACAGTGTGACAAGTATGATGATCAGCGAAACCCAGTTGCTAAGGTAGCTCACAGCAAAATCCCTAACTCAGGCTTTGAAATCAGAGCTTACTTTCTAAAGAAGTGATATCTAAGCTCTGATGCATCAAAGTGGTTCAAGTCAAAAAACAATGGAACAGCAGTTTATACAAAGGCCCTGAGATAACAAAAAAAAACTTATTTCAGGGAATTGCATGCAATAAGTGAGTAGAGCTAGAGAACTAGTCATTGGATATAGGAAATGACTACAGAGGAAAATGTTGGTGATAATTCCATGAAATTATCAACAGATGTAAGATAAAGAATGTTTACGAATTTTTATTTTCGTCATGTGTGAGAATCTCTTTGTCATTCCGCTCCATCATAATCCCACCTCTGACTTGTTTGATCTTGAGAAAATGAAATACCCCCGTATCTCAGTTTCCTCATTTATATCATGAAAAGAATAATTTCATAAAGTTGTATGAAGTATGAGCTAATGCAGACAAAATATTGTACCAGAAACTATCCAGACACTCACCAAATGTGTTACCTCTCTTAGGCACAGTTAAACTCTGTTTGACAGCAACCATATATCTAGGTGGGCCAAATAACTAGATATCAACAATACAATATGAGCCCAAGGGTTAGCTCAGTTCTGGGCTAAGACAGTTAAGATTAGGTGTGCCCTTCTCATGATCTCTCACTCTTTCTTTTTATGGTAATTTTGGAGTTAGTATGTTGAATGTTCACTAGGAAGAAGCCTGGGTCTCTGAATGAGTGTATGGAGCAGAGCCCCCTTGCACCACCCACACCTACCTTCTACTTACTTACCTCATTAGTCTGTGACATGTGGCAGCAAAGAAAAAGAAAAAAACTTACATTAAAAGACACAAAGGATTTGGGGTTGTTTGTTACAGGGGTTCTCCTATCCCAGCTTAATCAAATATTTAATCCAGGCAGGGCACAGTGGCTCATGCCTGTAATCCTAGCACTTTGGGAAGCTGAGGCAGGTGGATCATTTGAGGTTAAGATTTTGAGACTAGACTGGCCAACATGGTGAAACCCCATCTCTACCTAAAATACAAAATTAGCCAGGTGTTGTGGCCAATGCCTGTAATCCAAGCCACTCAGGAGGCTGAGGCAGGAGAATGGCTTGAACCCAGGAGGCAGAGGTTACAGTGAGCCAAGATCATGCCACTGCACTCCAGCCTGGGTGACAGAGCAAGACTCCATCTCAAAAACAGAAAACACAAAACAAAAACAAAAACAAAACAAACAATTAGCCCAATGTTTAGTGTATACTAAGTATGCAAAACATGCACCTGAGGATGCTGTAATTATTTGTTTATTTTTATTACATGAAACAATATGAAATAATAAGTCAGGCTCAGGCTCTGCGGTCAGACAGAATTGGGTCTCACTCCTGAATCTACACTTACTAATTCTGTTTCCTTGGCTAAGTGGTATAGTCTCTTGTGCCTTATTTTTACTTACTCATCTGCAAAATGCAGCTAATAACAGTGCCTACTTCGTAAGGTCATGGCGAACAGTGAATGAGATAAACCATACAAATCTTCTGTAACACCCACATATAGTAAGTGCTCAGTAAATGCAAGCTACTAATAATACTGAGAGTGGAATCTGATATTAGGGAAGGATATTGAGGATCTGTTGCTGCATTTGTATTCATGCAATCACTCCAGGAATATTGCTTTTCGTGCATATCCATAATATTTTCAGGTCAGTAATTACTCTGACTGACAAAGATAATAATGTGTTAACAGATCAGGCCTCCAGTGCTCATAAATTATTCTTTGGCTCTTTCCTCAGCAACTCAGGATCCAAGGGATTAGAGTGGTTATTGGCCTCAGAGGTTTTTTGATGGCTGGTCCTCTCACTGCTAATGCTTCTGGCGTGCTCCATTTTTCCCAGTGCCACAAGTTGCAATCAACACATGCTGGCAGTTGACATCTTTTAATATGTGTTGCTCTCTTTCTGCCTAGTACTTGTGGCTCTATCTTGACATGAAGCTGTTCCTGTTATTGCCATTACTAACTAAATAGCCCTTGGACTCTAGCTGGGAAGCAGTACCATAAATTGCTTAGAGTTTTCCTATTTCCTGAAAACAAAAATCTCGGCAGCTTTAGGCCCATTTTTACTTTATTATTTATATGGCCAGACCATTTATTGCAGGATACAGCCTCTCCCTGGGTTGACGCAGGAAATTTATTCCATTTCCTATTGTAAACAGCGCAACTCCGGATTCAGCAGCCTCGACAGGAGGCATACTTGGAATGGAAGTATTTGCACATTTGTTGCTGAAAGTGGAAATGTATTATCTGTGCCCTGTTCTTCTTTGGCACTTAAAACAGAGTGGGATAAAGAGACAGGTTTTCATATCTCTTTAGCCATTAGGTCAGGTTATTGCTGGAGACAGAAAGATGAAGAGAGGTAGCATGGACAGCAGATTCGTTTCAATGGTCTATTTGTTCCACTTAGTGAAGGCCTATTAATTGCATAACATGCAACTATATCTGTGTCTTTCAAGTAACATTTCTAACCACCTGGGGAACTGCTAAGAAGGCACAGAGGGACTTAAAAAGAATGGGCACAATTAGAAAATTACCATCAAGGATGGAGAAAGGTTTGAAGGAGGAGAAGGGAAAGATGCTCCTACTTTAAGGCTGTAGGATTTTTTTAATAGAAAAAATAATCTGTTTCACTATGAAAGCCTTTATTTGTAAACTGCTACACAAGTAACAGTGGCTAAGGGAAGTAAATTCATCAGGGAAGGAGCGGGTGTATTGTGAAAAGTAGAAGGTGAGCTGGGAGATTTCTGATTGAAAAGAAACTTTTTATTTTTCTATTTTGATAAAAAATATGCTAAAATGATAGTTTTCATTCCTCTTATTTCCCAGTGAAATTCCATTTTAATGAAATGTGGAAATTAACAACTACTTGGTATGTTTTAACCCTTCCAATATCTTGTGAGACCCCAAACATCTCCTCTGGGCTGAGATTGTGCTCCTCTGTGGGAGAGCAAACATCCTATTCCCCTCCATAAGAGAAGCTGCCAGCTGGTGGAATACTTGTCATTTCCTGACAGCACTGTTCATCTACCACTGATTATTGCAGTATTATCTCCCTTAACAGACTATAAACTGCTCAAGAAGAAGGGGATTTCTTGAAATAATACTGTTTTGACTATCTTACCTTAGGAAAAAAGAAAATAAGTACCTGAAATTTTTTAAAACATTTAGGTTTATATTTGAGAGAAGAAAATGAATAGCAACAGATCTTTTCTAATTTTATTTGAGACTTACTAAATTTCGCTCTGCTAAAAAAAAAAAAAAAAGACAAAGGGTTCAATAAGAAGTATCACTGTTTCGAGAACATTCTCAAGCAGAAGAAACAAGCTGATTCTGAGGTAGTTTTTTTCTGATGTGGCCAGTTTGAAGAAGTGGATTAGTGAGGATCAACCTCTCTCCTCTGGTACAAAGGGATTGAGAAATCACTGGGAGAACCAGAAACTGGACTCTGACGAGCACACTTATCTCCTTTGGATGATGCTCTGAAAACTAAGTCAACTCTTTGGTTTCTGAATAGAAGCTCAGAAGCAGATAAGCTGCAGTCCAAAAGGCTTGACTAATATGGCACCTGCTGGTAGCCAGTTTCATTAAAGAAGGATACCTGTACAGTATATTTATCTTATCTTCAGTCTAGAGGGGAATATTAAGGGAATAAGTGCCTGGTACCTCTACTTTAATCTTGGTCCTTCATATACCCAATAAGTAGATGAGTCTCTGTTTTAAAACGGTAAGTACTCTCAGGAGTAATTAATGCCGTTTTCTCTCCTGAGAGTTAACGCACTGTCATGAGCTATTTCTGCTACTAATATGGGTCTACTTATGAATCCAGTACAAGATTTCAGGATGGAACTGTGGTGATAAGACCTAGGTAGGAAAAGGTCATGCTGTTTCAAGCTCTAACAAAAGCAATTATGAACAGCAACAGGCTATGACATTCAGGACATCAGTACTAGGGCATAGCACTTGGAATTCAGACTTGAATTGGGTTTGTTAAAAGTATGGTACATAGAGTCTTCCACAGTATCTCTTGCAGCTTATACTAGAAAGATTTTTTTACTAAGTCTAATGTACTACCAGCCAGAAACTACCTAATCTTATGCCATAATGTTATTTTGGACCATGGATAACAGTCATATATGACTTTATTTTACTTATAGCAACAAGCCTATTGTTTTATAGTTGTTAATTCAAAAGTACTTATTAAATAAAATGGAATGGAATGAAATAGATTTTCTTTAAGAATGTAAAAATTGGCTGGGTGTAGTGGCTTATGCCTATAATTCCAACATTTTGGGAGGCCAAGGTAGGCATATTGCTTGAGCCGAAGAGTTCAAGACCAGCCTGTGCAACATGGCAAAATCCCATCTCTATTGAAAATAAATAAATAAAATAGAAAACAAAATTCTACAGTTCAGTGTATTTCCATCATATGACCATGCTTTGCATGACTTTGTTATGGAGAAATGATACATTCAATTAGAAAATATATACATGTTGCCTTCCATCTACTGCAAGAGTGATCAAAATTGCTACCTCTGAGGAACAAGTTTTCAAAGGCAGGTTTGCTGTCCTCATATACAAGACAGTGGAGAATCACAGCTAAGTCATGTTATATCATCGATTAAACAAACGTATATCATGAAGACTAAAAGAGATATATTTAATATAAAACAATTGCAGAATTCTTTTATATTAATTCTAGCTACTTAAGAGGCTACTTCCAGCCTCTTAAGTTACTGGAATTCCATCTACTTAAGAGGCATGGAACACAGAGAAAATAATAAATGTGGAAAGAGTAGTAAATACTTATGGTGCACACAAATGACCTGCAGAAGTTCAAGAAATTCCAAGGCCAATGAAGTGTCCATGTCAAATACTATTCTCTCTAGAAAAGTGGTCAGCAAACATTTTTTATAAAGGAACAGTTAATATTTTAAGTTTGTTCTAAAAAGCTTTCTATCTCAACTATTCAACTTTAATGTTTTAGCATGAAAGCAGCTCTATACAAATACACAGATAAATAGCCACGGCCATGTTCAATAAAACTTTGTTTATAAAAACAGTAAGTACTAGGGCTTGGTCCACTGGCTATTGTTTGCCAGTATTCACTCCAGAAGAAGAAAATGGTAACTGAGTGAACAGGCTCTGGAACTCATCATCCCCAATACACCACACACACACACACAGACACTTCAACTAAATAAAATTTATATTTATCTCTTTTACATATTTAATTTCCATGTGAGGTTTTGTTTGGGAATAGTTAGTTCTATTATACAACTGGAAAAACACATAATTAAACTATGGAAACTAGTTCGGTAAACATTTATTATAAAATATATATGTTTATTATAATGGTATTATTATCAACTAAATTCTACTATGTTTTTCAAAATATAAGTCAAGCTTCAAGATAGAATATACTTGAAGTTTCAGGGCTTTTATTAATCTGCTTAAACAATTGATGAATTTAGAAACAAACTTTCATGGGGCACCTGAGTATGGGGAAAGTTTCTGAAAATTTAGGGTGGGACAGATGTCATCAAGATGGCTGACTAAAGGCCCACAACATTTGCCTCCCCAACAAAGAAGGACCAAAGCAGCAACAACATAATAATACATTGAATAAAGTGCCAAAGGAAAATGCTAGAATTTAGCAGGGAAGTGACAGGAACCCTCTGAGGCATAAAAACTCAAAATGACAGTATAAAGAAGCAAGAAAAGCAGGGACCAGTATTGGCTCAGAGCCAGGAGTGACTCTATAGTGCAGGGGAAAGAATGCCTGCAGTACTAGCTACAAGAGAGCACCTCAACCCTCACTTTCCCTGAGCTAGTCCAGGCAGCTTCTTGAAGTCCTCAACTACATTTTCCCAGAGAGAGAATTCATTCTATGTGCCACTCATATCCCCTGGGACCTAAGCAGCTGTATAATGACACCATTTTGAGATCTGAGCAAATAACAGACTACTTTCTGCTCTGGGATCCAGTAACTCTTGCATTCCCCCACATCCCTGGTGGGCCATGCTGATATCTTCCCACAACTGTTCAGAGGGCTTCAGTGCTGTGATATGTGCTGAACCCAGCAATGTGACTACATCCCTAGAACCTGAAACCACACAGCTCCCTTCACCCCAGGGAGCAGATAGTCTAGTACCCCAGGGAGGCTGCCACCGGGGAATAGGGAAGTCTTCATTCTGCTTAGTTTTGCTCTGACTTTTATTATTTATTTACTGCTGCTAATTTGGGGTATGAGTTCTTATTTTTCTAGTTTTTTTTTTTTCGAGGTACAGAACATCATTAGTTTGTTTAATTGAAATCTTTGTACTTTTTTGATGAAGACATTTACTGCTACACAATTCCCTCTTAATAATGTTTTTACTATATTCCATAGGTTTTGATATGGTATATTTTCATTTTTATCTGCTTCAAGACTTTTTTTCTTCATTGACCTAATGGTCATTCAGGAGCATATTGTTTAATTTTCAGGTATTTGTATGGTTTCCAGTGTTCATTTTGTAATTGATTTCTAGTTTTATTCCACCGTGGAATACTGTGAAGATACTTGAGATTTCAAATTTTGTATTTGTTGAAATTTGTTTTGTGACCTAACGTACCCTGGAGAATGTTCCATATACTGATGAGAAGAATGTGTATTCTGCTGCTGTTGGATAAAAAATTTTGTAAATCGCTGTTAGGTGCATTTGGTCTATAGCACAGTTTGAGTTCAAGGATTCTTCGTTGTTTTTTTCTCTACATGTTATAGATCAAATGGACCTAATAGCCATTATAAAAATTTTCATCCAACAGCTGCAGAAAGATTTCAAATAAACAACCTAATAATGCACTGTACCTTAAAAAAACTTGAAAAATAAGAACTCAAAGCTCAAATTAGTAGAGAGAAATAAACAATAAAGATCAGAGCAAAACTAAGCAGAACGGAGACTTTAAAAGCACAAAAGTTCAGTGAAATGAAAAGTTTAAAAGCAGCACAAAAGGTCAGTGAAATGAAAAGTTGATTATTTGAAAAGATAAACACAGTCAACAAATCATTAATGAAACTAAGAAAAAGAAAGGGAGAAGACCCAAATAAATAAAATCAGAAAAAACGGAAACTTTTCAACTGATATTAGAGAAATACCAAGATCATTAGAAATTATTATGAACAACTATACACCAATCAAGTAGAAAATAAAAAAAAAAGGATAAATTCTTGACACATATAACCTGCCAATATTGAACCAGGAAGAAATACAAAACCTGAATAGATGAATAATGAATAAAGAGATTGAATTAGTTGTAGTAAGTCCCTCAACAACAACAACAAAAAAAGCCCATGATCAGATGGCATTACTGCTAAATTCTAACAAATTTATAACGATAAACTAACCAATTCTTCTCAAACTATTCCAAAAAATTGAAGAGAAAGGAATTCCTACTAATTCATTCTATGAGGTCAGCATTACCTGGATACCAAAATCAGACAAAAACATAATAAAAAAAGAAAATAGACCAATATCCCCCATGAATATAGTTTCAAAACTCTTCAATAAATACTAGCAAGCCAAATCCAACAGCATATCAAAACATAATACACCATAGTCAAGTGAGATTTATCCCAGGAATGCAAGGATAGTTCAAATATGCAAATCAGTAAATGTGATATATTACATAAATGGAATGGAAATAAACCATATAATCATCTCAATAAATGAAGAAAAAGCATTTGATAAAATTCAACAACCTTTCATGATAAAAACTCTCAACAAATTAAGCATGGAAGAAATATAACTCAACACAATAAAGATTATATACAACAAACCCAGGGTTAACATCATACTGAATGGGGAAAAGGTGAAAGATTCTTCTCTAAGACCTGGAACAAAACAAGAATGTCCACTTTCACCACTTTTAGTCAACATAGTACTGGAAGTCTTAACCAAAGCAATTAGGCAAGAGAATAAAATTAAGGGGATCCAAATTGATAAAAAGAGAGTCAAATTGTTCTTCTTTGCACACAATATAACTTTTTTTTTTTTGAGACGGAGTTTCACTCTTGTTACCCAGGCTGGAGTGCAATGGTGCAATCTCGGCTCACGGCAACCTTCGCCTCCTGGGTTCAGGCAATTCTCCTGCCTCAGCCTCCTGAGTAGCTGGGATTACAGGCATGCGCCACCATGCCCAGCTAATTTTTTGTATTTTTAGTAGAGACGGGGTTTCACCATGTTGACCAGGATGGTCTCAATCTCTTGACCTCGTGATCCACCCGCCTCGGCCTCCCAAAATGCTGGGATTACAGGCTTGAGCCACCGCACCCGGCCTATAATCTTATATGTGGAAAAACTTAAAGACTTCATGGAAAAACTCTTAAAACTAATAAACAAAGTCAGTGAAGTTGTAAAATACAAAAACAACATACAAAAGTCAGTAGCATTTTTATACACCAATAATAAACTAATTGAAACAGAAATCAAAAAAGAAATTCCATTTATAATAGCTACAAAAATTAATATAACTAGGAATAAATTTAACTAAAAAGATAAAAGATATCTGCACTGAAAACTACACTGATTTAGGAAATTGAAGAAGACACACACAAAAATTCCATGCTCATGAATAATTAATATTGTTAAAATGATTGCACTACCCAAAGCAATATGCAAATTTAGTGCAATTCCTATCAAAACATCAGTGTTAGAAATAAAAAAAGCGATCATATTGGCGTAGAACCACACACACACATACACACACACACACACACACACACACACAAAACACACCCAAAAAAAAACCATGAATAGACAAAGTAATGCTAAACAAAAAGAACAAAACTGAAAACATTATACCACCTGACAAAGTGTGAAACTACCTTACAAAGTCATGTTAACCAAAATAGCATGAAAACCATGTAAGAGCAGATGTATAGATCAACGAAACAGAATTTATGTATTTACAGTCAGCAAATTTTTTACAAAGAGTCCAAGAACATGCCTTGGGGAAAGACAGTCTCTTCAATAAATGGTGTTGGGAAAAAGAATATCCATATGAAGAAGAAGAAAACTACATCCCTATTCCTCATCTTTAAAATGGACTAAAGGCTTACATACAAGACCCCAAACTATAAAACTAGTAGACAAAGGCATATAGTAAACACTTCAGGACATTGGCCTAGGCAAAGATTTTATGGCTAAGACCTCAAAAGCACAGGCAGCAAAATCAAAAATAAACAAATGGGACAACAACAAACTAAAAAGCTTCTGTACAGCAAAAGAAAACAAAAAAGCAAACACACAATTTGTTAGAATGAGAGAAAATATATGCAAATATTTAACAAGGAACTAATATCCAGCATATTTTTTAAAACTCTACTGTAAATAATAATGATGATGATTTAATTTAAAAATGGGCAAAGGACTTGAATGGACATTCCTCAAAAGAAGACATGTAAATAGCCAACAAATATATTTTTTAAAGCTCAACATTACTAATCAACAGGGAAATGCAAGTCAAAACCACAGTGAGATACCATCTCATCTCTTTGGAAAAATATACATTTTTCCTCTGCTTTCACACCACAACAGTCGTAACACAAATGAAGGCTTCTGTGACCAAATGTGTGGGGGGTAGGGAGGGGAGGAATTCACCAAGTGCACAATCAGTTCTGTGCAGATAACAGCTGGGTGTCCTGCAATTCAATTCCAAGACTATCTACCTGAAGATAATGTCAGATCCCACAGGTTGAGGACTCAGTCCCAAAACCTGTCCTGCTTCCTTCAGAAACCAGTTGTAAGTCCAGGCCTCCAAAACTTCTGAAGAACCAGGTTTACGTTGGGGTTCCTGTGACCCCCTCTTTGGGTTTTATTAATTTGCTAGAGTGGCTCACAAAACTCCGGGAAACAATTACATTTAACAGTTTATTATAAGGATATTGATATGGCTTGGCTCTGTGTCCGCACCCAAATCTCAAGTCAAATTGTAATTCCCAGTGTTGGAAGAAAGGCCTGGTGGGAGGTGATTGAATCATGGGGGCAGACTTCCCCCTTGCTGTTCTCTTAGTATTGTTCTCATGGGATCTGTTTGTTTGAAAGTGTGTAGCACTTCTCCCTTTGTTATTTCTTCTCCTGCTGGTCATGTGAATATGTGCCTGTTTCCCCTTCCCCTTCTGCCATAATTGTAAGTTTTCTGAGGCCTCACCAGAAGTAGAAACCTGTAGGAGCCCATGAAATCATGAGCCAATTAAACCTCTTTCCTTTACAAATTACCCAGTCTTGGGTATGTCTTTACAACAGTGCAAGAACAGACTGATACAGATATTATAAGGCAAGGTATGTGGGAAGAAGCATGGCAATCCCATGCTGTTCCTGGATGCACCACCCTGTGGAAATCTCCATGTATTCAGTTATCAGGAAGCCCCCCAAATCCTGTCTTTTTGCACCTTTATGGAGACTTCATTGGATAGGCATGATTGACAACAATGTAGAAATGTGACTGGACATAAAAGGGATGATCTAAACCCAGCAAGGCCTGTCTTTACAGATTCTTCTTGACCTCTCTGTGCAGCACTTTTTTCTCCAGGGTTTGGGGCAGGACCCTGTCTTAAATGAGGGTCTTAACATCCTTATTATCCACAATTAAATATGATTCTAAGATTCTGCTTTATTACAACAAGAAAATTGTAACAAGGGACATGGGAGTTATAAGCCAAGAACCATGGACATATATATGGATAAGTATATAACCATGGATAAATATTTATTTATTTATCTATTTATTTGTCCTCTAGGATTTCTCTCGAACCAGGTTTAAGTTGGAATTCCCATGACCCCCTCTTTGGGTTTAATTTTTAGAGTCGCTCACAAAACTCAGGGACACACTTACTTACATTTACCAGTATATTTATATGTAAGCATATATAAAAATAATATCACATCACCCCAGATAGACAAGCTTTTATCAAAAAGACAAAAAATTAGAATTGCTGGTAAGGATGCAGAGAAAAGAAATCTCGTAAACATTATTGGCACCAATTAAACCAGTACCATCATTAGGGACCATGGTATGCAGGTTTCTCCAAAAACTAAAAATACCACGTGATCTAGGAATCCCACTACTGGCTATTCATCAAAGAAAAGGAAATCAATGTGTCAAAGGGATACCTGTACCCCCATGTTTATTGCAGCACTGTTCACAATAGCAAAGATATGGAATCAATCTAATGTCCATCAGTGCATGAATGGATAAAGAAAATGTGGTATATATTCACATGGAAAACTATCCAACCATTAAAATAATGAAATCCTGTCATTTGTGGCAACACAGATGAACCTGGAGGACATTATGTTAAGTGAAATGAGAAAGAAACAAAAAAATACCACGTGTTCTCACTCAGGTATGGGAGCTAGAAAAGCAGCTTATAGAAGTAGAGTATAGAATATGATCATTAGAGGATGGGGAAGGGTGGCAGGAGAGGAAGACAGGGAGAGACTACTTAACATATACAAAATTATAGCTATGTGGGAGAAATAAGTTCTAGTGTTATTTAGCACTCTAGGGTGAATATGATTAACAATAATTTAGTTATATTTTCAAAAAGCTAGAAGAGAGACTACTAAATGTTCACAACTCAAAACAAATGATCAATGTTCTAAGTGATGGATATGATAATTACCCTGATTTGATCATTACACATTGTATGCACTGTATTCCATAAACATGCAAAATTTTTACATGTCAACTAAAAATAAAAGGAAAAAGTTTAGGGTTAAATGAGTAGCTATATGGCACTTTTAACTAATTAATACTTAGACTTCTTTAAAGAACTTCTTCGCTATTCCCAGTGAAAGCTTCAAGTAGACTTTTCTTTCTTACCTAGTTTGCTAATAGTTTTCAAATTTCAGTTACAGAAGATTTATTTAGGGATGATTATGGAAAATACAGAATCCAATGAGTTTCATTCTGAAGGTCTGGGGTTGGACCCAAGAATTAGCAAATTTTAACAA
Source organism: Saimiri boliviensis (assembly GCF_048565385.1). NCBI lineage: Eukaryota > Metazoa > Chordata > Mammalia > Primates > Cebidae > Saimiri > Saimiri boliviensis. The sequence continues at coordinate 150,680,821 of NC_133451.1, read as the reverse complement.
ACATTCGAAGTTAGTGAACCACACTTTGAGAAACATTACTATAGAGTGAGTAACATAAACTTCATGTATTTACAAGAGGCTCTTGCCCTTATGAAAGTTGGAAAAAATAGAATAATGGTATATTTTTTAGACCCATGTTCTCTGTGTTGTGATTTTTTTCAATGACATGTATTTGCCCTAAGTGTCTGAAGAATACTTTAACTTTTTTGTTGGTCTAGTCACTGGTGTTTACTGATGTCTGCTCCTAAAGGAAATGTTTTTAAAAGGTACAGAAACACAACTACACACAGATACGATCTATATTTTAAAGCAAGACTTGGTTTTAGACCTTTCTCAGATGTCTTCAGGGAGTTGAGTTCATACTCAGTTCTAAAAGCATCAACCCTCAGTGGACACCAGTGTTGTAGTCAGTCAAGTTGAAATCATTGTACAAGGACGTATTTTTAACAAGTTCCAGATTTCATTCAAAAGGGAAAAAAATATTTCTTGTACTTTGTTTTCAAAAGCAGTAGCTGCTGTAACTTCGAAAGGGAAAACAAATCACAGGAACTAGAAGTATTGATCTCTGATTTAAAATGCCAATAAAAAATGGAATATGAGGAAAAAAGGAGCAAAATATGTTCAGTGTGCCAAATACAAGCAGGTAATAATCTGTAAGCATTTAGAATATTTTCTTAGGAGGAAGAGTCGTCGTTTAGTTGAGTGCAGGGTGCTAGGACAAGGAGAAATGGGTCCTGATTCCTGTGTAATTTTCTATCAAACTCAAAGTTGCTGATTACATAGTTTCAGCCATTTTTGAAAAATGTTTTTGGCACACACAAGCAAAGCTCTTAACTAATCCAGGACTGCTGATGTGAATGCAGCAAGAGTTTATTTACAATTAGGCCTAACAGTCCCAAAGGTAAAGCCATTTTTTAAAGTCTTTAAGAAACTTACCTCTGCAAAAATTCTACTTTCCCCTCCCCCAAGGGTGTCAACTTGGGATAGGTGAATCAAATAATAAATTTGCTGAGTAACACAAATATTAGTGAAGACTTGGCAGGTCTTATGATTTCTGCTACCTTTTAAAAGCTTACAAGTTCTATGCTTCCCTTTCAGTAAGCTATATTAACCAAGAAACCCAGGAAAACACAGACATTTGCTGGCATGAAAAATTATTTATAATTCCAGAGTAAAAAATACTATTTATCTACTGTCATCTTCAGGCTACATGCCTCATCTGCATTCACATTTTAATGCTGATTGAAAATATTTCTTGCTTCTTTCATCATAGTTTCCTCCCCAAGATTTATTTTCTCAGAAAGGTCACTTCCACATTACTGTATTTCTGAGACTACATCTTTCTACCCTGCCAGGATAATTTTTTCCTTATTGCTTTACTGCATTATGTCTTATCAATTAAAAAAAACTGATATGAAGAAATTTATAGTGTAGTCGAGTCTTTGTCTAAGAATATTTCCATGCGATAGGAGTTCTTTGAGTTTGGTCTACAGAGCAGAACCATCAGTATAACCTAGAAAAAATGCGCAATCTCAGGATTCATCCCAGATCTGCAGAATAAAAATCTTCATTTTCACAAGGTCCCACAGTGATTTATGTATACTTTAAAGACAGAAAGGTAGGATTTACAAGGTCAAGGACTGTACAGAGGAGCTCCCATCTAGCCCCACTACTCCTAGGATTCCGAGTCTGCCATGCCTTAAAGAGATTGTTCTCCACAGCTTTGGTGGTGGATCTGCCAGAGATATTTCTCCAATGTTTTCTCTAGTGGGAAGAGTAGCAGCATGTCATTTAACACTCTGTCACTCTGTCCAGGGCAAGCTCCATAGACAGTAACATTCTGAAAAGAACCAACTAGCTCTTCTCTATCATTATGTCTCTACTGCCAGAAAGCAGTGACTGGCATGTAACAGGCGTTCACAAATAAAATGCAATTGGAATCCTAGAAGCACCAAAATCATTGGTGAAATACATAAACATTTCAACAACTCGAAAGAGACATATTTGTATGGGCCACATGAATTTATCTACCCTCGTAGTTTTGTTGCTACTGGTCAAAAGTATTGTTTTGTAAGATATATAGTCTACTCCAAATCTAAGTCTCAACAAAAGCATAGTACACTTTGGTTAAGCCACTGACTCCAAGCTACTACTGACATCATAAAACATGTATTCTAAACTTTTGAGGGCTTGTTTAGACCTAATTATATGATAAGCAAATGGTAGAAACCCAGTAAATGCTGCTGACAGGCTGACAAGATTTATTTGCCACTGGCTTAAGTCTTTGTGACTCCGTTCAATCTCCACTGGCCTGAGTCTGTGATTCAGTTCAACCTCAAAGGAAAAGAATTCACAGACTTCACCATCCACTCTGTAGCTGGGCAGCCTTTCACCAGTGCAGAGAACCGATTCTTTGTCTTTGATTTGCATGTTGCTTTATTCCGGTATCCAAGAAGCACAAATAGTGAGCCCTTCAAACTCTAACAACTTGATCGTATGCTTTATTACACTCCTCTGGATGACAATCTGAAACACAGAATTCTGCCAGCATCCTTCATTAGTACTTTCTCCCACTTCCCAAGATAGCAAGTGTCCTGCAAGTACAGACAGAAACTTCAGCATCCATCCCTCAGTATTTTGGTGCTTCCCATTCCTGGGCACATTTCCTAATTATTAAATCACGTGTGTGCTTTGAAAACCACAAGCTCAATGAGCTTTGCCCACTTCAGCTTGCCCCAGGACGTTTAAAACCTTCACTAGAAAATTCCTCACTATGAGGGTTTTCTCTCATAAAGCAAGCACATCAGCAAAAACTCAAAAGCTCACAAAACTGAGATAAGGTACATTAAAATGAAAACAATTCTAAAAAGGCTGGAAAGGTTTACTAAAATTATAATTACCATCCTATTTGCTGTAGGATATGAAGCTCCTGCTAATCTGATCCTTGCCTTGCACGCTCAGCACCAGCAGATGCCATATCCCAGCCCATGCACTACATTCTGTGAAAGACACACTATAGCTGTTCACAACTGGGTCTTCCATTCCACTGGGTAACTATCCACTCTTCTGTGACAGCCTTGCTCAAATAACTTCTACCAACCCTACTTAAACCACAGGTCATTTTCTATCCTGCAAGCAATGTATAAATTTATATAAACCCTAGTTTAGTACATATCACATTTTTGGTAATTATTTACATATGGCTCTACCCTAGAATGCAGAATATTTTTTAATTCTTTTAGTGAGAAGAGTAGTAGGGTGTCATTTACTACTCTGTCACTTTGTACAGGGCAAGCCACATAGACAGTAGCAACCTAATAAGAAACAACGGAATCTTCTCTACCATTATATCTCTACTGCCAGAAAGCAGTGACTGGCATGTAATAGGTGTTCAAGAATAAGATGCAAATGCAATCCTAGAAGTATTTAGTTAGTTGGAACTGCATAGCCAGTGACCATCTAAATAAGTACTTGACACCGAATAAACAAGAAAATGAAAAATAATCACTGGGATATGCCTAAAATTAGAGATATTTTAGGAAACATTAAAGATTCACTAATATGCCTTCATAATTAGAAAAAATTCTATTAATAACATAAGTGTAAAAATGTATCCTGTAATAAGATCATAATAACACAAACATATGAAACCATTGGGTCACTCACCTTTGAAAAGTTTAAAAATAAAACTACAGAAATTGCTCGTATTTGGCAGGAGTTAAGGAATTCTGTTTGTCTAAACTAGAAACAATAATCCTATTAATCTGAATGACTGAGAGGCATCTCAGTCTTTACATAAGCCAATTTCATTGTATAGTCCCATAATCATATTATTTTTCTCTAAAAGCTGCTTAAATACTAATATGAGAGCAACCCAAAGCAAACCAAAAATGATATAATTTTATATTTTCAAGTTAGTAATGCAGTAAAAAACATTTTTTTAAATAAATTAAATGAGGGTCTAGAAAAATACCTTGAGCAGGGAAGGGCCAAGATGGCTGACTAGAAGCAGTGGCCATCAGAGGCTCCCATAGAAAAGAACCATAATAGCTGTGAATGCTGTACCACAACCAAGGTATCCAGGTTCTCTCATCAGAACTGACTAGGCAGCTGGCAGGATCCATGGAGGAAGGAAGAGCAGTATGGCACGGTGCCCCACCTGAGAGCCACACAGGGCAGGGGAGCCCCCACCCACTAGCCAAGGGAGGTGGTGAGTGAGCATGTTACCCAGCCAGGGAAACCATGCTTTCTCCATGGAACTGTGCAACCCACAGATCAGAAGATCCAACTCGTGAACCCATGCTGCTGAGGCCTAGCATCCAACCTTGGGACCATGCAGATTCTCAACAGCCTCTCAGCTAGAATCTGCTTAAGCCTGTTGAGTTCCTGGGGGAGGTGAGGACTAGCACCACAGCTGTGGCTGCCTGATGTCTAACCCTTTTGAGCTCTTTGTGGGAGGGGCAGTAGCCAGCACTGAGACTCATAGCTACCTAACACGCTAAGCTCCCTGAGTTGGGGAAGGGCAGCATCCACCTCTATAGCTCCAGTCCATGCCTTTTCCCTGCTGGAGCCAGGGAGGTTAGACAGCTTGGTCCCCAGAGGTGTTTCCCACAGTCCAACACCCCAGCTGTGGCAGACTGCAGCCAGAGCGCCTCTTCAGGCCTGACCCTGACTCATCCTTCCTCACTGGGAGGAGCCTCCCTACAGGAACTCCGACAACTCTAGCCAGAGGCTCAGGGAAAGAACCTTGAGCTTCCTGGGCCTGAGCCCCTAATGAGTGATCACAGTCTCTGTGGACCAGCAGACTTACCCTTTCCTCTTGGTAGTTCTGAGGAATCAAGGCAGCCCAGATGAGTGGGTATCCTCCAAGTGAAGAACACCCCCTCCACAAAGGGACAAAGTACTTTGGTAAACAGGTCCTGATCCCCTAGCCACCCAAATGGGCAAGGCCTTGCAACAAGGTTGTCAGTCACCCTATACAAAAGCAATCCCACTGGTATCAGGTTGGTACCCCTCAAGCCCAGAGATCCCAGAAGAAGGAGAAGACACCCATCTTTGTTATTCTCCAGCCTCCTTGATTGACATCTCCAAGCACAGGAGCAAACCAGATGAATAGGGACTGAATTGAAGCCCAAGCAAACCACAGCAGCCCTAAAGAAGAGGGATCTGATCATTGAAAGAAAAACAAACAAAGCAACAGCAACAAAAATGTCCCCACAAAAACCCCAACCAAGAGTCTGCAGCCTCAAAGATCAAACCTAGACAAACTCTTGAAGATGAGAAAGAACCAATGAAAATATGCTGAAAACCTATAAGGCCAGAGTGTCTCTTCACCTTCACCTTCAAACAAATGTCTCTCCAGCAAGGGTGCAGACTGGACAGAGGATGAGATGGACACACTGTCAGAAGTAGGTTTCAGATGATAGGTAATAAAGAACTCCACTTAACTAAAGAACATGTTCTAACCCAATGCAAAGAAGCTAAGAACCTTGATAAAAGGTTACAGGAGCTGCTAACTAGAATAACCAGTTTAGAGAGGAGCATAAATGACCGGATGGAGCTGAAAAACACAGCACAAGAACTTCATGAAACATACACAAGTATCAATAGCTGAATCAATCAAGTGGAAGAAAGGATAGATATCAGAGTTTGAAGAGCATCTTGCTGAAATAAGTTATGCAAACAAGATTAGAGAAAAAAAGAATGAAACAATGAACAAAGCCTCCAAGAAATATGGAACTACATACAAAGACCAAACCTACAATTGAATGCAGTACCTGAAGGAGACAGGGAAAATAAAAACAAGCTGTAAAACACATATCAGGATGTTATCCAGGAGAACTTCCCCAACCTAGCAAGCCAACATGCAAATTCAGAAAATACAGAGACCACCACTGAGATACTCCACGAGATCAACCCCAAGACACATAATCATCAGATTCTCAAAGGTTGAAATGAAGGAAAAATGTTAAAGGCAGCCAGAGATAAAGGCCAAGTCACCTACAAGGGAAGCCCATCAGACTAACAGTGGACCTCTCAGCAGAAACCCTACAAGCCAGAAGAGAGCGGGGCTAATAGTCAACATTTTTAAAGAAAATAATTTTAAACCCAGAATTTCATATCCAGCCAAACTAAGCTTCATAAACACAAGAGAAATAAAATCCATTACAGACAAGCAAATACCATGAGAATTCATCACCAACAGGCCTACAATGCAAGAGTTCCTGAAGAAAGAACTAAATAAAGAAAGAAAAAAACAGTAGCAACCACTGCAAAAATACACCAAAATATAAAGACCAATGACACTGTGAAGAAACTACATCAACTAGTATGCAAAATAACCAGATAGCATCATGATGACAGGAACAAATTTACACATAATGATATTAACCTAAAATGTAAATGGGCCATATGCCCCAATTAAAAGACACAGTCTGGAAAACTGGATAAAGAGTTAAGACCCATTGATGTGCTGTGTTCAGGAGACCTATCTCATGTGCAAAGACACACATAGGTTCAAAATAAAGAGATGCAGGAAGATTTATCAAGCAAATGGAAAGCAAAAAAAAGAGCAATGGTTGCAATCCTAATCTCTGACAAAACAGACTTTAAACCAACAAAGAGCAAAAAAGACAAAGAAGGGCATTACATAGTTACACCTATGTAACAAACCTGCAGGTCCTGCACATGTATCCCAGAACTTACAGTAAAATAAATTAATCATTAAAAAAAATTTAAAAAGAAAGAAAAATACCTTGAGATAAATGTCACATTTAAAAATAACCATTCTCTTAACTATTTTTATTTCCAATACTTCCTCTGAGAAAAACATGTGCTGTGTTATCTCACTATGAGTTTTAGTACTGAAGATCTTCTTCACATTGTCACAGTACATGACAGAGTGAATATTATCAGTCTAAGAAACACACAGAATGTCCGTTGCCAAACAGGAATAAAGAAAAATGGAGGGAAATTTTATTCCCATTTATGCGCTTTACTTTCTAACTAGCCACAATAGCATCAAAGATGCTCTTTCCTTTTTAGGGAAAAAAACAGGAGTCTGGAAAATTTGAAAATGACTCTGACAAAAGCATGATGAGAGGGACCAAACATAGGATGTTGAGCTTCTGGCCTTTTCATTTCTTTTATCTTACACCTAAAAAATCCAGTCTGATTCTCCATCCTTATGTATGAAGTTCTTTCATTTGTTTTATGGCACACATAACTAGTATATATAACTGTTTCCTCATAACACACGATATTTATCCACTGAGCTATCATCATTTTCTAGAAGTGGAAAACTATAGGGCTTAAGTATATAGTATAGGCTCTGTATCCCAGCTTTCCCACTTAGTAAATTGAGATAAGTAGCTTCCCACACAGCCAAGACAATCCTAAGCCCAAAAAAAAAAAAAAAAAAAAAAAAAATACAAAGCTGGAGGCATCACATTACCTGACTTCAAACTATATTACAAGGCTACAGTAATCAAAACAGCATGGTAATGGTACCAAAACAGAGATATAGACCAATGGAACAAAACAGAAGCCTCAGAAAGAACACAGCACAACTACAACCACCTGATGTTTGACAAGCCTGACAAAAATAACAATGGGGAAAGGATTCCCTATTTAATAAATGGTGTTGGGAAACTGGCTAGCCATATACAGAAAGCTGAAACTGGATCCCTTCCTTACATCTTATACAAAATTTAACTCTAGATGGATTAAAGATTTAAACATGAGGGCTAACATCATAAAAACTCTAGAAGAAAACCTAGGCAATACCATTCAGGAGATAGGCATAGGCAAGGACTTCATGACTAAAACACCGAAAACAATGGCAACCAAAGCCAAAATAGACAATTGGGATCTAATTAAACTTAAGAGCTTCTGCACAGCCAAAAAAAAATATCAATAGGGTGAACCAGCAACCAACAGGATGGGCAGGAATTTTTACCATCTATCCATCTGACAAAGGGCTAATATCCAGAATCTACAGAGACCTTAAACAAATTTACAAGAAAAAAAAAACAAACAATCTCATCCAAAAGTAGGCAAAGGATATGAGCAGAAACTTTTCAAAAGAAGAAAATTACACAGCCAACAAACATATGTAAAAAAGCTCATGATCACTGGTCATTAGAGAAATGCAAATCAAAACCACATTGAGATACCACCTCATGCCAGTAAGAATGGCGATCATTAAAAAATCTAGAGACAACAGATGCTGGAGAGGATGTGGAGAAACAGAAATGCTTTTACACTGTTGGTGGGAGTGTAAATTAATTCAACCATTGTGGAAGACAATGTGGCAATTCCTCAATGATCTAGAAATAGAAATTCCATTTGACCCAGAAATCCCATTACTGGGTATATAACCAAAGGTTTATAAATTGTTCTATTGTAAAGACATATGCACATGTATGTTTATTGCAGCACTGTTCACAATAGCAAAGTCCTGGAACCAACCCAAATGCCCATCAGTGATAGACTGGACAGGGAAAATGTGGCACATTTAAACCACGGAATACTATGCTGCCATAAAAAAGGATGAGTTCATGTCCTTTGCAAGGACATGGATGAAACTGAAAACCATCATTCTCAGTAAACTGAAACAAGAACAGAAAACATGTTCTCACTCATAAGTGGATGTTGAACAATGAGAACACATGGACACAGGGAGGAGAGCATCACACACTGGGGTCTGGGGGTTGGGGAGCTAGAGGAAGAATAGCAGGGGTAGGGGGATTGTGGAAGGATAGCATTAGGAGAAATACCTAATGTAGGTGATGGGGTGATGGATACAGCAAACCATCACCATGGCACATGTACACCTATGTAACAAACCTGCATGATCTGTACCCCAGAACTTAAAGTATAATAAATATTTTTTAAAAAGAGATAAGTGGCTTCACCTCTCTATGCCTCACTTCTCTTGTTTGTAAAATGGAGCTTATAAAAATACACATTTCAAAAGTTTAAAGACAAAAGTTTTCACATTTTAACATTTCTGAAATCAGAATGTGTCTTACACATTCTGATTGCGATCAGGCTAACCTGAAGTTGGGTTTTGCCAGAGTATTTTCTCGTGCTCTTGCCTAGAATTTTCTATCCTTCCTGAATCTAGGGCAAAGATTGTGTCATGCAAGTACTCTTGCTTTACCCTTCTGGGTGATGGATTTATTTTCATTTACCCTTATCCTGAGGGTAGAGATAGCCCTTTGTTGTCCTAGATTTATAGAAAGTTCTCCTATCTTAAATGATTTTTCTTTCTTCGTGGTGTATAAAATAACAGTGCATCTTACAACTGAAGACTTAGGTGTGAAGAACCTCTCAGGGGGTAGACATGAGGAGTAAATAAGATCATGCATGAAAGAGCATATAGCAATATATCCCACATGGCAAGCACTCAACAAGTACTATCATTTCTGACTCAGTATCTAGTTGTCACTATACAGAGAAACATGTTAGTTACTTAATTCTCTTAACCCATGTACCAAATGCAAGCCTCAAAATGAAGCAAGAAAGCCACTTAAAATAGACCAACTGAAGCAAGAAACCCATTTAAAACAGTCCAACTAAAGCAGTGCCCTGTGAAATCCGGGGTAGCCATCACCTGTGGCTAGCAAAGGCCTCACGGGGCAAGACTGAAACTCAGTCTATTTTTTAGAAATGTTCTTGCCAAATGTTTCAAATAGCCTCTGGTGGTGGAGACTGGCTTTACAGAAAGTGTTCCCATTTTTGTTAACAGAAGGAGGGATATAATCTTGCAGAATTCCTTCTTAACACGCTCAAAATGGACTCCCCAGAGTTCTACAGATGCTGCATCAGCAGGGCAGGCAGGCTGGTTGGCAAAGACGCAATTCTCCTGGTATCCCAAAGACTAACTTGAAGGTCATGCTACTTTGCTAATTTAGTAAAATGTAATTATACCGCAAAAAGCTGGTTCTTTTTTGTTCCTTTTACTGATGTACAAAGTTCTTGCAATTTAAATTGCTTAAATGCCAGGGTGCTCACATACATACATATTCAGCCGCAGTGCATCTGTGTCTATTCAAAGAGCTCTAGATTTGGGCTTGAGAAGGAACCAGTCAATATGCACCATCTACAGCCAATGGCAATGATTTGTCTCCCTTTCCTGGGTCCGAGCCCTTTTCCTCTGCCACTCAAGCATACAGGAAGCAGACCAGTGATGGCAGATTATGTATCACTTTCAGAGCTGCTTCACTGCACAATTCCAAGGGGCACTATTCACATCATACTCTGTGTGAACAGTGCCCCCCTGGAGTTACACAGGCACTATTTATGAGACCATAAATGGCAGCCCTGCTTGGTACCTGGAATTAAGGCAGGATCACATATATTCTTTATCAACTAAAGTATGCACTGAGGTTATTTGACAGTATCCTGACTAATAAAATATCATACCTTAAAAACAAGCAAATAACTTGCAACTACAGTAACTACGCTTTTGCAATTACTATCTTTATCAAGTGTATTATTTATCTATACAGCAAATAATCTAAAGGAGAACCTGTATGAGGCTTCTAGTGTTTAAAACAAACCAGTTTTTTTTGTTTATAAGCATCCACCCGATATGGGTGTAAGTGGTACAAAGCACCAGAGGATTCATCCAGCCTCCAGCTTCTCCCTCTGAGTTCTCTCTTTTTTCAAAAGTCTCCACAGAAGATCTTCACCTTCTATAGTTACCCATGCTAATGTCATTCTTCTCAGGGTTCCAGTTTCTTCCTGTTTTATAATAAAATCCATTCTTTTACCACTAAAGGCACTTTCTGAAGGCAAATCCTTAATGAAGATAAAGACAGCTCTTCTTGTTAATATAAAGTAGTTCACACTTCTAAATTTTAAGTCCTTGTTAAAGAAATATGATATTGTGGACACCTCCTGCCCCAAATAAGTTTCCCAGACCACTGTTTGGCAATGTGTTCTCTAAAATCCTAAACCAGAGGCGGCCTTTTCAGAGTAACAATAAACTAAGTGATCAAATATAATGAAATTTTGTCCATCAAGCATTTCTTTCTCCAGGTTATCTGACAGTCTACAATACTTTTTAATTAAACAGCCTCTAGTGCTCCCCCATAATCCTGGCTTTGGGGTGAATGAAAAAGAAAGTCTGTATTTCCTAGTTTACCTTCTCTAATGTTAAACTGCAGAGAGTGGAACGGGTACGCTCCTTCCTTTTCAGCAGAACAAGTGTTACCCTTTGTATGTAACTAGTTTCCTATTTCGTTTTTATTTTTTTCATTTTTATTTTTATTCACTATTATTTTCAACTATAATCTTTCTATACTGTGGACTAATGGAATGCTGTTGTTCATCATCTAAAATAATCAATAATCCCAAAAAGTTCATCTTACTTTGAATTTGTATTTTCATTTGAATATCTATCTGATATGTTAAAATTTTTTAGCCCTTCTGTTAAAGAAAAATAGCAGGTCCCCATTTCTCTGCCTCTGTACCATTTACATTTGTTCTCTGTTGTCATGAAGATCACTTTTATTTCACCATCCCAAATAACTTATCTAAATGCACATTCCTTGAGGACACAGGGGACAATTTAAGTCAGTGGTTTTCAATATGACTTAAGTAAAAATCACTTGGACCCATCTAAGAGATTAACTTTTGGCTGATGGGCTGGCAATCTATAATTTTTAAAAGGTGATTCTGATTACTAGCCAGGCTTGTAAATCACTGGTTTATTTGGAAAAAATATATATTTTCTTGTAGTAGGGCCAAAAAAAAAAAAGAGTAGGAATAGCCCTCAGGACCCAGGGTTGTTACAAGACAAGCAGGGTAAAAGGGTGTTCCCATGATGGGGAGGCCTGGATGGAATATCAGAGCTCTAGCAGAGGGAGGACCAGCCCACAATATGGAGTCAGAGCCTGAGAAGTGTGTGATACGCAAGGGCAGGAGGGCATCCACAGGAATGGCCTGGTACAAGGTATCAGGAGGATATGCGTAGTGTATAAGGGTTTTCAGCTGATGGAGGAAAGAGGGAGTGGTGTTGGGGTGTAGGAGCCTAAGCAGGGTGAAAAAAGGTTTCAATGTGGGGAAGGAAATGTCAATGGAGATGGGAAAAGGATTACATACAAAGGGTGATCAAATATGTAAATAAATAGATAAGGATGATGAGTTCCAGGTTTCTCATTAATGGAGAAGTGGGTTTCAAATATGGAAAATAAGAAAACTAGCATGACCTTTGTCATGTTGAGTGAAGATTGGTGGTATCTATGTGAACTCATCTTTTTCTATATAGAGAGAAAAAAGAAATAAATATAATGGAAATATGCATTTGAATATGTGGGAGGGGGTCAATGAGATGGTATCTGTGACTATATATTATATACAATACACACACACACACATGCACACACACACACATGTGCACAGACACACACACACACATTCTGTAAGGCTGGGAGGTATATGACAACAGCAACAAGTATGCCCGTTGCCCAAATCTGGGTTCCTGAATACCAATCTCTACAAAAAAAAAAAAAAAAAAAAAAAAAGCCGTGGGACCATTTGGAACCCTGTCTGACTATAGGGCTGGGGCATAAACCTAACAAACATATCTAACCCGTATCATGAGAAAACATCAAACAAACCAAGACTGAAGGACATTCTACTAAGTAAATGGCCTGCAATCTTCAAAAATATCAAGGTCATGAAAGTCAAGAAAAGTCTGAGAAACTCTTCCAGACCAAGAGAGCCTTAAAGACATATAACAACTAGATAAAACACATAATTCTGAACTGGATGGTTCTTTATAAAGAATATTTTTTAGGCAATTGACAGAACTTGAATGGAGTCAGAAAATTAAATAGTGGTGATGTATAAATATTAATTTTCTCTATTTGATGCTTATACTATGTTTATGTAGGATAGTCTTTGTGGGAAACAATATGCTAGATACTAATATCGTATCAATGTTAAATTTCCTGAATTTGATCTTTGTACCACAATTATAAAAAAGAATATCTTTGTCCTAAGGAGATGCATATTGACACATTTTAAGGTAAAGTATTATGATGTATACAGTTCAATCTCAAATGTTTCAGAAAAAAATATTTATAATAGTAATGCATACACATTCATATATATAATATGTATGTGTGTGTGGAGAGAGAGAAAGGAACAGTGAAAGCACAAGTTTGCCAATGTGAACAATTAATGAGCCTCAATGAAGAGTATGTACAGATTCCTTTTGCTCTTTTGGAACTTTTTTAGGCTTGAAATTTTTTTCAAAATAAAAATTTCAACAACAAAATAGCAAAGCAAAATGAAAATCACCTCTATCATGCTTCCCAATCCTAGTGATATATCTGAAATCCCAGGGGTACTTTTTATAAACTAATGATTCCTGACATACACCCTAGATGTACAAATCAAAATCTCAAATCTCAAATCAAAATCAAAATCTACTCTACTGAGTAGAAAGTTTTCAAAGTTTCTCAGGGGTTTGAATCCATCTCATCTACTGACCAGCATTTGAGATCCACTAATCTGTCTCCCTCATTTTACAAATGAAGAAAATGAGACCCCAACAGGTTAAGGAACTTGCTTAAAGCCACATTGATAGGTAATGACAGAGAGATTGGAATTTAGGTCTTCTGACTCCCAGCCCAGCCTTCTTTGATCACAATTCATAAAGGGATGCCCTTCAGTAAGACTGCTTTTTAAAATGTGTATATATTGCTCTTTATAGTTTTCTCAATTTAAAATGCTGTTGATTTTGACCCCAATGCTTCCTAGGGAGCTCTGCAATGCCATTGTGACTGTCTTCAGAGCACAGAGCTAGGCTGGAGACCTGCTGTTGGAAAATATATATATTGGCTTTTAACTATCATCCTTTTCAAGTCAAAAAGTCAAGCCTTTTAATATTTGCTAGAGTTAATGGGTTTCATCCCTAAAGGAAATAAAAGCAGTTGGAAGAAAGAAGTGGGCCAAGCAAGTAAAGAGTGTAAAGAGCCTACGCTGATGAAGATAATTTCTGATGAAGACTCAACCAGCTTGACTGGAGCATTACACTTTCCCCGTCTCTGAATGCAGAAGCAGTTCTATCAAAGAAACCCTACGTGTTTGCATTGGAATCTTATGATGAAATCTTTGTGTATTTCCTACCAAGCATCTCTGCTCAAGAGAAACAGGGAAAAGGATAAATTATATCAGTTTATTCTTTTGATTACCTCTGCTGAGCCAGGTCCTGCTTCAGTGAGAGAAACCTTATAATCAGATTTGTGCAAGTTTTTCTGTCCAGGCTTGCTGAGCTTTGTCAGCAGAAAATGTTCGCCAACAGCTAACATACAGTGGTATTTTTTTCAGTCAGTTTGTACAGTATCATTTAATTTCACGTTTTTCCACCTATAGACCACATATTTTATTTCCAGACAGAGAAAAGGAAAAGCGACTTACCTAGGAAACCCACTATCCTCCCATCATATAAGAACCTAGAGACCAGAGAATGCAGTTAACACGAGTGTAGTTAAAGAAACCAAACCCCACTTCTTGGCAGTTGAATAAGTGTGGAATTCACAACAGCAGAATATTTCTACTAGCTTGGGTACACTTAAGGTAACATACTAAATAGGATTGTTAAGCATTATCTTTCAGCCAGAAGTCAGTCCACCAGCCAATTCCATTACCTGCTCACTCAGCCACATCACAATCTTGGGTTTTCCCAGAAACCATCGTTAAGTTGGGATATTTGTAGCAGAGGAATGGGGTGATGCTATGCCTGTAGTCAGTGATAATCTGTATTTCCAAGAGAGTACAGGCAGTCCTCGAGCTACAATGGTTTGACTTACAATGGCTTAACGTGGGATATTTTGACTCTATGATGGTTCTTTCAAGCTGTGTACATGAATGGTCAGTACCTATAACCATTTTGTTTTACACTTTCAGTACAGTAGTCAGCCAGTCACATGAGATATTCAACATTTTATTAGGATATGGGCTTTGTGATAGATAATTTGCCCAACTGTAAACTAACACAAGCCACTTAAGGTAGGCTAGGCTGAACTATGATATTCGGTAGGTGTAATAAATGCATTTTGACTTAACAGTATTTTCAATTTACGACGGACTGATTGAGATGTAACCCCATGGTAAGTCAAGGAACATCTATATTATAAATCCAACCAAATATCCTCATTGCTGAGGTCAGAAGTCTAGGACTTCTCTTCTCTTTTACGTAAGTCTTCACATTTTATAAGTGTGACTTTTCCTTTTCTCACAGATCTGTCCTGTCTTCTGTTCTACTGCTTGGGTCAATCTCTCAACTATATTTGACTTAGACACTTTGAATAGTATTCTAACGTGTTTCCGTGTCATTGATCTCTCCATTTCCCATCCATTCCTTACGGTGCTCCAAATTAGTTTATTTAAAATATAGAATTGGTTATCTATATACTTACTCAAAAGTCTCCTGAGGTTCCCTGTGACCCACAGAATAAAGCCCAGCTCTTTACATGGCTTTCTACCACTTTGCATAACACATTCCATCAACACACAAGAAATCAATCACTTGGTGTTTCTGTGCTTTAGGACTTCTGGTAACATGAGGGACTGACATGATGAGCTCATTTCTTACAAGGAACACATGGAAATGCTGATTAAAAGATCCAAATATATAACTCACCTCAAAAGAAAGGACAGTAAGAGCTGGGTTTGGGAAGCAATAAGGATTGGTAAAGCCTGTATGGTGAGCAGAGGATACTGTCCAGTCATATAAAAGGGTTTCAGCCCTAGTTAAAAGCTGTAGAGGATAAGGGCTGAGCTTCTACACACTACATGTGGAGAAAATATGTAGACTTTGGCCCATGTGAAAGGAAAATGGATCTAAAACAATAATGAGTCCAACAACCTCTAAGGTCTGGTCTATCTGTGAAGATGAAACTACAAAAATTCTAACTATTAGCCCAGAGAAAGCTGTAGGGAAGGCTGCCATTTGATCAGGCCAGTGGGAGACCGAAGGCTCCAGTCAGAAATCAAAACCTCAGGCCCATGCCAGATTGGGTTTGGTTCTAAATTTGCATTGCCTGTGTTGTAAAGAAACCCCAAAATAAACATTGATCTGGGCTGTGAAATCCACAGAGGCCAGGCAGAAGCAAATAGGAAGCTATTCAGTGAGGACATGTCTACAATTCAATGCTCACAGACATTTTCAAACACACACACACACACACACACACACACACACACACACACACACATTCACAGATGATTTTTCCAATAAAAAATTACAAACCCTAGGAAAAAGCAATCTACCATGAGCCAAGGAAGATGCAACAATTGAGAAAGTAGTTCACCAAAAACTAGAGGTAGTAGAATAATTTCATAAAAGGAAAGAATATAGAGTTCAATTGAGTCTCATGCGACTAGTCTTAGAAACCGAAAACTACCAAAACAAAGGCAACTATGGTTTGAAAAGCTGTGTCTTTTAGGGGCCATGTGCTACCTTGGTGTGACTTCTTGTGTACATTTCTTTAATCCTCTGCTCCCTTCAGATTACCTTTATCTACTTAAAAATAATAACTCAGCTGGGCACCGTGGTTCACACCTGTAATCCCAGCACTTTGGGAGGCCAAGGTGAGTGAATCACAATGTCAAGAGATCAAGACCATCCTGGCCAACATGGTGAAACCCCATCTCTATTAAAATACAAAAAGTTAGCCAGGCATGGTGGTGTGCACCTGTAATCCCGCTACTTGGGAGGCTGAAGCAAGGGAATCAACTGAACCCAGGAGGCGGAGGTTGTAGTGAACTAAGATTGTGCCACTGTACTCTAACCTGGGCAACAGAGCAAGACTCCATCTCAAAAAATAATAAGAACTCCTTGCTCCTTACTTCCATTTGAATGCATTCTTCCATATGCCATAGGGAAGCCAGTATAGCTTAGTGTTGTCACATTAGAGTCTGTAATTAGAATTTCTGAATTTATCTTGATTCTGCCACTTACTGGTTGTATGACCTTTAACTTAGCCTCTTTTTCAAGTTCCTCATTTGTAAAATAAGGATAATGGTTTGTATCTAGCAGGACTGATGAAGAGATCTGATGACATAGCACTGTAAAGCTCTCTGCCTAGGACCTGGCACAGAAAAGCAATAAATAAATGTTATTTATTATTCTTACTAATTACCTTGCACACATTATCATATATCCTTGCCACCATTTTGTAAAAAAATATGATTACCTCTATGTTACATATTGGGAAACAGTTCATGGAGGTTAAGTAATATGCCTAAGGTAATATTGCTAGTGAGTAGCGGAGCTTGAACGTGAACCCAGATCTCTTTCACTCTGAGACCTACGTAGTCAACTTCTACATGATACTGTGCTGATAAAACTGCTCATGACCCCAAAATGATCACCCTCAACCTTATCTGCCAACTCCAGCTTTCACCACTGATAGGCAATGATTTTTCTGTGTCTTAATGTAAATTCACTTATTTACTGAACTTATCTTGCTTCTAATATAAGTATAAGCATGCATAAAGCATGGGGTCTACAGTAGGGAGTAATGGTGCTTGCAATCTAGTGAGATGATCAGACAGTACCTACCCTAAGTAAGAGTGTGTGTGTGCATGTGTGCGTGTGTGTGTGCACATGTGTGTGCACGCACATGTGTGTGTGTTTAAAATTGAAGAGAGGATTGTGAAAAATATCACAGGGTGCAGTAACAGGGTGACAAGTTAAACCTCCTTTTACAAGAGTGTTACAAAAAGGCGTCTGCCAGAAGATAAAATTTAGGGTGAGACTTTTAAAGTGTTTAAAGGAGCAAACCTGTGAGGAACAAAAGGCAGAGTAACACATGCAGAGGACATCACGTGCAGAGGTCGTAATGTGCAATCACCTCAGCATATTGGAGGAACGCAGCAATGCTGGAGTCGCTGAGGACAGGAGATCTAAGGAGAGACAGCAAGCAAGAGGGAAGAGTGATGAGGAAGAAAGGAGCAGCATGGTCATGGAGGCCCATGGTGTGGAGTTCGGATGATACATTCAGTGCAATGGAAAAACACTGCAATTTTTAAGGTAGAGGAATGACAAGATCTGATAATATATTTTTTTAATTACTCCAACTGGAGAATGGGCTTCACAGATGACATGCTACAAATGAAGAAACCAAGTAGGAAGTGATAGCAATACGTCGGTAGTGACAGGAGAGTAACAGAGAGAAATGAGTAGAGGTAAGAGATATTTTTGAGAGAAAATGAAGAACACGGCTGATAGATTGAAGAGATTCTGACATAATAGGCTCACTCATTCAAGATCAGACCTAATACATCTTGAGGCTCTGCTTAGTCAATGATTGGCTTCCTCTGAGCTCTGTGTTTATTCCCAATCAACCAGCTATGATCAGAGACCAGAGGCAGCACAAGGGGTAATCCTTGGAGGGGTTGTGGATGAAGCAGGCCTTGTGAAAAAGTGTCACATTTCCTCTATTCAATCTCATCTCCCATACCAGAGAGTGAGCTCTTCATGACATAGATTTTTATCTTGTCTTACTTGTACCTCCACATCAATTAACAATGTCTTTTACATAGTACATGCTCGATAAATATATTTTCAATTGAACTTAATTACTCAGACTAAATCAGTGTCATGTGAAATTGAAAATCTGTCTCTTTTTCTCCCTCCCTCTTTGTTTGTTCTCTTTCTGTTTCCATGTTCCTTTCTCTTCCACGTAACTAGTATTTTTTTTTTACTTGCTGTCAGACTTTACCATTCCGAAATGACCAAAACAAAAGGAAAAAATGGTCCAAAGAGAAAATCAGCAGTTCTGTTCAATAATAGCCAATTGTTTCCCTGACAGCATCTAGACAAATAGTCTAAATCACAAATGCATTTGTGACCCTCATTTTGGAAAGGCTGCTCTAATCTTAGGGATGGAATTGAACTTCAAAAATGAGTATCAGGGTCCTTGGGGGCCCCTCAATTTGCTGTTCCAGCACCCCAGTGGCTGAACTGCTGCCATCCCTTTTCATTCACTTAATAAAAATAACAAGAAAAACCATAATAGCCAAATTTTTCTCTCAAATGCCAATGTAGAGAGCAATCATTCCCAAATTCCAAGGCCGTAAAAAGACTACTTTGAACAATGCTTTATTTTTACCTCATTTATTTCTCAATTTTTATCCCCAGATTAGATATATACCTATGAAAGAGGAGACAATACCTCGAACAGCAGAATAGTTTAAAGTTGTGAAGCAGATTAAGCAAAGAATTATGTATAATCACCATAGAATCCCTATGTCCATCATTCTTCTCTCATGCCTTTGTGTAAGACAGCCAAAAAGGTAGCCTAGATTTAAAATGAAAAAAATCACAGCATGACTGGACATGGGGTTTCAGGAGTTCCTTTTTAGGAAACAGCAGATCATAAATTAGCCCTCATTGGATAACATAAAATTTGGGTAAAAAAAAATCAACTACAATGCTATGGAAACTTGAAGGTATTATCTACTGATTTTACACTATGATTGCTTTCAGATTTTTACTGGACAAACTTTTCAAAAATGCACAAATTTCTTACCTCCCCATGCATGTGCAAGCATTAATACATGCATAAATACAGGAGACAGATGCTTCCTAAAGATGCCAAAAATATATTTTTGTGAATACTATCCCATGGTAATATTTTACAGAACTAAATCTGAAGGACTTATATGATTAAAAAACTAAATTGTTTAGCTACAAATACTTGCATGTTTATTATCTAAATAATAGTAAAATCTTTTAATGGGCATGATTTTGGTAAGTGAATGTTTCAATAAGTCATATATACATTTCTTTTAATGAAAAAGATTCTCATGGACTCACAATATGGACTTAATTTTATTTCAATGTCACTTTAATATGTGTACCTGAAAATTAAATAATAAAATTAAGTATAATCATATATTTGCTATTACTAAGATCACATTAATTTCTGTTATTTTTTGTTTGTTTGTTTGAGATGGAGTCCCACCCTGTCACCCAGGCTGGAGTACAGTGGCACTATCTCAGCTCACTGCAACTTCCACCTTTTGGGTTCAAGCAATTCTCCTGCCTCAGCTTCCCAAGTAGCTGGAATTACAGGCTCATGCCACCACACCCAGCTAATTTTTGTATTTTTAGTAGAGATGGTGTTTCACCATGTTGGCCAGGATGGTCTTGCTCTCCTGACCTTATGATCCTCCCACCTCAGCCTCCCAAAACGCTGGGATTACAGGCTGAGCCACCACACCCAGACGATCACATTAATTTCAAATGACAAATGATGTCTTGTTGAAACCAAATAGCACTTTTTAAGTTTAATGAAAAAGATATATTTTAGGTCTAGTTTCCTATTCATTGTATTTATAAACTAGCTTTAATTACAATAATGCAAAGTATGACTTTTACATAAATATGTTTTTCAGAAAAGCTACTAATACCCTAAAATCTCCGTGCTCTATTTCAGGACAGTCAGATCTCACATTTACCCAAATCAACAAATAAGAAAAAAAGTTTCTCTTCATAGTTCTCTATAACTATGTTGTTTCCTTGAATATGTGATTACACTGTGGCATTATTAAATCCTTAATTAAAATTGGTATCTGATCAATTATAGAAGGAACTTGGAAAAGAAAATTTCTTGTAAATATATTTATATATTATATATGTATACATTATATATATTGTATATTTCTTACATAAAATTAAGTGTGTGTGTATATATACATATGTATATATGTATATACTTGATTGCTAGTAAATTGTTGTAGAATGATGTGAACAAAGGTGAGATCCTCATAATACCTTCACACCAAATCATAATATATCACAAATTTTTATGGCACGGATGCTTTTGAATTTTGCATACCTGTTCTGAAGCATTCCATATTGTAATCATTAGTTCACTGTTCTCCTGTATTTGAACAACTGTAGAAAGCCCCCATGTGTGTAATGTGCTAACACACTATTTAGCCTTCACATATACAAAAAAATTATAAATATACACAAAAGCATCAAAACTATATGAAATTCAGTTCAACCAGACACCCATTTGTAGGTTGTAATCCAAATGGAACACGAACTTTAAAATATCTTCTGTATACTTCAAATCCTCAATACACACACACACACACACACACACACACACACACACACCCCTTCCCCACACACACAGCAGTATCATAAATACTACTCTTTTACAGGAATGCTGGTAACAATTTTTACCCCTTGACACATAGGCAGGACACTTGAAGAAGTATCCCAAGGTTATACTCGGTTCTGGATGGTTATTTATAACACCACTCATTTCTCTCCCACTAAAAAAAAAATAAGTGTAACAGAATTCAAGTCACATGAATTCATAGAGATAACCCAAAATGTAATCTAATTTACTTATAAAGTAAGACATTTTGCTAAATTAAATATTTAAACCATAATAAATTATTTGTAATATATTTTAGAATACAGAAATATTGATTTTACTACAGTTACAGTCAAAAATCAAATAAAATTTAGGGAGAACCAAAGGCAAGGGGATAATTCACTACTAATTCAGATATAAATTTTATTTCACTCATTTAAATATCAGAAATAATATTTAAGTGAAAAATAAAATATTCGTTTCATTGTTTCAATTCTCCATGCCCTTGAAAAATACAAGCTATTTGGTTTAGTTCACAGTTCTCTTTAGTATCAATTTCTTTTTAACCCTATGCATGTTTTTCAAAAATCAGTCTGCATGCAAACATACCACTAGGTTCTAAAGGCACTAAATAATGTTAAATTTACAAATCAGATATCACATGATACATATCTAAGCAAATAATTATCTTAATTAACAAAAATACTTCCTTAGGAAATTCAAAGAAACAGATTTGTTTCAATTTTTAGGTTTTTTACTGGCTGATTTATACCTTTAAGAATTGTCCTTACAGTTAGATTGCATGTAGAGGCAGTCTGCGTAAGAATCAAGAGCACAGAGGTTGGATTTAAAGAAACATGAGTTTAAATCCTAACTCAGCTTGCTAGCTGTATGAACTTGGACTAGTTATTGACTTCTCTATGCTTGTTTACTCTTTCATAAAATGAGCAACATGATACTTAATCACACTAAGGAAGGGCTCTTAAATCAAAATTTGTGACATCACAGTCTATAAAAGTAACAATTCAGGGTCAATAATTATCAGCACATTAAGATTTAGTATTAGTTACTTTAAACTCTCTCCTTTCTAAAATCAGAACCAGTACAATTATTCACATTTTATGAATGAGACTGCAGTCATACCTCATTTAATGGTGGGAATCTGCTCTGGGAAATGCACTGTTAGTCAATTTCATCATCATGCTAACATCAAAGTATACTCACACACCTGGGCTATGTGGTATATCTACAGGGCGTAGCTTACTACACACGTAGGCTATGTGCTGTAACTTATTACTCCCAGACTGCAAACCTATACGGCATGTTTCAGCACTGAATGCTATAAGCAATTGTAAAACAATGTTAAGCGTTCGTGTATCTAAACATATCTAAACACAGAAAAGGGAAGGTATGAAAGGTGCACCTGTGTAGGGCACTTACACGTGGAGCTTGCAGGGCTGGAATTTGCTGGGTGAGTCAATGCGTGAGTGACTGTGAAAGCCTAGGCCATTACTGTACACTACTGTAGACTTTATAAATACTGTATGATTAAGCTACACTAAATTTATTTTAAAACATATTTTCGTCCTTCAACAATAAACTAGCTTCTTATAACTGTTTTACCTTATAAACTTTAAAAAATATTTTTAAGTTTTTTATTCTGTAATAGCACTTAGTTTAAAACACAAACACATTATACGGCTGTACAAAAATTTTCCTTTCTTCATATCCTTTTTCTATAAGCCTTTTTCTATTCTTTTAATATTTAATTCTTTTATTTTACTTTTTGAACTTTTTAGTTAAAAACTAAGGCACATTAACCTAGACCTACACAGGGTAAGGATCGTCAATATCACTGTCTTCCACTTCTACATCTTGTGCCAATTAAAAGGCGTTTACGGAAAATAACGTGCATGGAGCTGTCATCTCCTATGACAACAAGGTTGTCTCCTGGAATACCTCCTACAGGACCTCTGTAAGCCTATTTGACAGTTAACCATTTTTCATAAATAGAAGAAGTACGCCCTAAATAACAATTAATAGTATAGTAAAGATATGTTAACATATGTTAACATATCTGCAAGCCGGTGATAGAACAGGTATGCAAAACAGTAACATATGTTAACATCTATGATGGCAGGGACTGTCACAAAGGTCTGACATATGTCACATATGTTACTATGTTACTGGTTTATATAGTTACTATACTATACTTTGTTATTTTAGAGTATATTATCAAGTACATACTGTATGTAATTGTATGTGATATGCTTTCATATGACTGGAAGCATAGATTTGTTTACACCAGCATCACCACAAACACGAGTGATGCCTTGTGCCATGACATCACAATGGGTATGACGTTACTAGGCAATACAAATTTTTCACCTCCATCATAATCTGATGGGACCAGCATCATTGATGCAGTCTACCATTGACAAAAATAACTTTAAACAGCACATAACTGTATTGAAGTTTAGGAGATCAAATTGCCTGTCCTAGAATCACACAAATGGAAAGTGGTGGAAATCAAGAGAATCCCAAGTCCATCTGACTCTGAAGTACATGGTCTTTCCTTCCTACCTTAATGCTTCCAGCCAGACAAACAGTACACCCAAGAATGAGTCTTGGGTGGTTTCTGCCAGGTGGTGATAGTCAGTAACCCAAAGATGCACCTCTGCCACCAGAATACCCCAGTTCTCACCTTCCTTCTGCCAAGCTTCCTTCTGCCTACACTAGCTGAGTACCCTAGGGAGAGTTATGTTATGTCACTGTGGCCCTGTTTCCTCACCCATCAACCAAGGATGATATATTACCTATCTCAGAGGGTTGTTGAGGGGATTGAATAAGGCATGCCATTTTAAAAAGCTTAAAACAGTGCCTGGCATTACGATTTTTACTATCATGATTGCTTTGTAGGGCCAGTAGGATAATGAACTGTAGTATTCTGAAAAAATTACTAAATAGATTACTTCCCCATGATATAAAACATAGGTTGCTGAGAGAACTGCCTTCCTTAAAAGTCTCCTGCAGCACTCAGTGACATCTCAAACTTCCTCTTAGGACATAGTTATCAACAGCTTAAGGGGGATCATTTTTCTAATAACTGTGCATGCTTGAGCCAACTGGAATTGAGAATTTGTTCCAAGTTTCCAGCAGGTTCAAGGACATCTATTCTCTATAGTGAAAGCCAGTCTTTCTTCTTCTTCAAGAAAGCCATATTGAGAATCAGAACAAACACACACAGGAAAATGGAGGCGACTCTCAGCTATTGAGCTGCATCAACATTTATGGGCAACAACTGTCAGGCATGCCTGAGTCACCCCCAAAGCAAGCTAGAACTGTCAGCCAAAGCCTCCCTTCAGGGAATCCCAGAAAGTCTGTAGGAAACATTATTAGTTTCTCTTTGTGAAACCATCCAAGTGTACCATTAAAGTTCCAGAGGGGATATTCAAACTTAGGGTATTTATTTTCTTAAAAGAGTTTAGGTGGGAGGTGCCTGAGTACTGAGGATGAAAGGCTATATTTATAATTACATAAGTTGCAGAAAATTGCCATCATTCAGAGACTGGCCAGGGCCAGAAGTGTGGATGAAAAACTAGGATGAGTTTTTCCTACCCAGAGGCTATTTTAATTCTTTCAGCCTCATAGCTTTATAAATTCTCAAATTAGGGAGTCTTAAAACGGAAGCATCTATTTTGGCAAAGATTCGTTAATATTCATTTTTATGTCCAGTTTCTCATACCCGGGGTAGTTATACATAATGTTTCTAATGTTTTAATTCTGGCTTGTAAAATATATTTCAAAAGACACATTCTTTATACTTGTATCATGTATAATTTTAGTCAACAGTGTTCTTATTTTTGGACATCAGGTATAGAATGTTTTCTTAATCATACTATTCAGTTCACAGGCCTATACAAGGCATTATCTTGTTTAATTTGACTCTGACTTTTTTCTTTTTGTCTTCGTTTTGTTTTATTTTTAGGTGGGTCTCACTCTGTTGCTCAGGTTGGTATACAGTGGCATGACCATGGCTCACTGGCTCACTACAGCCTTGACCTCCCGGGCTCAGGTGATCCTCCCACCTCAGCCTCCTAGGTAACAGACTACAGGTGTGTGCCACTATGCCCTGATAATTTTTTTCATGTTTTTTGTAGAGACAGGGTTTGCCATGTTGCACAGGCTGATCTTGAACTCCAGGGCTCAAATGATCTGCCCACCTCAGCCTTCCACAGTGAGCCACCGCACCTAGCATTAAAATCAATTTCTTTTGATTCTGCAACACATTCACATTTTTTTCTTCCCTCTTAGACAACTATTGTAATGTGTTTGATGTCTTTCTGTTTGCATGATTTCTTACAACATGTATATTACTCATTTCCATGTATTATCTTATCCTAGTCTGGTTATTTCATTTTTGTTTTTTGGTTTTTGGTTTTTGGTTTTGTTTTTATTTTTGTTTTTTGTTTTGAGATGGAGTCTTGCTCTGTCACCAGACTGGAGTGCAGTAGCGTGATCTTAGCTCACTGCAACCTCCACCTCCCAGATTCAAGTGATCCTCCTGCCTCAGCCTCCTGAGTAGCTGGGACTATAGGCACGCACCACCACACTGAGCTAATTTTTTATATTTTTAGTAGAGATGTGTTTTCATCATGTTGGCCAGGATGATCTCAATCTCTTGACCTTGTGATCCACCCACCTCGGCCTCCCAAAGTGCTGGGATTATAGGGGTGAGCCACTAGGCCCAGCCTGGTTATTTCATTTTTGAATAAGCAATAGGTTTTTAAGATTAACCTACTTAAAGAGCATCTAATTATTTGATTCTAACTACTGTATAGAACTTCCTCTGCGTATGTTTACACCATGTTTTCTCTATTCCCTCTTCCCATGAAGGACCCTCTCTATACTGCAAGAGTATCTTCATACATGTATACTTACAGGTTAGATGGCAGACCATCCAATCCAGAATACTTCTGAGAGAGATTAGTGGTACTATTACTTAACCTGCCCAGGTAAACTAGGTCACATGGCTTATGTGACATTCTCTGGGGTCTACATGAAGCATAGTATTCACATGTTTTAATCAAACTACTATCAGATTACTCACCAGAATATAGTACTTGGCTATACTCCAGTCAACATACAGTCTCCATGTTGTTTTCATTATATTTGCCTATAGTTATGTTCTTAGGATTTTGAACTTATAAAAGGCTCTCTTAAGTCAATATCAAACAGAACTAACCCAAATACCTAAGCAATTTTAAAGTCATTTTAAAAAGGAATTGATTTAAGAAATAGCCAGGAGCCAAGTCCAATCTCAGAGTCATATGTTCATTTATCTGTATAACTGATTTAAGGTGTATTGGTACAATCTTATATCTCAGCATTTCCAAATATTTTCTTCATGAAGATACACTTGATAACATTCACATTTGGAACTACTTAGATTATTTGCCTGTGGTTTGTAATCTGTGCACACAAGCTGTGAAATCACCTCTTTACCTTCCACTGACCCTTACCAATAGTAGGTTAAAACACTAGCCTTGAGAACCAATGTTATGTATTTCAGTATGTAAATACACCATGCATAAGATATCCTATGTAAGGGAATCATCCGAATTATTAAAGCTTATTCCTTTAAGTGCCCAAACTTCATTTTAATTCTAATTATATTTTCACAAAAGCATGGCTGAGTGTAGAAACAAGTGCTTTAGAATATTTTCCCTTTACCAACCACCTCATCCCAAACTTCTCTATTTTTTATGGCTCTCTGGATAAAGACTTCATTTTCTAATGTTTGTCGACTGAAATCTATGACATTGAAGACTTTTTATATACAACAAATACCTATATTATCGGTTCACTAGGGAGTCTGGAATCACTGGAAATGTATAACTTGTTCATTAAAGGTATTATAGACTATGGATGTCAGAAAGAAAAAAAAAAAAAACACAGAAAAAAGGTAGCGATCCAGCAATACAAATACTAAGGTATTCCTCCTCCCCCAAATATTTTGGCATATGGCAGATAATGATGATGAGAGAAAGTAAAATAGAAGTGTGAAACCTGAGTATTTTTTTTTCTTTGAGACAAAACTGGAGCATGGTGGATTATGTTTGCTACACACACCAGCTATAATGAGGCCAATAAAGTCTTTTAAGAGTCTATTAGCCAGACCAGCCTATGTCTTCTCTATGCTACACATAAACTTAAAGGGCTGGAACAACTATGTCAACAAGAGGATCCAGGTATGAATAAATAAGTATAACCAGCATATTTGGCAGTAGCAGAAAAGACAAAAGATTTGCTTCTGATTTATGACCCTAAAAAAACCATTAACTTTTCTTTATATTGCCAAGTAATGAGTGCCACGAACATCTTCAATATATGCTTGTCCTCCTCACTTCAGTTACATATCATTGACCTCCACTTTATTTTTCATAGTTTATTTTTCTTTTGGCTATCCTAAACCATGATGTTGCTTTTGAATAGAAGAAATTTGACTGCTTGTGACTGTGGTCAATAGTAGGTCTCTTTGGGGAACAATCTGGCTTCACTCTCACCCTTCTTCCCTAGAAAACCAAAACAAATATCTAGCATAACAATTATCACCACCAATACCCTAGAACTCAAAGCTGAGGCTGAGAAAATTTCTGGGGCCACAGAAAAGTAAAAAACTCTAAGCAGATGGTAACAGAATTGAAAATGGAAAAATCTCCATATACTCACATGACAAAGTGAGATCAAGGCAGACAGCCAGTTTTCTCACCATCTTGAGTTCTTTTACAGGGAATCCTTTTCTACCTCAACCCATTGTGAGTGCCTGTAGAAAGAAAAACCCCTGAAGGTAGCCGAAGACAAAATGGAGAGACAGACATGTTAAATTCTACTCTTTTCTCAGCTATGGCAATGCAAAATCAGAACGGCTATTCAGCAGCACCATGCTGTAGGAAGCAGGTCCATAGGTCTTCTAAGCATGAAGTCTGACCCAGATTTTCAACATAATTGGGGCGTCTCCTTTAAGACCTCGTCTCCCATTTGAGACAGACAGTGCTCCAAATCTTTGCAAAAGCTGAGCAAAGCTGGGCTTAAGGCACCATCTAGTGATGAAAAGGAGGCAGTGATCAACTACAAAATGGCCTCAATAGGGAACTGCAAAGGGTATCAAGCAAACATACCTTAGGAAGACCAAAGAAGCCAGGAGTAAAGCCTGGAATAAATAACCAATTCTTCAATGCAAAGCCATAGACATACATCCACAAGGAACAACAGCAAACAGGGAACCATAACATCCCCAAGTGGAAAAAACAAGGGCTCAGGGACTGATCCTAATAAAATGGTGATATGTGGGCTGTCAACTCAAGAATTCAAAACAGAAGGTCTAAGAATACTCCAAGATAACAGAAAAATCAATTCAGAAATTTATCAGAAAAATTTAGCAAATAGATTAAAATAATTTTTTAAAAATCAAACAGAAATCCTGGAACTGAGAAATGTATTTGCTGAACTGAAAAATGAATTAAAGGCTCTCTACAGCAAACTAGATGAAGTGGAAGAAAAAAATCAGTGAGCTCAAAGAGTCTATTTGTAAATACATGGTCAGAGGAGAAAAAAAAAAGTGAAAATACGTGAAGAACACCTACAGGATTGAGAAAAAAACTTCAAAGGAGCCAATTTGTGATAGGCATTCAAAGAGTTGAGAAAGAGCAAGGCGTAGAAAGCTTATTCAAATAAATAATAAGAGAAAACTTTTCAAACCTAGAGAAAGTTGTAAAATAGGTAAAGGAAGTGTATTAGTCCATTTTTACACTGCTGACAAAGACATCCCTGAGAATGGACAATTTACAAAAGAAAGAGGTTTAATTGACTCACATTTCCACAGGGCTGGGGAACCCTCACAATCATGGCAGAAAGTGAAAGACGTATCTCACATGGTAGCAGACAAGAAAAGAGAACTTGTGCAGGAAAGCTCACCTTTATAAAACCACCAGATCTCATGAGACTTATTTACTATCATGAGAACAGCATGAGAAAGACATGCCCTCATGATTCAACTATCTCCCACCAGGTCCCTCCCACAATACATGGGAATTGTGGGAGCTACAATTCAAGATGAGATTTGGGTGTGGACACAGCCAAACTATATCGGGAAGGTCATAGATTACAATACAGATTCATCAAAGTAAGACCACACCAAGATATATAATAATCAAACTCTCAAAGGTCAAGGACAACGAGAGAATACTAAAAGCAGCAAGAGAAAAGAAGCAAATAACATGTAAAGGAGCTCTGATTTATCTGGCAACACACTTGTCATGTAGACCCAGAAAAAGTAGAATGGCATATTCAAAATACGGAAGGAAAAAACTGACAACAGAGAATACTATTCCCAGAAAAAAAGCTTTTCTTCAAAATGAAGAAGAGATAAAACTCTTTCCCAAATTATATTTGAGATAATTCATCACCAGTAGATTCATCTTACAAGAAATACTAAAGAGAATTTCTCAATCTGAAAAACTAAGAATGCTAATGTGCAAAAAAAAAAAAAAAAGAAAAGAAAAGAAAAGAAAATGTTGAACTCTGGTAAAAGTCAGTATACAGACAAATTTAGAATAATCTAATCACACACAGTAATTATGTGTGTAATCCACTCATATCTCTAGTATGAAAACTAAAAGACAACTCTACCAAAAATAGTAACAACTACAGCAACTTGTTAAGAAATAGACAATATAAACCAATGATAATTTAGACAACAAAAAAATCAAAATGTGAAGAGAATGGAGTTAAATTGTAGAGTTTTTTAGTTTTTCCTTTGTTTGTTGGTTTTATTTCTTTCTTGTGGTCAAAGTTATCATGAGTTTAAAATAATTCATTATATCTATAAAATTTTTTGAGCCTTATGATAACCACAAAGCAAAAAACCTATAATAAATAAACTAAAAATAAAAGGCAATAAATTAAAACATACTATCACA
Organism: Saimiri boliviensis; assembly: GCF_048565385.1. NCBI lineage: Eukaryota > Metazoa > Chordata > Mammalia > Primates > Cebidae > Saimiri > Saimiri boliviensis. The sequence continues at coordinate 150,650,700 of NC_133451.1, read as the reverse complement.
GAAAAATCACTTAACCCAAAGAAAGATAGTAAGAAAGGAAGAGAAGAGTTACAAAACAATCAAAAATAAGTAAGAAAATGACAGTAACTTCTTATCTATGAATAATAGCATTGAATGTAAATAGACTAAATTATCCAATTAAAATATATAGAGTGGCTGAATGAATTAAAAAATAATAATAAGACCCACTAATATGCTGCCTATAAGAAACTCATTTCACCTAAAAAGATACACATAAACTGAATACAAGGAATGGAAAAAGATATTCCATGTAAATTGAACCCAAAAAAGAGCAAGGATAGCTATACTTCATAAAATAAAATGGACTTCAACTCAAAGACTGTAAAAAGAGACAAAGATAGTTACTATATAATGGAACTTTTACACCATGAGCATTAGCAAATGCAATACTATATGATAATAAAGAAGTCAATTCACCAAAAGACATAACAATTGTTAATATGTATGCACCCAACACCAGAGTACCCAAATATATAAAGCAAACATTAATAGATCCAAAGGAGAGACAGACTGCAACACAATAATAATAGGGGACTTCAGTACTTCATTCTCCGTAATGGATAGATCATTCAGCCAGAAAATCAACAAAGAAACATCAGAGTTATACAACATTTCATCAAACTGCTGAAAAACATTCATTTTTCTTATCAGTACATAGAACATTCTCTAAGATAGCCCATATGTTAAGCCACAAAACAATTCTCAACAAAGTCAAATTTACTGTTTTAGTCAGTTTTCATGTTGCTGATAAAGACATACCTGAGACTGGGAAGAAAAAGAGGTTTTAATTGACTTTTTAAATTGCTGGGGAGGCAATTAGAGCTCACTGCAACCTCTGCCTCCCAGGTTCAAGTGATTCTCATGCCTCGGCCTTCCAGGTATATGCCACCACACCTGACTAATTTTTGTATTTTGAGTAGAGATGGGGTTTCACAATGTTGGCCAGGCTGGTCTCAAGCCAGCTTTAAGTGATCCACCCACCTCACCCTTCCTAAGTGTTGGGATTACAGGCATGAGCTACCGTGCCTAGCCCGAGTGTTTTATTCTAGTAGTTTCATAGTTTCATGTCTTACATTTAAGTCTTTAATCCATTTTGATTTTATTTTTTTATATGGTGAGAGATAGGGATCTGGCATCATTCTTTTGCACATGGTTGTCTAGTTTTCCCAGCACTATTTATTAAAGAGACTGTCCTTTTCCTAATGTGTGTTCTTGACATCATTGTCAAAAATCATTGGCTGTAAAGACATGAATTTATTTTGGGGATCACTATTCTTTTCTATTAGTCTATATTTCTGTTTTTATGCCAGTGCCATGCTTTTTTGGTTACTATGGCTTTGTAGTATATTTTGAAGTTGGATAGTATAATGTCTTTAGCTTTGTTCATTTTGTTTAGAGTTGCTTTGGCTATTCAGGCTCTTTTGTGCTCCATACAAATTTTAGGATTACTTTTTTCTAATTCCATGAGGAACATCATTTGTATTTCAATAGAAATTGCATTGATTATAAAGATTGCTTTGAATGGTTTTGACATTTTAACAATATTAATTCTTCCAATCCAGGAGCCTGGGATGTCCTTCCAGTTTTTGGTGTATATCCTTTCAGTTTCTTTTATCTGTATATTATTACCTCCTAGGTTAAATTTTTTCTTAGGTATCTTAAATTTTTTGTAATTATTGTAAATGGGATTGCTTTCTTGATTTTTTTTAAGATTTTTTGCTGTTGAAATATATAAATGCTACTGTATGTTAATTTTGCATCCTAAAACTTTACTGAATTGGTTTATCAACTGTAACAGCTTTTTAGCGGTAGGGTTTTCAGATTTTCCTAAATCTGATTTTATGTCATCTGTGAATAATACTTTGATTTTTTTTTTCAATTGAGATGTCTTTATTTCTTTCTCTTGCCCAATTGCTCTGGCTAGGGCTTCCAGGAAAATATGGACTACTTTTGTCATTTCCATCTCTAGTTGTTTAGTGCCTCTATAAAACACGGTTTAATGTTGCTGATAGCAACAGCCCCTACTTAGTTCTTGATTTTAACTGAAATGGCTTTAGTGGTTCCATAGTTAAAATTGTATTTAAGTGGGTTTTAGCAAATATAATCTATCATATTTAAGTAATAACCCTCCATTAGTTATGTAGAAATAGCTGCTGTGATAGTTAATACTAAGTGTCAACTTGATTGGATTGAAAGATGCAAGTCTTGAACCTGGGTATGTCTGTGAGAGTACTGGCAAAGGAGATTAACATTTGAGTTAGTGGGCTTGGAAAGGCAGACCCACCTTTAATCTGAGTGGGCACCATTAATCAGCTGCCAGATCTGTCAGGATGTAAAAGCTGGCAGGAAAATGTGAAAAGGCAACTAGACTGGCCTACATCTTTCTCCCATGCTGGATGCTTCCTGCCCTCAAACATCAGACTTTTTCAGTTTTGGGGCTCAGATTGGCTCTCCTTGCTCCTCAGCTTACAAGTGGTCTACTGTGGGACCATGTGATTGTGGGAGTTAATACTTAATAAACTCCCCTTTATATAGATATCTATCCATTAGCCAGTCCTTCTAGAGAACCCAGATTAATACAGTAGCTAATTTGTCAAATGCCATTTCAGCATCTGTCTATATGTCAGTGGTGTGTTGGAGCCAGCTCACCCTCTTCCCAACTCCATGCAGCATCATCATATTGGCCAATTGGTTGAACTGTTTTTAAATGGTCACGGTGGAAATATTTACACCATGAACATCAGCAAATGCAACAAATCAATTTTCTTTTTTTGAGGGCTGGTCTTAATATTTATAACCATTTACAGCAGTCACTGGATGTAATCAGATCATTTTTCCTCATTGATTTAATTAACATGACCCATCTATTTAACAAGTACCTACTGAACATACACTACATGTGGACTGGGGATACAGCAGTGAAGAAAAAAGCATGCAAAATTCTTACCTGCATGTAACTTAACATCTAGCCTATAATGTGATTGTGTTAATAGATTTCCTAATATTCGACTATATTTTATTATGGAATACAGCCTAATTAGTAAGAAGGTGTTTTACTTTGATACATTGCTAAATTGAATTTACCTATTTAATCTAGAATTTTGCATCCATATTCATAAGTGTTATCACTTTGGGGGTGGTATTTTTGTATTATACTGATCAAGTTTTGCTATTAAGGTAAAGTTGTTTACATAAAATTATTGGAGAACTTTCAGTCAGTCTATTTCTGAGGTCTGCAATAGTTAAGTAACACTGGAATCATCTGTTCTTTAAAGGTTGCATAAAACTCAGCTATGAAACCATCTGGACTTGGGTGCCTATTTTAGTGGTAGATCTTTAATTGCCCTTCCAGTCCCTTCTACAGCAATGCATCTATTCAACATTTCTATTCATTGGCATAGCATACCTTTGATCAAAATCATTCATTCTGTCTAGATTTTTGAATTTATTATTAAAAAGCATCACTATGTATTATTTTATAATTTTAAAGTGCTTCCACATCTGTGTTACATCCATTTTATGTTTTTCCTTTTACTCTTCATCAGGCTCATGGAGAATTTTGTCTACTTTATTAGTCTTTCCAAAGAATAAGCAATTGGATTTATTTTTTCACTTTTTTTGTTGTTGTTTCTCCTTCACTAATTTCAGTTTCTATCTTTATGTTTCTTCTCAATATCTTCTGAGTGATTGCATAGGTCTTTTTTCTATTTTCCAAATTTGTATATCAATTTATTTTGTATCTTTAATGATGGCATTCAGGAACTGCAAATAGATTTTGACATGAAATGATACCCATTCAGATAATGTATATGGAAATGTCCTGTTATAATTGTACATTTATTAGTTCTTCCTTGTATTTCTAAAAGCTTCTGCTTTATTTATTTAAATATCCTGATGTTTAGTGCATACAGGTGTATAATGTACTCATAAATTTTGCTTCCCATAATTGCATCATATCATTTTTATCTTGTTAACAGCTCTATCTTGTTTAGTGTTTTTACTTTAATTGTATTAATTATGGTCTTATATGACTATTGCCACTACTGCATTCTGTTTGTATTTCCTTACATCTAACATATTTTTATACATTTTTTTCTATTACTCTGCTTTAAGTGTTTCTTGTAAACAATATATTGTTGGATTTTGTTATTTAACATAATACAACTATCTTTGTCTTTTAAAAGAAGAATTCAGACTTTTTGCATTTAATGTACTAGGTTTTATATTTTCCATGTTCGTTAATTATTTAATTAGATCGTTTCCTTTTTTTCTTTCTCTAATTTTAGGCTGGTTTAAGAGATTGGTATTTATTATTTTTCTTTTTATTTGTGCATTTTACTGTGCTCTTCACTTCTGCCAGTGAAAACTTTCCCTCCTGAAACTCGTAATATGCCAATTTTCTTTGCCAATGAAACATTGTCTATTCCAACTGCTTGCCACCCTAACCCAATTATATTATACTTTTCTAATACTTTGATTTCTGTATTCCTCCAACCAGATGAAATCTTCAGAATGATTATTTCATGCCTCTCACCATACCCTACAAACTCACTCCTAGGCTTTGCTTAGACAATTTAGTATTGTAATTCTAGACTATGACTGCTTCCATTGCAACATGACTCCTCCATTACAATAATTTTGGTGTGTATTCCTATCACATTTTCAAGTATTCTATCACATTAAAGTTAGCTATATATGCTGCAAGTTTCACTGACTACCACTTGCCTGTTCATTTTTCCCTGTACTAAAGTTTCTCTTCTGACTTGTTGTCTGGACAGTGTTCTTCCTCTAGTCCTTTTGTCAGTCAGGACAAGTGAATAAAGCATTTTTTAAATCCTTCCACATATGTAAATACATTTCTTTCAGCCTGCAAGATGAATTCCAGCCCTTTGCTCAGGAGTCTCACATTTTTTCACTTCCAGTTTGTAGATGAGAAGTCTGATGACAGTGTGATTCCTTCTTATCTTAGGGGTAACCTGATCTTTTTGCCTGTAAGATTATAAAATAGTATCTTTATTCCTGGAGTTCAGGAATGCGCCCAGGATATGAAGTATCAGTTTAACGTTTAACTTTGTGAGCTCCTTTAATCTGCAGACTCCATCTTTTTTCAGATCACAGAAATGTTAAAATCTATTATTTGTCTCTCTTCTATCTGTTGTTTTTTTGGATTTTCCTCCTCCTGGGGCCCTACAAATTGTTTGTTGAAAAACACAAATGTGACAACCAAATCCATTATATTTTCCCTCACGATTCCAAATTCATTTTAGTTTTACTCTGCCGTTAAGAGTATTTCTTCCAAGCCTGAAATTCTGGCCTTACCAATTTCCCTTTCAAATTTTCGACCAAATTTTAGACTGAGAAATTGTGGTTAGTTTGTTTTCCTTAGATCAAATGTGTCTTTTTACTCAATAACTAAATTTTCCTCGTGCTCTAATAATTTTTAGGTTATGCCATCATCTGTCTCCTCCAGCATTTGTGTTCCATTAGGAGATTTCTCTTCTGTTTGTTCATTTTTTAATTTATTTATTCACCTTTTCAACTAACATCTGTTGTGTGCCCACTGTGTTAAGACACTTTTATAGATGCTGAGGATAGAGCAGTAGAAAAGACAGAAAAGGGCTCTTCCCTCATGGAGAAATGAAATTGATAAATAAAACATATCATGTGTCAGAATGATAAATTACTCAGAGGAAATAAAGAAAGGAAATAGACTGAGGGATCTAGGGTAGGATAGGTTGCTATTTTATATACTCAGTCTGGGAAGTCTTCACTAAGAAAGTAAACATAGAGCAAAGACTTGTAGAAAGTGAAAGTCTTAGGAGATGTGTGCTCCAAGTAAGGGAACCTAAGGTCAAGTGTAATTAAAAGCAGAGTGGGAGAAGGAGGTGGGAGTAGGAAATACAGTTGGAGAGTGTAGCAGGGATCAGATCCTGTAAGCCAGTCTCAGAGCCATCACATTTTAGGAGAAATGTTTATATTAGAGTCTATGTGAATGAGAAGCCTTACAGTATAAGCAAGTATGGGCACAAAGAGGCCAGTTAGGAAGCTACTGCAATATCTAGGTAAGAAATGATGACAGCTGGTACCAAGTTTCTAGTAGCAAAGGTGATGAAGAGTGGTCATATTCTGCTTGTGTTTTGAAAGTAAAGTTACCGGCCGGGCGCGGTGGCTCAAGCCTGTAATCCCAGCACTTTGGGAGGCCAAGGCGGGTGGATCACAAGGTCAAGAAATCGAGACCATCCTGGTCAACATGGTGAAACCCCGTCTCTACTAAAAATACAAAAAATTAGCTGGGCATGGTGGCACGTGCCTGTAATCCCAGTTACTCAGGAGGCTGAGGCAGGAGAATTGCCTGAACCCAGGAGGCGGAGGTTGCGGTGAGCCGAGATCGCGCCATTGCACTCCAGCCTGGGTAACAAGAGCGAAACTCCGTCTCGAAAAAAAAAAAAAAAAAAAGTAAAGTTACCTGGCCATCCAGCTAGAGCTGGCTTCATGGGCATGCAACCTGTGTAGGAGCCCAGGGCCCTGTGCTTAGAGGGGCCCCGTGTGTGAATCAAGGCTCTGCTGTGCTCATCTTTAAATTCTTGATACATTTTGAGTAAGAAGACCTGAATTTTGACTTTGCACTGAACCCACAAATTATGTGGCACATTTTGTAGTCCTGTATGCAGCAAATATTTGTTGGTCATTCACTACTGAAAATAGGATCTGACATTACATCAAGGAACAAAACAGAAAAATTATATTCTCATGGGATTTATACTGTGAAGCTGACGATGGACAATAAACATAATAAGCCAATTAATTCGTGTATTTGAAGGTGATTAGTGCTATGAAGAAAAAAACAGAAGCTGGCAAAAAGACTTGAAGAAAGACATAGACCTCAAGTTATGTTATATGATTAAATGGAATAGTCAGGATAGGCCTCCTTGAGAAGGTGAGTTGTCTGAAGATACTTAATTAACATGATAGAACTGATAAAGAGAATACCTCGGAAATGAGACTACATACGAACAGCCAGCAAAAGACTCTTTTATGGGAGTATTCTCACAATGTTTCAAGACTAGCGTAAGCAAGGAAGAAAGTAGGAGATGAAGAGGAACAAAGGAGGGTGGGAAAGTACCATAGGGCCTTGTAGCCATTGAAGCACTTTGACATTTACTGAATGAAATGAGGAGCTATTGAAGGGATCTGAGCAGAGGACTCCCATCTGATTATGTTTAAAAGGATTATGGCTATATAGAAAAGTCAACTATAGGAGGGCAAGGATCAAACCAATTTGAAAACGGTGCAATAATCCAGATGAAAAATGATAGTAGTCCTGATCAAGTTGATAGCAGAAGTGGTAAAAAGTGGTCAGACTTTTGGCATACGTTGCAGATAGAACAACAGAATTTCCTACAGGATTGAACATGCGGTGTGAGATAGAGGAGTCGAGAATGGCCCTAAAGTATTAGCCTGAGAAACTGAAAGGATGAAGTTGCTCAGAAACTAGAAGGATAAAACTTAATAAGTAAGTCCAGAGAGGAAGGTGAGAGTTCTGCTTTGGACATGGGGTTGTCTATTAGACATCCAACTGTATGTGGGCTAGTGTTTCATCTAGAGATCAGAGTAGAGGTCTATGCTGGAGATAGAAATGTGGAATCATGGCAATATCGATGGTGTTGAAAGTGCTGAGACTGAGAAAATCAAGGGACTGAGTGTCCACAGAAGAAAGTGCCAAGCGCTGAGCCCTGGGGCACTCTAACATGAAAGAACTGGAAAGAAGACCAACCATCAAAGGAGACTGAGACACAGCAAGCAGCAAAGTAGAAAGTAGAGTCACAAAATAATAGGAGGAATGGAATTGAAAACAGTAAATGTAGACAACTCTTTCAAGAAGCATTTCTCCAAAGTTGAGGAAAGAAATGGGGCAGAAGCTGGTAGGGGAGTGAGATCAAGAGAATGAATGTTTACAAGGGTAGAAATAGCGACATGTTTGTGTGTTGGATGGAATAATTCATCAGAAAATAAAAAATTGATGATGTAGGAAATGGGAAGAATTGCTGGAGCAATGCCCTTGAGTAATTGAGAGGGGATGCAATGTATTCCACAAGTGAAGGAACTGACTTCAGATAGACACATGAATTGTTCATCTATGATTCTATTGTAACAGGCAGGATGGCAGCATGTGTGGCATAGATACTGGTAGTGAATTAATCTGGTGGTGGAAATGTGTAAAAGTTTTCTCCTAACTTCTTTTACTTTCTCCATAAAGCAGGAAACAAGGCACTAAGTCAACAGGATTTACTGGTAGACTAAGTGTGGCATATGCACACAAAAGGAGTGAAGGATGACTCCTAAGTTTTTGTTGTGAACAACAGAAAAGATAGAGTTGCCATATGCCAGTGGAGTACTGGAGCTGACCTACACAGGCTCAGAGTTAAGCATTAAATTTCCAAGAATTCTTTGAGCCAGTTATTAAACACAGCCATTCTTAAAAATTAAATTACACATGTTTTCAATTAAATACTTTATATTAAAAACAACACTAATAAATACTCAATACTGAGTAGTTTATTGAATTTTGCTGTATTGATGTTCTTGAGGTTATTTATAACTGTTATTTCTGTGTGGTGTAAACGCTATATAACAACACACTATTATGCACCTCTTCTCAACTGTGCATTCAGTGACATAACACTAGCAGTTTGAAATCAGCCAGGATTAGAGTATTTACACCACAGAAATTAGAAAATGTTAAAAAATAAGAGCTTATTTTATTGTTTGGTTGCTTGTCTAGACGTAAAAAAGTGAAAGAAAAAATGTTAACGTTATAGATTAAATTTAAAGGTATGTAACTGTGTCTATTATAATACACTGTGAGTTGAGGAAATATTCCAGTATTCAAAATCTTCATCTGATTTAGCAAAGAAGTCATAGTGTCATTGGCAAATGAGTAAAGCTCCAATACACATCTCCATTGTTTCACTTTCATGTTACTCATTAAAGTTCATAAAAACAGCAACCAACATTCCTGTTAAAACTATGTTTGTTCATCAGTTGCAACCGTAGTTCAGCTACAAATACAAGAATTCTGTCAAAGATCAATGAAAGCATTCTGTAAGAACCAATGGGCTATCAGTAAAATGTATATAATACATTTTATACATTTATACCTTATAATACATGTAATAAATGTACATGCAAGTGTATTTTTTTCAAGAAGCTATTTGTTAAACATTTAGCAGTTCACCACTGCCTTCACTAAATAGAGCCAATCTGTGGAGAATTTCCACAATTACTGCGTGTTCTTTCTCTACCTACTGACTGTGTATCCTTAAGTGCATCACTAATTTCCTTTTTCTACTCCTTATTCACTTTTGGGACAGCAGTAATCCAAAGAGTGGCAACAGAAATAGCAGAGGGGCATCAGTCAGTCTCTTCTCAGCTCTTTTCATGGGCCACAAAATGTTTCAGAATTCTTAGTCCCCCAGAGGTTTCCCTGAATTGCCAGAACCAGTAGATTCAGAGAAGACTCTGAGAATGATGGAAAACCTTTAGGCTTACTCCAGCCTAACTCCATCCCCACTGTTAGCTGTCTATATCCCTTAACTTTCAGAGGAGAATGTAGATTTCTGTGCTTTTTGTACTCACAAACACTTGCATTGTGCTGTTTGCAAGACCTTGTGGGTAATGAAGTGATACTGGACTTAGAAGCAACAGACCTAGGTTCAGGTTGGCCTCTCAGATATTAGGCAAACCATTAAACACTAACTGGGGAGTCTGGTCTACAAAAACTTAAAGTCCTTCCTAACTAAATTTCTATTCAGATATAGTCGTAGTGGGCAAGAGGCATCAGGAGATGGTAGCCAGGTGACTACTGACTATAAAATGATACAGGTAATGCTCTAAGGTTAGACTATATTTTTAAAAATCTTCTGACGTATATTATCTTATCAATAAGACTTTCCATTGTTCAGAAGAAAATTCACTGGCAGTAGAAAGTTTGCAATAATAATTGACCATATATTCTTAATGAACCTTACTCAGTTTTCATTAGCATTTTCATGTGCATGCGTGTGCATGCATGCGTGTGTGCGTGCGTGTGTGTGTGGTGTGTAGATAGGTATATAGGTAGTTCTATGCAATTTGATCGCATGTAAAATTTCATTACAACCACCATCAGGAAACAGAACTGCTCCATCATCAAAAAAGACTCACCCATACTACCCCTTTCCTTTCCCCCAATCCCATCCTGTTTCCTAGCAGCCACTGTCTCCATCTCTATAGTTTCTTCATTTCAAGAATGTTATGCAAATACAATCATACCGGGTGTAAGTTTTTGGTGCTGGCTTTTTTCACTAAGCATGATGCTCTTCAAGTCCATCCAGGATTTGCAGGTCTCAGTAGTTTGCTCCTTTCCATTGTTGAGTTCATTCCACTGGATGCATGCACCAGAATTTGTTTAATCATTTACACACTGAGGAACATTTGGATTGTTTCCAGTTTGGGGCTATTACAATAATGTTGCTGTGAACATTCACATGCAGGTTTTTGCATGAGCATAGGTTTTTATTTCTCTGGGATAAATGCCCAAAGTACAGTTTCTAGGGCATACGAAAAATGCATACTTAGTTTTATAAGAAATTGCCAGACAATTTTCAGAGTGGCTGTACCAATATACATTCCCACCAGTAATGTAAGACTGATCTAGTTTCTCCATTCTGCTTTCTCCACAGCATTTGATATTGTCAATATTTTTAATTTTAGCTGATCTAATAGGTGAGTGATGATGTCTCATTGTGATTTCAATTTGCATTTTCCTAATGGCTAATGATGTCTAACAACTTTTCATGTTTATTTGCCTTTCATAGGTCCTCTTTGATGCAATGTTTCTTCATGTCTTTTGCTCGTTTTCTAATTAGATTGTTTGCTTCTTTACTCTTGAGTCTTGAGAGTTTTTTTTAATATATTCTAATCTAGATACAAGTTCTTTATTGGATATGTGGTCTTACAGACATTTTTTCTTGGTATGCTTACTGTTAATCCATAAAACAGTATTTTAAAGAGCAGCTGAAGATCTCACAAATTTAAATGAATTTGAATGAAAATATTGAAAAATAAGGAATACCTTAAAAGACTATAACAGTCATTTCCCAAGTTTTTGTGAAACAATGAGAAATTAGTATTACATTTTAGGTAGCAGAGGCAAGAAGGTTATTGAGATGCATGGGGAAAAGTTACATTTTAGTGCACCTACACCAGATTGATTTATTCTCATTACCTTAAATTGAAGACAGGGGGATAAGAACATTGAAGTGATTTACTAAGAAGTTTATCAAGCATATGCCAATATAATTATTTTTTTAATCCAACAAGAAAATAGGTGTCAATAAATAACTCATTAATAAGCTAATGGGACTTATTTCCAGTGTATTGAAATTGAAAGAGAAGCTTATTTAAAGATTAAGAAAGACATTAAGGAATGCATTTCAGAAAGATTAAATGGACTGATAATGTGCTAAGTATTTACCTCTAAATGAAAGAAAGGTCTAGAATTTTTTTAAAACTAAGTGAAAGAAAAGGATTTTACTAGCAAACAAAAACCAAACATTGTGTAATATACTAACTAAATATCAAGAATAATTATCACTACCACAATTTTTTTAAAACTGATAAGAAAAAGTAAATCTGTTTAATAATGGTGGAAAAATAGATATTTGCTTATTACCTGAGGGGAAAAAAATAATCCTCTGGGGTAGCTTCAAAAATACAACACTTTAGTAATTAAAATAAAATTATAATTAATGGATTAGATTCTGTATCTATGCAGATAAAACAGTAATATAATTAAGCAGAATGATGAAAACGGAATAGAGTGTTATTGGTGAGACCTTGCTTCATATTATCTAATTCTAGAAAAACACTGAGCAACAAAGATAATGATTTGTAACAGACGTCTTCCCCTTGTATTAATGGGAATGTGAGCATAGTTTTTAAAATTATATACTAAAATCATCAGCTAACTTGTCTAATCTGAAGTACTCTAAAAATTGAATGTTCTGAAAAGCTATCATAAATAAGAAGTCTGTTTTTGAAAAAATAGTGTTACAGAATGACCCCTATGTTCAGGGGAACCCTGAACCGCAAAAATTGAACAAATGTCTTACCTCCATATCCTAAAATGAAAAGTCTGCTTTAATATTTCCTGATGACAGGAAAATACTGGATGGCTATTCATGGTTGCTGCTAGATTTGGATACAATCAAAGCCAAAGATCCATCCAAGTTCTACATCTGGGAATTGGAGTTAGTCAAACAAACATACACATGGGAGTTATTGATTAACCAAGTTTTTATCTCACCACCTAAAGTCATTCTCCCAGAATTCTTAGCACTGCATACCTATCAATAATACACCCTATTCTATCACCCATATTTGAAAAACCTTCGCATTTCTTCCTCTTTTACTGTTACATCAGGCAGCCACATGTTCGCCAGAATTATGTCAAGGAAGGGTTCATTTTATCACTGTGGACTAGAAACCAGGGTTTTTGAAACCTTAATGAGTAGAAGCCAGAAAAACTGTCATTTCAAAGCCTCGAGGCCTTTTATTAAGCCTCCCGAGAGGTTGAAGCAGAAATTCATCTCTGGAACACAAAATTTCTTTGTGGGAAATCAACAGAATGAATTCTTTCATTACACAATGTAAACGATTGATTCCTTGATCTTGAGGAAAACACTGACATCACCATTAGCTGCTGTTATGCTTTAGAAAATATGTTTTAGACAGTTGAGTGTGCTGTTCAAAAATGCAGTAGCAGTCCACCTATGAGCCAGCCTTGTTTGGAGAGGAGAGAGAAGAAAGGGAGGTGTGTTAGAGACAGGGCATTAGGTCAGATTCTGCCTGATCGAGGCAATGTAGTTCAAATTATTTCAAATTATTCCTTGCTATTGCGGAGGAATTTGGAAGCTGTGTATTTGTTTTCATTTTATTTTGTTTCACTGCCTTTTATTATAGTAAGTGGAGATCTGACATTGAAAAAAATTGCCAGAAAATATTTCAATTCACATCGGAGGAAAGATGTGGCTGTCCTCCACAGGTTCTCATGCTATGATTTTTCAAAAGGCAATTAAGCCAGAATGCACAGATGTGGGCCTGCTGGGCACTATCCTACAAGACCTTGTGTGTTGCTCTGAAGGGAGAGGACATTCCTATTGCCAGCATCTTGAACCAGAAAATAGTCTACGAAATTCTCTCTCTCTCCGAGCTGCATGGTAATTGGGCTTAGGCTCCAAAGTAACTTGCAGACTGGGAGGATGTCAAGCTGGGGGGTTCAGACCAGAGGTCAAATTGGGACGGTGAGATGTGAAAGAATAGTCAAATCTCATAGCTGGTTATAAATTAAGTTCCATGGTATTTTCCCTGAATTTCAATGAAGTCCTAATAAAATACATGGTTTGGTCTCAACTCTGTACATGAAGCTAAGTGAACTTCCTAACCTAATTAGGAATGATGTGATGAAAGACAAAGCAGGCCAGAACAATGAAACCTTTGTTTTAGGCTGTAAGAGTTGAGTGGAGCTTCAAGAGGTAATAGACAGAGAGGCCTTGGTGGAGCTGCTTGACAAGGAGCCTGCAGCAGAAGAGCTGGTGAGAAATATAACACCAAACAGACGTAAGACAGGGCTCTCAGGAGGAACAAAAAGGTGAGGTGGGCAGGCTGGGTGAAGGCCTAACATTCTAAAACTCGAAGCATTTGCAAACCCAACTCAATTATCATTTATAGTTAAGTAGAAAATTCAGACTGATATGGGCTGGAAATGCACTTACTAATACAATGTCTTTTCAATTAATTCCTTCCCACTGAGTCCCAGCCCCATCATCCGGTCCAGCTCCTCACTGCCTGATGACCAGATTCCTGCAACAACCTAGAATCCAGAAACCCAATTACTCTCCCTGACATATGGACTTAACAACACCATGCTGTTAATCTTCACAAAACATCGACTTCGTCATACCATTTTTCCACCCACAGAAATCATAGGCAATGGCACAAAATTTCGCATCTTGGATCATCAATGATGATGCTAGTGACAAAAGGCAGGAAAACACAGGCCTTAAAGAGTACGAAAGAATTAACCGATAACCTGGGCTGAGACCTTTGCGTGAGAGTAGAGACTAGGAATAGACTTCGCACATCTCAATCCCGTGAGACAAGCAAGAAGGGGAGTGGGAACCAGAGTTCTTATCAATGAGTACTATGAAGGCATCCAGAAGAGGCCTGTGCTGGAGACCACCAAGCAAGCACATGAGACCGTAGCTGCCTTAGCTGAGAACTGCAGGCTTCAGCAGCCTCTACCCTCCAGCAGGATGCAGTGCAAACTTGCCCAGATGTCTTGAAAACAACATGTGTGATTTATTTCCCCAATCAGAAGTTGAAAAGAAAATATAATATGGTAACATCGTTTTCCAATTGGGATTGCTGGTGGCTAACAGAACACCATAAGCCACGTGTAATTGCATGTTTATGAAACACCTGCTGCATGTTGGTCCCTAAGGCAGCGTGGAAGAAGAATTGGAAGCCACAGGCCAGGCCCTCCAATTGCCAAGACCTAGAAGTTAAGTATTCAAGAGACTTTTACAGGAAACTACAACAGGCTCCCCAATAAAAGTGAGCATAGGCTACTGTGGGAACATATAAGGAGTCTGTGAAAATGGGACCCAAGGGAGACACAGGAGGACTGCCTGGAGGAAGTGACATCTGAGCTGAGATACCATGATTAACAGGTACTGGCCTAATATAAAAGGAGGGTCACTTCTTAGGGCTGCTGTAGCAAATTACAAGCTTGGTGAATTAAAGCAATAGGAACTTCTTTCCAGGTTGTGAAGAGGAAAGTCTGAAATCGGTATCATCAGGCCCAAGATGTCAGGTCTGTGTTCCCTTTGGAGGTTTTCAGGATGTCTCTTCCCTGCCTCTTCCAGCTTCTGGGGGCCACTGGCATTTCTTGGCTCGTTCTCGTGTCACTCCAGTCTTTGCCTCCAGCTTCACATTGCCCTCTCCTCTGTTTGGGTCATGTCTCCCTCCACCTCCCTCATTAAAGGACACTTAGGATGACACTTAGCATCCCAGATAATCCAGGATAATCTCTCCATTTCAAGATGCTAACTAAATCATATGTAAAAAGATTCTTTTTTTCTATGTAAGGTCACATCACTTGTTCAGGAATTAGAACATGGTTATTTGGGGTGGGGGGGGTCACTTTTCTACCTACCACAGAAGAGACGGGGGGCGGGGGCATTCTAGGAAGTAAATGAGTACATGAGGTGTGTGCAAAGGCTCAGAAATGTGAGAGAGGGTTAGGGGATTTACGGAGAGCAGAGTTTAATATGGCTTCGGTGTTGGTTGCAAGTTAGGAGTGGAGGGAAAGAAAGCTGGAGAAGTTAGAAGCACCTACAATATAAAAGGTTTGCAATCTAAAGGAGAAATGTCCAAGAAAGCACCACTGCCTGAGCACCCTGGTGCATCACTGAGCATTAGAAACTGCCCTGGGGACATGGACTGAGCAGGAGAAAGGGTTCCATTGCAAGGATTAGCCTTGTCATGCATCAGAGGAATATGTGGGCCTCTTCTTCAGGGAACCCAATGCGCTCCAAGTGACTGGGTCTTTTGGTGGGGCTTAGAAATAAGAGTTAACTGCTAAACCCCAGCTGCTTCTTACCAGAGCTGCTCAGCCATTCCTCTCGGAACCATTTCAAGGTGGAATTTGTAGTTAGGGTAATGTAGCTTGTGTAAGCTGTATTTCTCTAGGAATTCTTGTTCACAAATAAATATATGGGTGGCTAGAGAAATATGTCTCCCAAAAGTTTCTTCATCCAATCCAGTCAACACACCCACCAAATTTTTTCATTTTTCTGGTCAAGGAGCAGTGACTGAAGGGCCCCTGCACCATCCTCCTTATTCTCTTATAGTTTAGGTTTCTTCAGGTAAAAGAGAGACACAGAGAGGATAGAGAGAGATGAAGGATGGAAGGACAGAGAGAGACAGAAAAGGAGAATACAAGTGAGTAAGTTCACTAAGTATTTACCAAACTAAGTATTTATTGTATGCCAGGTACTATTCAGATTATGCAGAAAATAGAGATAAGCAAGACACAGGGAACTCACACCCCAGAAGTTTTGTGTTGTCTTGCTGTGTCCCTCTCCTTGCTTAGCACTGTGCTAGGCTCTTTGTATACATTATTTCTTTATACCCCACAGAAATGGAGATGAAACAAAAGGTAAGAGAGAGGGATGGATCTGCCCTCAAGACAGAGGCAGAAGTAGAAATGAAGAAGGTCTATCTGAAAATTATCTGGATGTTACCTTGCTTATAGAACCCAATTTCCTACAGCCATTTGTTGCAGATTCCATGCTGGAATCAGATGGTTTTCCAGAAACCTCAGCCAAGTAAAGCAAAAGAGTTCCAAGGATAAATAAAGAGAAAGTTCCTAAGTTTGACCAGCACTTTTGGCCGTGGTAAAGTGATATGGACTTGGCTGGATACTCCTGGTTATTTATAGAGCAAGTGAACACTAAAACATGCTGCAATTGCAGATGGCTGGGCCAGATGATCTGTCACGGTCCCTTCCAACTCCATTTATTTTGTGATTTTTTATTTTTGTCCTAGTACCTATCACAAGGGCTAATAAGTGAACCATTATTATGAAGGAGAAAAAAGCCCAGACAAAAATTTTATATAGATTTTGTATAGTAAAATCATATAATATGAAGGGAGGAAATGCATTTTTTTAAAGGAAGGAATAATTGCATTTCTAATTTGATAAAACCTAATCAACAAGAAGATCTTCTAGTCACTTGTATATAAAGAGATTCCTATGACTATAAAACCATAAAAGATCTGAGAGGCCATCAGAAGAGCCCCTCTCATTTTACAGAAAAGGCTACTGTGGTCCAAAAAGGTGATATGATATGCCCAGGTCTTCTGATTCCTGTCCAGAGATCTTTTATCCAAACTGCTGTTCAAATCATTTTAATATAGATTATCATTTATGTTAATATAGATTATCATCTATATCTCCTAGAAAAATCTAGTCCTAGTAAGTTAAAATAGATACAATTGATATGCTAATGTGTGTGATTTGTGCTTATAATTTTATATATAAATTCATATAACATTTAATAATTATAGAGACAACTTCTCCTAAGTTATACCAAGAAGCTTTTACAACAAGTACATAACATTAAAGTAAATTATGGTCTCAGTGGTACATTATGTTATGTCCTATTTAAATAATTTCTAGAGAAACAACTTAAATCTGGAGCTTGGCTCACATCTGAGCTCCCCCTGCAATTGTGAGCAATAGTCTGACAATGAAATATCCTAGCTAGAAGCTTTCATTCATCTGCATAAACATAAGGAAAGTATTTTATTTGAAGTACTATAAGACTCAAGTATTTTTTTCCTAGGTTTCCTTGTTTTCAATAGGAATATGAGATTTTTCAGACAAGAAACATCTTTCTGGGTTTTGAGACTAAGAGAAGAACATCAAGATGTTGTTATCTAGAGCAAACAAAAAAGCAAAAACATGCCAGGTGAGAAATCAAGTCAATCAGTTGTTGATTATTCTCTTTCTTCCTGCTGTCCAGCAAAATAATACTTCAATCATCCCATTAAAATGTCAAATATCTACCAAAACACAATTGGACAGAGAGATTATATTGAGCCATGCTCACTTCTCAGTCCTACACAAAAAGCAGAAGGGAAGCCACTGATCGGCCTTGTGACAGATCTGTTATTATCTCAACAGGAAGAATCTGTCTTTCTTTATGAAGAAAATCAATGCCCACAAGAGTTCTTAGTGCTAGTTTTAGGAGAGAAAAGTGCATCATGACCATGATAAAATAACTTTGTAGTAAATAGCATAGTAAAGAAATTAACATTTATTGAGTACTTACGATTTGTTAAGTACTTGAATTACTTGCTTAGTCCTTGCAAAAATCCTTTAAGGTACCCATCAGGCAGAAAAAAAAAAAAAAAAAAAAAAAAAGGAAAAAAAGAAAAGGAAAGAAATAGAAAAGAAAACCACTCTACTATGGTTAATAGCCCCAGTCTACAAATAAGAAAAGCTTTGATAGAAAGTCAAGTCTCTTTTCCCCCAAATTTGTACCCCTGCATTACTTAGAGATTTTTCTCATCAAACAACGCAAAAGGAGCATTCGAACAAGCTTTTGAGGATATGAGGTGACCTTCTTCTTTCAACAAAAGAAAATAAATTTTGAATAAGGAAATCTGAAATTTCTATTGTTATAATTATGTTAATTTTAGAATTCTTTACCCAAGAATTTTGAGGATTTTGTGGTCACGAATTTACAGCAATCATTAAGGAAAATCCCAGATGATTTCTTTGGCCTCAGATTCTGTAGCCGTTGCAAAGTGAAACTTTTGTCATCTGAGAACACCAACATTTGTTCCCAGTTCTCTGGAGGGCATTAGAGTTAAAGAGTTGTATGAGTGTGTTCTCTAAATGGATTTCCCTCAACAATCACTGAACATCTAACAAGACAGCAAGAAGTTGTGATGTATAAGAGTTTCTAACTGATGGGACGTCTGTTGACATCCACACAGGCTCTGAACCGGAGGAAATTGTACAATGTCTGTCACAGGGTTCTACATGCTATTTTAAGCACTTGTGACGAGGAAGATTTTCTACCAAACAGGATGCACCCAAGAGAGACAAAAACTATTCAACTTTTTGATTGCTCTAAAAAATCCTATTTAGCATTACTTTAAAATAAGTTGGGGCTGGGCTCGGTGGCTCAAGCCTGTAATCCCAGCACTTTGGGAGGCCGAGGCGGGTGGATCACGAGGTCGAGAGATCGAGACCATCCTGGTCAACATGGTGAAACCCCGTTTCTACTAAAAATACAAAAAACTAGCTGGGCGTGGTGGCGCACGCCTGTAATCCCAGCTACTCAGGAGGCTGAGGCAGGAGAATTGCCTGAGCCCAGGAGGCGGAGGTTGCAGTGAACCGAGATCGCACCATTGCACTCCAGCCTGGGTAACAAGAGCGAAACTCCATCTCAAAAAAATAAAAATAAAAATAAGTTACTACTGAAAAGAGAAAAAACAACTTAGAAATCATAGCATGTGTGTAAACCTATTTATGAAGCCATTTCAGAGAAGTTTTTGGTTTTTTGTTTTGTTTTGTGGTTTTTTTTTTTTTTTTTTTTTTTTTTTGAGATGGAGTCTCACTCTGTCACTCAGGTTGTAGTGCAGTGGTGCAAATCTCAGCTCACTGCAACCTCTGCTCCCAGGTTTAAGTGATTCTTCTGTCTCAGCCTCCTGAGTAGCTGGAACTACAGGCACCACCACCATGCCAAACTAATTTTTGTATTTTTAGTAGAGACGGGATTTACCACATTGACCAGGCTGGTCTTGAACTCCTGACCTTGTGATTCACTCATCTTGGCCTCCAAAGTGCTGGGATTATAGACATAAGCCACTGTGCCTGGCCCAGCAAAGTTTTATAATAGATAATAACAGGCAATTTTTTGTTTGTTTGTGTGTGTGTGTGTGTGTGTGTGTGTGTGTGTGTGTGTTTCCTTATATAATTTTTTTGCTGTATTGTGAATGCCAAATTAATTAAAGATATAAACTATCCAATCCAAAATATCATCTCTGTGTGACTCCAGGTTAGGTTTTAGAACCTTCCTGACTAATGGTAAAGCTAGTTCACAGTGCCCCAGGACCACAACCAGATGCTAAGCCATGGACCCACAAGGCCTCTGCATGCACTTCCCTATTGTGAGAGCTGGACATGGAAGCTCTGATTTGTCCACCCATGCCAGGGCCTCAGACAGACTAAGAACACTTTCCTGATCCTCTGACTTTCACTTTAAGACCTTTACTCCCCAGTCCCTCTCACAGCTGTGAAAGGACTAAGTTTTATAAGTTATTTATTCCATAATATGCACAGTGGCTCTGCATTTCCAAATGAATTGTGACTGATACAGTTACACATATTACACACATTACATACAGACATGCACACATGCATATATCTACATATATGCTATATAATTCTTTATTAAATTCCTTATATACTTCATGGTTCTTATAAATAGGTTCCTAAGTTATTTGCTATATCCTTAATACCTACCATAATATCTGATATAAAATGTATGTGCAATATTTATTGGATGCAAAATGAATGGCTAGATGTTGAACCTGGAAGGCAGAGGTTGCAGTCAGCTGAGATCATGCCACTACACTACAGCCTGGGCAACAGAAGGAAAATGTAAAGCTAGTACAGGCTGCCTCAGAAGGCTTTAGGAAAGAAGCCATCTTTACAACATGAAATTGCAAGTTGAAATGGCAAATGCTGATGTAGAAGCTGCAACAATTGTTCAGAAAATTTAGCTGAGGTAATTGATGAAGGTGGCAACACTAAACAACATGTTTTCAATGTAAACAAAACAGCCTTCTGTTGGAAGAAGGTATCATCTAGGACTTTCATAGCTAGCAAGATGTCCTGGCTTCAAAGGACAGGCTGACTCTCTTGTTAGGAACTAACACACCTGCTGATTTGAAGTTGAAGCCAATGCTCATTTACCATTTTGAAAATCTTACGGCTCCTAAGAATTATGCAAAATTGATTCTGCCTTGGCTCTATAAATGAAAGAACAAAGCCTTGATTATAGCATATCTGTTTACCACATCGCTTACTAAATGTCTCAACAGTAAGCCTACTGTTGAGACCTAAAGCTCAGGGAAAAAAGGAAGAAGATTGCTTTCAACATATTTCTACTCATTGGCAGTGCACCGTGCCACCCAAGAGCTCTGATGGAGATGTAGAAGGAGGTTAGCGTTATTGTGATGCCTGTTAACACGTCATATATTCTGCAGTCTATGATGGATCAAGGAGTGATTTCAACTTTCAAGTCTTATTATTTAAGAAATACATTTTGTAAGACTATAGCTTCCATAGGTAGTGATTCTTCTGACGGATCTGAGCAGAGCAAATTGAAAACCTTCTGGAAAGCATTCCCCATTCTAGACGTCATCAAGAATATTCAGATTCATAGGAGGTCAAAATGTCAACATTATCAAGAGTTTAGAAGAAGTCAATTTTGACCCTTGTGGATGATTTGAGGGGTTCAAGACTTCATTGAAGGACATAACTACAGATGTCATGGGAATAGCAAAATAACTTTAGAAGTGAAGTCTAAAGATGTGACTGAATTGCTACAATCTTATGATAAAACTTTAATGTAGAAAGAATTTCTTCTTATGAATGTGCAAAGAAAGCCGTTTCTTGAGATGGAATCTCTTCCCGATGAAGATGCTCTGAACATTGCTGAAATAACAACCAAGGATTTAGAGTATTACATAAACTTAATTGAAAAGCAGTGGCAGGGTTTCAGAGGATTCAGCCCAGTTTTGAAAGAAGTTCTATTGTGAGTATTATGCTATCAAACATCACTGCATACTACAGAGAAATCTTTCATAAAAGGAAAAGTCCATTGATGTTGCAAACTTTATTGTCTTATTTTAAGAAATTGCCACAGCCACCCCAGTCCTCAGAAACAACCACCCTGAGCAAGAAGCAGCCATCCACAACAAGGCCAAAGCCTCCACCAGCAGAAAGATTATGACTCCCTGAAGCCTCAAAGGATTATTAGCATTTTTAGCAGCAAAATATTTTTAAATTAAGATATGTACACTTTTTAGACATAATGCTATTGCATACTTAATAGAGTACAGAATAGTGTAAACATAACTTTCATATGCATTGGGAAATAAAAAAATTTCTGTGCCTCACTTTATGACAATAATCACTTTATTGTGTTTGGTCATATTTTCTTCAAGGTATGCCTGAATATAATTAACTGCTTATTGACATTCCACCACAACCCCATCTCTGTTTCATACATCTAAGATTGTTATGTTGCATTCTACTATGCTTATCTTTTAGAAATAGATTAGAAAAATGCCAGATACCTGTGATTAGGAGTCTCCCTATGTAAGAAAAATGTCTTCAAAGAGACATTTTTGAAGACATACACAGGTATCTGGTGGTTGAAAGCACTGGTATCTGGTGATTCAATGCCATTCTTATTACAGTCTGGTGAGGCTGACTCAGGGAGACTGGGGAAAGACCAATCCTGGTGCCTCCACTCTTGATCCTGGAATTTCCTTTACTTTTTATTTTTATTTCTATTTTTTGGGATGGAGTCTTGCTCTGTCACCCAGGCTGGAGTGCAGGGGCACAATCTTGGTTCACCTCAACCTTCACCTTCCAGGTTTGAGCAATTCTCCTGTCTTAGCCTCACAAGTAGCTGGGATTACAGGAGCCTGCCACCATGCCCAGCCAATTTTTGCATTTTTAGTAGAGATAGGGTTTCATCAGTTTGGCCAGGCTGGTCTCGACCTCCTGACCTCAAGTGATTGACCCACCTTGGCCTCCCAGAGTGCTGAAATTACAGGCATGAACCACTGCCCCCGGCCGATTCTGGAATTTGAAGGGAACAGATGTCCCTCTAGTCATGGAGAGTTAGGGCAGCTTCCACCAACTGGAAGAAGGCCAGGAACTGAGAATGACATGTATAATTGAACACAGGACAATGGGAAAGTCATATGTTGCAATTAAGATTATTCAATTTGTATCATCTCACATTGATAATCATTGGAGTAGTACCACAAAGGCAAAGGCTGTGGCTATTTCACTCACCAGTAAACCTCTAATCTTAACTCACTGCCTGGCATAAAGAAGCACCCCACAAATGTTTGTTAAATGATGAGTGAAAGAATTTTTTCCCATAGCATCACTCAAATCTTATTTAAGCAGGACAACCTTGTCTAGTTGTGCCATGGAGACAAAGAAAAAGAATTTGAACTCAATTTTGCTCTAGAGAGTGAAGGAACAGCAGTATCTGCCTCCCACACCACAGCCCTGAAACCAGTTAGAGTGGCCAGCACAGCAGTCAGGAGCAATGTACTCCCAAAAGTAGATAAATTCATGGAGAAAAGATGAGAATGCTGTAGTCCAGTCATTTCTTCCACCAGAACATTCTCCTTCTTTGGTCTATTTTTAAAATTCTAATTTCTCTACTAATATAGGAAAGTCATTCATTATTTACCATGTCAGTGTATTGAAAAAATACCACTGTTTTCTTTTATCTGCTGCAGATTCATCAAAACTAAATGAAACATGCCCTCCCACTCAGAAGAATAGTCCAGCATTTAATTTATCCTCCCAATATCTGGGTTTTCCTGGACATTAATAGGAGGATACCTTTTCAGTGTAAGTATCAAAAAGGAGACATCAGGGATAGGTTCACCTTTGTAGACAATCCTTAAATAGGTATTTGGTTTCCAATGGTTGCTCTGGAGTTCTCTAACTGGTGGCCCAAAGACATATTTTGTTTTGTTCGTTTGACATGTGTTCAGTGTTCTAAAAGTTGTGAATTAGCTACAGTGGAGAGAAAACAATGGGATTGTCCAATGAGAGAAATGGAGGTCAGGGGTTTTTTTGCAATAAAGTTGGACATATTTAAGGTGTGTACAACATGAGGTTTGGTTTTTATATACATATATAGTGAACTGAATATTACAGTCAAGCTAATTAACATATACATTTCTTCACAGTTACCATTTTGTATGTGAGAGAGAATGCTTAAGATCTACTTTTTTCAGAAATTTGCAGTATACAATACATTATTAGTAACTACAGTCCTCATGCTACACATTAAATCTCTAGAACTTATTCACCCTACATGAACGAAACCACCATTTGACCACCGTCTCCCATTTCCCCCTTTCCCTGTCGCTGGTAACTACCCTTCTGCTCTCTGCTTCTAAGAATTCAACTTTTTTATATTCCACATATAGGTGAGATCATGCAGTATTTTTTTTTCTATGTCTGGTTTATTTCACTAAGCATGATGTCCTCCAAGTTTATCCTTGTTGTTCCAAATGGCAAGATTTTCTCTTTTTTAAAAGCCGAGAAAGATCACATTGTCTTCATCCATTCATGTGACAATAAACACTTAGATTGTTTTCATATCTTGGCTACTGTGAATAATGCTGCAATGAACATGGACTGCAGATACTTCTCTGAGACATTAATATCATTCCCTGGGCCATACACCCAGAAAAGGTATTGCTGAATCATAGGGTAGTTCTATTTTTAATTTTTTGAAGAACCTCCATACTATTTTCCAGAATACCTGTAACAATTTATAATACTATCAACAATGAATAAGGGTTCCCTTTTTACCACATCCTTGCCAATACTTGTTATCTTTTGTCTTTCTAATAACAGTCATTCTAAGAGATGTGAGGTGATATCTTGTTGGGCTTTTAATTTGCATTTCCCTGGTGATTTATGATGTTAAGCACCTTTTTATATACCTACTGGCCATCTGTAGGTCTTCTTTAGAAAAATGTCTATTCAAGTTCTTTGTCCATTTTTTCAGCAAGCTTATTTGGTTTTCTGCTACTAAGCTGTATGAGTTCCTTATATGCTTTAGATACTAACCCCTTATCAAATAAATGGTTTGCAAATATTTTTGTCCCAACCCATGGGGTGTCTTTTCATTTTGTTGATTATTTCCTTGGCTGTACAGAGCTTTTTACTTTACTGTGGACCCATTTGTTTATTTTCACTTTTGTTGCCTGCCTCTGTTCGTTCCTATATATAGAAAATCCTAAAATTCCATTAAAAACTATTAGAATCAATAAATTTAGTAAAGTTACAGGATACAAAAATCAACATACAAAAGTCAGTAGCATATCTTTAAACCAACAGCAAATTACCCAAAAAGGGGAACCAAGGAAACAATCCCTGTTACGATAGCATCAAAAAGAATAAAATAATCAGGAATAAATTAACCAAGGAGATGCAATAATTGAATGCTAAAAACTATAAAACTTTATGGAAAAAAATTGAAGAAACAAATGGATGGAGAGTTATCTTGTGTGTTCATGGATCAGAAGACTTAATATTGTTTAAGTATCTATACAACCCAAAATGACCTTTAGATTCAATGCAATTCTTATTGCAATTCCAGTAGCATTCTTCACAGACATAGAATAAAGGCAATCCAATAAAATTTGCGTGGAACCACAAATGACCCCAAATAGCCAAAGCAATCTTAAGAAAGGAGAACAAAATATAAGGCATCACACTTCCTGATTTCAAATTATAGTACAAAATTATAATAATTAAAACATGATGGTATGGCCAGATTAACAGAATACAGATCCCAGAAATGAATTCAGACACAGATGATCAACTAATTTTCAACAAAGGTGCCAAAAATACACAATGAAGAAAGGGTAGTCTCTTTTTAGGAAAACAGTCTGTTGAATGGCAAAGTGATGGTATCTTGAAGCAAAACCACTGTGATGATCAATGTTTGACTCATGCATACCAAGGTGTTCTGCAGCAAGACATTTAAACAATGCCTGTAGCATAGATAAATGCTCATAAAGATGCTTATCTAACCTCCTCAGTGGTCACAAGTTTCACAAGAAAGTCTGAGATGCGATCAACTGTACATGTTTTGTCAAAAGAGCCTACTACATAAAGGATATTTTCTGTGTGTAAGTCTCTATTAAATATTTCTTTCTGAGACATGAGATGTGTTAGCCTCTTTCTTTGGCCTCTCAGCTCCCTCAACAATTAGGGGCAGGTTTGCATCTATCAGTTGGAAAAACTGGGTAGCTACATGCAAAAGAATTTGTACCATTGTCTTATACCAACCATAAAAATGAATTTAAAGACTTAAACATAAAACCTGAAGCCATAAAATTCCCAGAAGAAAACATAAGGAAAAAGTTCCTTTCTCAGCACTGGTCTCAGCAATGTTATTTTGGACATGACACCAAAGGAAACAAGAGCTCAAGTTCTCGTTAAGGAGCTGACCAGCACCCGGTGAGCCCAACCTCCCATGGAACCAGTAGTTCCTTCCCCATAAGAGGGCAAATTCAACATCTCATGACTTTGCTGGGTAGCAGCTGCCTTTCCCAGCCACCATTCCCAAACAAATTCCTGTAGAGCTGCTGTTTTACTCCAGACTGCTTGGTACCCAAACTCAATTCTTTATTTCATGCACCCAGATCTTCTGTTACACTTGCATTACGAGAAGGTAAAGTAGCACCTTGCATAGTTCATCCCCAGGAACATAACTCCTATGTATCCAGAAGCCTCACCTGGCTCCAGCCTGCTCTCCTGGGGGTGATGAAAGAACAGGAAACTTTATGCCTATTTTTCATAATCTTCAACTTTCATAAACTACCCGCCCTATGAAAAAGTTTATTTCTTAATCCCCTTCATCCAACACTGTAGCATTTATCTTCATTAACCATGTCATGCCTCTTCATGACCTGAATTTAAAACTTGAGAGATTCCATATGAAAATCTGGATTTCCAATATGTCTTAAAACAGCCTACATTCCCAAATGGCAGCAAACAGCTAGATCTCATAAGCCGGTGGTGAACTGTTTCTTGAATTTAAGCTGCAACTGTCATGTAATGTGATGCTAACCCTGTGATTTATCTGACTGTAGAGAAAGAGGAATATGAATTATTTCTTGGACTTGGAGCACTACCCTATATTTACTACCACACACACTCATTGGATTCCTGTCTGGTCCCTGTAGGTTATGAATAGGTTGTGATGCCGATCTAAATCCACTAAGAGATGTAACCAGATTGTCTAAAGGGGAAAGTGAAGGAAACCTTCTGTTGTGAGTATAGGTGAAAGAGTCACCCTGAGGAATGGGAAATGGGAGAGAGTTCATGGTTTCCAAAGAGACAGACCTGTGAGCTGCGGGAAGAGACGTTGCCAGCAGACTTTGCAGCAGCCTGCCCTGAGCAGCAATTTCAGAGAGGCGTTAGAAAACCACCCTTCTACAAGGTATTACATGGAGCTAGGAGTGATGGCCAAAAGACAGCCTTCAGGACTGCAGAAGTTGCTTTATGTAACCCTAAATAAGGAGCTATGAAAACCAACTAGCACTGGGCTTCCTACCCACAGCAGTGAGGCTGGATCTTTAACTGTGCCTTGGATGAATACAGAGCTAGCCTATCCCTGTGCCAGACGGCTTCTATTTTCCCCTCCAGAGCCACTCTCCTCTTTTTCCATTTTGGTCACTGCTCCAGGGAAGCTTATTTATGGATGACATCAGCAGGCTCCCAAGTCCTCTGAGTTTCAGTTGAGTTTGGTTAATGGGGACCCCAGATGATTCTGTGAAGAGTAAGGGCTCTCTCCCTGCACGATCATCTCAAGCTGGAAACGCCCCACCATCCAAAGATTGCTGCTTTTCTTAAGGTGGCTAAAGCTCCACCAGTATTTCTAAGTTCTGCATGCCTGAGTGTGGTAACACTGCTGCTAGCTCCAGGTTATGACATCATGCCCTGCAGTTCCCCTATACCAGACCTTCTTAAACAGAGCATTTCAAATGAATGAAGAAACCCTCATTGGATTAGCCTGTTTCAAACACACCATGTGTTTCCTGCTGGGACCTTGACAGATACAACCCCAATGTGATGGAACAGTTCACACCTGTTACACTATGAGAAACAGCATTACAGTAGTAGGAGTAGCAGGGCTGGGATCAGAAGCTGACTACTGAATGAGATTGTTCCCAGATCTAGAACAAGCCTAGCTTTGCCAGGGATCACAGAGCTTCATAACCAGGAGCACACACATGATTATAGTGGAAGTTATAAGTTATATTGGTATCAAAGCTGCTCCCTTTATATTTAAATTAAGCATTTCAAACATAGAACTCTATTCAATAAGAAGATTCAAATAGTAATTACCAACTAAAGGATAAAAATAAGAGGGAAACAGAAAAGGAGATATTTTATAGAGAGAGATGATTTAAAAACACAGAGAACTATAAAGAAAAAGAGATAGAAAAAATACACAGCACATAGAATTTGAGCTTTCTAATAGGATTCTAATAGGAATCCCTTTTAAACCCAGGGATTCTCTGGGTTTGGCTGGAGAAAGGCTTCTATATAGTAGTTGTATGCTTTAAGGTAAAGCATGGGCTTCAAGGTGCTTTCTACTGGTGCACAGAAATCTTGTCCTCTAGATTCTGCATTCTTTGTAGCCCTTAAGCATCATGCTGAATGTGGAGTACAAGGCAGGATCCAGACAGGTTAATACATACTTGCAAGAGGGAGCAAGAGAAGGGCTATTTCCCTGTTTATGACTGAAATACTTGAGAAGGGTCGAGGAACTTATCTACTTTTAGGTTCAAAGACTATGGATGTGGCATAAGAAGACCCAAACCTGGGTTCCTTTTCCTCAAGTGTGGTTCCTCAAAGCCATAGCCTTACAGCTGTGCCTGCCTTTGTTCACACATCGGGCCCCAGATCCTCTCTGCACCATGGAAATCTCAAGGTCATGTCTGCTAGTGGGATAAAATGTTCACGAACAGCATGGAGCTGTGTGTAATTGTGTGAGGGATTTGTTTTGTGTGAAAGTTTAAGAAATAGCTGGTATAAGATTTAGTCTCAGCCAGGCACGGTGGCTCAAACCTGAAATCCCAGCACTTTGAGAGGATCACTTGAGCTCAGGAGTTCAAAACCAGCCTGAGCAATACGACAAAACTCTGTCTCTACAAAAAAAAAAAAAGCCTGGGGTGGTGTGCACACTCAGATACTTAGGAGGCTGAGGTGGGAGGATGGTTTGAGCCTGGAAGACAGAGGTTGCAATAAGCACAGATCACACCACGGCACTCCATCCTGGGCAACAGAGCAAGACCCTATCTCAGAAAAAAGAAAACAAAACAAAAAAAAAGATGTAGTCTCATGAAGGTCAATAGCCAGGTTAAGCTGAAAATAGAAAGTAGAATATCTGAGTTGTGGTGTTAGTGTACAGTTTGGGCACTGTTCATGGCTACTGGCCAGGGGCTAGTGTACAGAGATAATATGTGGGCTCAGAACTGGAGCATTTCACATAGGACCCTCCAAATTCTAGACAGGACTTGCAGTCACTGCTCACAGATGAAATCATCATGTCAATTATTTCCTGAACTTGGAGCACTACCTATTGACAATGGAACCAATCTTCCTCATTAGACCAGCCCTCTGGCTCTAAACTTCACAAAGAATTTACAGCATTGTAACAGAATTTAAGTGCATTCAACTCAGTGTGAATCACACACATAACATTTGTGCTATGGTTAAATGATTAAAAGAATCCAACTTCTACATTGTTTAAGACAAAGCCTTCTGGAATTGATTCAAGGGCTGGAATTAATTGAGGAGCTGCTCCATAACTTCACAGATGCATTTATCCATCATTTGCCATTGGTTACACATTGCCTCAAGGAAAATTACTCCCCCAAAACCCCCACTTCTGAGTTCCCTCTGTGTCCTATATTGTGTCATTGTAAAGCCCTAGAGCCAAAAGCAAAAGTCACATAATACATGCTTGAGGCATGTAACTGTCAGTACAATGTGAGTCAAAGACTGCCCGAATCTAGCTACTTCCTCTATCTATAGCTCAAATCAGAAGTCCAGCTGGGTGCGGTGGCTCACGCCTGTAATCCCAGCACTTTGAGAGGCTGAGGCAGGCGGATCACGAGGTCGAGAGATCGAGACCATCCTGGCCAACATGGTGAAACCCCGTCTCTACTAAAAGTACAAAAAATTAGCCGGGCATGGTGGTGTGCGCCTGTAGTCCCAGCTACTCGGGAGGCTGAGGCAAGAGAATTGCTTGAAAACAGAAGTTGTGGTGAGCCGGGATGGC
Source organism: Saimiri boliviensis (assembly GCF_048565385.1). Taxonomy (NCBI): domain Eukaryota; kingdom Metazoa; phylum Chordata; class Mammalia; order Primates; family Cebidae; genus Saimiri; species Saimiri boliviensis. The sequence goes on along the minus strand of NC_133451.1, from coordinate 150,620,923 downwards.
GCCACTGCACTCCAGCCTGGTGATAGAGCGAGACTCTATCTCAAAAAAAAAAAAAAAGTAAGTCCAAGAGGTTGTAATGTAAAGTAAAAGGGGTATCTGGAACACAAAATATCTCAGGAAACTCAATTTATAGTAAGAGGTGTGCTTAACAAACAAGGCATTAGAGCAGAAAGAAATGAACAGTCTTGAGGTATGTTTGGTCCTAATTGCAATGGACCTTGGAAAATTAGATGTGCTTTAGCATAACACACAACTTTCTAACAAACAGGATATTTTTGTTCATGAAACACAGTTTTTCCTTTATTGATTGTTTGTTAGATAATTGCATATTTTGGCTATATTGACTTTGCTTTTTTATTTTTACTTTTGGCATTTTATTTATCTTTTTAATAGATGATGCATTCAAACATCGAAAAGTCCAAAAGTAACTGTTTTAGAAAACTAAACAGAACATCTACATATCCTGTGACCCACAAATTCCTCTTATAGATACACACCCAATGGGAATGTACACCTACGTTACCAAAAGACATGTATGAGAATGTCCATCACAGTGCTATTTTCATAATAGCTCTGCCAAATGCTGGCTTCTGGATTATATCACCAAAGTATCTGTTCAGAAGATAAAGTTGAGTTTACTGCTTACCACGGTAAAGGAGAGCATTATCTTCCAGAGTTTTAGTAGCATTTCAGTGTGGAGTGGGGAAGGAAAATTATGACGATTTGGGTTTGGCTTGTTGACCTCTGACCCAAACCTTCTGCAAATTTATTTGTAAATTGTAGGATGCTTGATGGTATAATTCAGTATTCATTCTGAAGGCCTAAGAACCAGGTGAGCAAACGATGTAAATCCCAACCTGAGGACCAGAGATGAGAGAAAATGAGATGTTCCAGCTCAATAAGAAATGTGGGATTAGGGCTTGGTAATACAAAGATATAAAGGTTTAGGATTGATGGATATAGGAAGGCAAGTACTTTGAGGTGAAGCTTTCCAAGATTCTTAGAAAGTACACCATCCTCTGGTGCCATCTATTTAAAAGTGGAACAGCCTGGTGTTTTTTTAAATGGGATTTTTGTAAGTGTCTTAAAGTTTTCTGCAACTTGTATGTACCTAATCAAAGGTTTCCTGAATATTTACATTAAAATAAATAGTAAATTTGTAGAAGGTTTAGGGCAGAGGTAAGCAAACTACAGTCTATGGGTCAAATCCAGTCCCCAATCTGTTTTGTAAATAACGTTTGGAACACTGTCAAATTATTTCATTACATATAGACTATAGCTGCTTTCCTGCAACTCAGCCCTCTCTGTTACCTGATTCTACTGGCAGCCTGTGCCTTTCATTATCTTGCTCTACTTTACAGCTTTAAAAGTTGTAGACAATGAATAGTAATGCAAATTACTCTTGTCTGTAGATACATAAATGAATTTGTCAGCTGAAGATATAATTGATTACTGCCCTGTAGATATTAGTTAATTTTACATCTATTAGCTAATTCATTTCAGCATTCCTAATTGCCTATATATGTGTCTGTTCTTGGACTCTGTTTGAAGTGGTTTTTCTAATATATATTTGTATTAGTCATGGTTCTCCAGAGAATTGGAACCAAATAGGAGATTACATATATATATATATATATATATATATATATATATATATATATATATATATGGCGTCATATTTATATGATGCCAAGAAGTCCCATAATCTGATGTCTGCAAGCTGCAAAGCCAGGAAACCTGGCAGTGTAATTCAGTGTTCATTCTGAAGGCCTGAGAACCAACTGAGTCAATGATGCAAATTGCAATTAGAGGGCCAGAGGAGATGAGATGAGATGAGATGAGATGAGATGAGATGTCCCAGTTCAAGCAGTTAGGTAGGGAAAAAAAAGGAACAAATTCCTTCTTCCTTTGCTTTTGCTTCTATGCAGGCCCTCAACAGATTGAGTGATGCCCAGGCAGTTGGGAATAGCAATCTACTTTCTCAATCCACCAATTCAAATGCTAATCTCATCCAGAAACACCCTCACAGACATACCCAGAACTGATCTTGAATCTGGGCCAGTGAAATTGACACATAAAATTTAACCATCACAATATCTCACCAGTGTCCTCATTAATTAATGAGTTAAATCAAATCTTTGACACGTGTGTATTTTATATTTGCATGAGAATGTTGATTTTGCCTTTTTTAGTGATTAATTTTTAGCAGTCATGCATGTGGGTATCAGTCACTGGGGAGCAGGAAGTGACCAGAGCACACCTGAGCAGACTACTGAGGTGCAGGTAACATTCGACTCCTAGATATGGGTGCTGATTACACAGACGAACACTTTGAGCTGTAGAGTGAGCTCTTTGCAATTTTCTGAATATATGTTGTACTTCAATGAAAAGCTCGTTTTTGAATAAATATATAAACATACAAAACATCAAAAAGTATCTAGAGAAATATCTCCCCCCAGCTAATGACTTCCCACCTCAGCATTGGCCACTGTTATTAGGTATTTTTATTTATCATTCCAGACTTCTTTAAAGGATATACAAGGAAATAAGAATACAGATTCTTATTCCCTCTGCACTTTTTGGCACAAAAAAAATAGCACGACAGATACAACATACACACTGTTCTGTGCCTTTTATTTTTCACTTAACAATGAATCTTGGAGATCTCTCCTTATCAGTACATGGAGCTCCTCCATTCTTTATTACAGCTCCATTGTATTTCACTAAATGGATGTGCCACACTTTATTTAACCAGCCCTCTCTATTGATGTGCATTTGGGTTGTTTCTAATCTTTTGCTCCACAGAAATATATTGAGCTCCTAGATAATAAGAAGAAAAAGAAAGGAAAGGAGAGGAGAAAGAGAGATGGAAATTGGGAGTGAGAATGGGTTGTCAGTGGCACAAAGGCCGGAGCACTCGTGAGGGTAGGGAATGCCTCAGATTGGAGTGGGTAGCTGTGACACCAAAGCTCAACCATTTTTCCTTTATATTTTGCCCTCCACCAGCCTTGACATGTGACTTTTTTTTTTTTAAGGTTACCGACTTTAACAAAAGAAAGTCAACACAGACTGCCTTTTCTCCAAAGAGGCTGGATAGCATGCATGTATCGGACATACAGGAATTCATATAACAATGATTCAAACAGTGGTCTTCCTCAACTGTGATAAAGACAAGAATTGATTCCAAACAGCTAGTATTTTATTTCCAGGGATGAAATGCTAACAGTTTCCAGTTTAACATTTACCCTAAAGCAAAGAAAACCACTTACTCAGTGGGCCACAGGAGGCTGTGACTCCCAAAGCACTGCCCAGCAGAATGACAAGCTTAATTTGTAATTCTCCCTTATTTTTCATCCCTCCAGGATTGAAATGCCTAGCTGCTTCTTCCTAACCAAAATTTATTTTATCAAGGAAGCACCATGTTCTTTCAGGTCTAGAAAAGCCCACTGTGAACTGAAAAAGACAAAAAACGATTGTTCTCATTTGCACGACTGCTTGGAAAGAAAATGAAATTACTAGCATCAAGGAGAAATTTAAATTTTTCCCCAGGCAAGAAGAATTGACTTCCTCTGCTCCAGGATGAAGGTAGTTGAGAATTTACTGAACAACCTAGCTGGAAGAAAATAAGGAGCCTAATAAACCCAGGCAATTTAAGCACATACATGCACATGCATCCAGAAATTCTCTGTGCTGTGATTTATGCAAATGTGTTAATTCATAATTAAAAGGTAATTGGGATCATTTGAATGGCCTTTTCTTCCTCTTAGACTGCCTCAGTGGCAGACCTCTGTCACATCAATTGTGGGTGTTAATTTATCAGTTCCAATGATTTTATTGTCTTAAAACTAACTTAGCTGCTGCAGAGGCTGCCTTAGGGAGCTCAGTCTCCAAGGAGGAAGCTATCTAACAGCCAGTCCATTCTGATCTCCCAGTTATTGACATGCAGAAAAAGAAACATTCACTTTTAATAATAGGTTTCTCTTTCATGCAAAGATAGTAGAGGATTTCTAAGAATAAATAATTCATGCTTCTCCAAGCTCTCTGAGAATAAATTTGTTCCTTTTCTGTTTTGTTTTTCTTCAAGATATGACATCTTAGGAAGAAGGGACTGGGGAAAAGAAAGCACTTTCTGCTTCTGTGGATATAAACACAGAGTGTTTCATTCCCTAGTGCAACAAAACCTCAAGATCAACAGACAAGAGCTGAAAACCTTTTCCCACCAGACACAGTACCATTTAAATGTTCTCTCAAAAGATAGCATTTCATAAACAGTTTCAACAAAAGGATGTCAGTTTTTCCTTTACGTGCATGCACAAAATCACTTTGCAGGAAAAAAAAATGACCATTACCAAATCCATCATAAAATTAATTACATTTACTTGACTACATTGACTGGCTGGTTATAACTCTTGCTGTATTTTCAAAAAGTGTGTTTCATTTCATTTGTCATTAAAAGAAAAAATATTGTAGTTTTCCAATATACTGTCTATTGGTGGTTCTCAAACTTCAGTGTATGTAACAATTGCCAAAGAAATTTAACTAAATACAGATTCCTTGGCACTGTTCCTCAAAATTCCTGTTTACTTTTTCTAGTATAAAGTCCAGTTTAAGTCTAGTATAAAGTCTAGTATAAAGTCCAGTCTAGTATAAAGTTACTTAAACTATGGTTGTAGAAACACTACACTCTAATTCTAATTATTCATGTTAGTTTTCATGAAAATATTCACATTATTCTAATGAAATATAATGTGACTTAATACTATATGTAAGAATTTCCTCTGTGACTTAATTTTGATATGAATAGGAGGCAGAGAAATGCTGGGTAAAAGAGCAGTTCCCCAGCAAAGGCCCCACCCTGAAGCCTGGAAGCCCATAGCCCTAAATGGGAACAGTCATTTCTGTTTTTGCACCCAAATGTTGCCTTTTTCAAGATCACTCTGGCCTGCCAAGCCCCTATCCTGTGTCCATATAAACTCCAAACTCCACTGGCAAAGTGATAGAATAGCATGACAGAGAAGGAGGGAAGAGAAGGTGTGTCTGAACATTGGGAGGATTTTAGCTGGGGATGGTCAGAGAGGAGATCAGCTGCAGGATGACCGAACTCCAGGGAAAGATCATCTTTCCATTCCATCACCTTTCTAGATCCCTATCCATCCCACTGAGAGCCACCCTCATCACTCAATAAAATCCCCACATTCACCACCCTTCAAGTTTGTGTGACCTGATGCCAGACAAGTACCCGGGTATCAAAAAGAAAGGGTATAAAAGGCTGTCACCCTGACTCTCCACTTCGCTGGAATAGCCATGTGTTGGCGGCAACTGCTAAAAGAGCATTATCACATCCCTAGATGCTACAGTGGGGCTGGAACCCAAAAGTGCTCACTCTGGCTCCCGTACCTGCCCATCTGCATGCTTCCCCTCCCATATGGGGTATGAGCGTGCAGCAGCCCAGCAAACAAGCCACACCCCTGTTGCAACTCCCACTACAGGGTCAGGGAACTCTCCCGTTTTAATTTCATTGGTAATTTCCTAAGATTGACTGTTGATTCCTATGTGCCTTTCAATGGACTGCTCTTTTGAGGAAATTACATATTTGGATTATCTAAATGATGCTGTGCAGCCATAATTCTTGACAAAAGTGAAGCAGGAATAGAAAAATCCCATAAAATTGGTAGGGGGTTGGGGGGGTGCAGGCAACAGGTTAATTGAAGAGCTGATAAAAGCTATATACCCTTTTCCAAGAAAAACAAAAAGCACATTCACACAAATTTTACACCATTTCAATAGGTTCACAGACCTCAGACTAGAGATTTCTATCCTAATCTAATGTGTTCATAGGTCACAAATTTAAAGACAAATTTTTATTTGAGTTTAGGAATATGAAGGTAATATGCTCTGTCATACAGTGTGGCTACAACTAAATGTATCACGGAAGCTTCAGGAAACATGAGGCAGGTCTTACAATTCCAAGAAACATAAAAGGCACTTGTTAACCAACATGCCACTTCCAAAGTTTCTGATGTAAAATAAATTTAGCAGCTAATCATTTCCTGTAATCCATAGAAGAGCCAGAGCAGATCATTCTAAATCCAAATATACAGGAATTTAAGAAGGAAACTGTTAAGAATGGGATAGAAAAGGGATGAGTTTTTGTATTTGATATTTTATATTCCTGAAATAAACCCGAAAATCTCTAATTTTGTTGATTCCTTGGTAATTGTGTAAAGAAAGTAAAGCATTCTGCTATGTATTAGTGACTAATTCTACATCAATTGCCTATTATATCATATTTAATAATTCTGCAAAAGAGAAGAAAACTAGCAAGGTCTAAGCAGAGCCAGAAATTTCATGAAGTTATTAGGTTTGCTCATCATATTTTATCTATCTGATTGCACAATTAGAGGAATGGTGAGATCATGTCTACAAAGCAAAGTGAGCCTCTCTAAAGAAAGATATTACAATAATGCAAAGCGTTGCTTCACCATCTTAAAATGAAATATCATTGTTATCTATTTTAAAAGTTCTAGGAAAATTAAATAAACAGAGTTTTTAAACAGACTATGTCCAGAGGCAAGGGTAGACAAGGGAGTATTAATCCAGACTGTGGTCAGTTGCTTATTGCTATGTAAGAAACTAACACAAAATTTAGTGGCTTAAAGTAACAATTTGCATGTGCTTCCATGGGTCAGTACTTTGGGCTACATTTTTCTGGAACAGTTTCATCCATGCTCTATGTGGTATCAACTGGGCTCACCCATCTGTATGGGCCCTCAGCTGGGACAATTTGAATGATTGAGATGACTGAGCTGTCTGGGTCTCTCTCTGCATGGTCTCTCTCATTCCTTCATAGACAGGGCTCCAAGAAGACTAAAACAAAACCTTCAAGGTCTCTTAAGGCCTCAGCTTAGATCTCATATAATGTTGCTTTCACTGTATTATGTTGATCAAAGGAAGCAACAAAGCCAGCCTGCAGTGGGGAAATAAACTCTGCCTTTTCACAGAGGAATTGCAAATAATTTGTGGCTGTTTTTATCTAACAAAGATACTATTTCATAAAACTGTACTACATGCAATGCAAGATTTTTTTAAGTAGAAAATAAAATGCACTTTATTAAGACTATTGACCTGAATGCTAAAGAGTGATAAGTGAGTAAATGTAGTTTGTGATAACTTGATGAATAATTGTATTTTGTTATGGATAGGAAGTGCAGAAAGATGGATGGAATGCTAGATATATATGATGTAACCATTTGGATAAATTATTCTAGTAAGTTCCAAAAGCTATAATAAACTGTTACCTCTAATTTTAATGACTATCGTTAAGTGCATGGATTAGCAAATATAATGCCAATACTAACATCTAAGATAAAATGGTTTTGTTTCAACACTGATTGCATGACATGATGAACCCATGCACTAGTTAACTAGATCCAGCTGTCAAATGACATCACATAGCTTTTTAAAAAGAATAAACTTGTTTCAAGTACATAAAGTGGGTTGTGAGGTAGAATAACGAAAATCTTTTCACACTTTTTCAACTATCTCTCCACTTTAAACAGAAGAAAAAATGCAGAAACAAGCCAATTGGAAATTTAACAGACTTGTAATTATAAGATGTGTATTCCAGTCCTAATATACAAGGAATTTGCTTCATGACATAAAATAGAGATTCCTCTAACACAATTACAGTGGCAGTAGATGATATCTGCATAGTTCTTCCAGTGTTAATGTTACTGCATATAGAACTATGCACATATAAGCATAAATACATACATACATAAACATACATGCAGATTGAGAAAGAGAAAGAACTTTCAGAAAATAATGTTGTCTTTGAGAAAAGCACAATTAAAGAATTCATTTTTTGTTACTGTTCTTGGCATTTTATTTCCAAACTAATTGCTCACTAATACTTGTAATCCTAAATCTTTCATTTTAGCAAAAACCTTTTGATATTTCATTTATACTGTCATAGTAGGCTTCTTTAGAGTTCTCCTAAACAAATATTTTTAAATAATTCTAAATCAGATTGTCATCATCGTGATAAAATCACAAAAACTAAATTTTAGAATTCTAGAAATAGAAGGATCTAGCTTTACTCTGGTTTTTAGCCATTAAAATGTATACTAACATAGCTTGCATTTACAGAGTTCTATTTACAAATATTTTAAACCATTAATGTTGTTTATGTATATTTAGAATATGTCTATAAAAACTGAAGGCCAATATTATTGCACCAATTTTCCTATAGAAAAATTAAGTAATAAATTGGTGGAGAACTTCCTGCCATATTCTTAACAGATGACAGATTAACAGATGGAAGTCCAGATAATGGGAAATTTTACTCAGATTCAACATACTTCTTGCAAAGACAGGCAAAACTTTTTCGGTTCTAGAAATGTACTTTGGTAGGCTGACAAGTTTCGAATAAAACATGATTAACAGAGATTTTAGCTATCAATTATGTTAGAGTATTAGAGAAATGACTTACCCTCCTACCTGAAACAATAAAACAAACAGACAAAATACATGAACCAAAAATTTTAAGACATTGAGCATCAGGCAATATGAGACAATGATTCCTGAGAGAAGAAAAACAAAAGGGGTATACCCTAGCTATTCCAACCAACAGACTAGAGAGAGATTCCAGGATATGCCACATAAAGGAGGAATCCAGAGGTATCTCTGTATTGAAGAAATAGTTCTTGAAATCCAAGGAGGCCAAGACTACTACAGTTTGTGGAGCAGAATACCAGAAAACAGAAAACTACTGTATAGAAATCTGCAGAGGAACCCATTTGGATTTTCACCATAGTATTGGTTACTCTATAAGTGTAAGAAAACAATTTGAGGCTAAAGAAAAAAGTAAAACCCAAGAGAAACAGAAGGAACAATTTTTGGAGATCACACAGATCAGAAATAGTATCTGTTCCCCAGTCAGAGTGTAAACTCACTTAATCCATCAGGTACTTTAGAGTATTGGAAGATATTGCCTCAACAGTGGGCCAAAAATAGCTGCAGACTAAATGCAGCTCTGGTCCTGCCTTAAAATGTTTAAAAGCAAGCCTAGATGGATCAAACTATTTTAAATTTTTTTTTTTTTTTTTTTTTTGAGACGGAGTTTCGCTCTTGTTACCCAGGCTGGAGTGCAATGGCACGATCTCGGCTCACCGCAACCTCCGCCTCCTGGGCTCAGGCAATTCTCCTGCCTCAGCCTCCTAAGTAGCTGGGATTACAGGCATGCGCCACCACGCCCAGCTAGTTTTTTTTATTTTTAGTAGAGACGGGGTTTCACTATATTGACCAGGATGGTCTCGATCTCTCGACCTCGTGATCCACCCGCCTCGGCCTCCCAAAGTGCTGGGATTACAGGCTTGAGCCACCGCGCCCGGCTATTTTAAAATTTTTAAATTGCATTCCAAAAGAAAGCTCAAAAATATGTATTAATTTTTCAAAACTATTCAACATTCAACAAGGGGAAACCACAGTGTCTGGCATCTAATCAAAAATTATCAGTCATGAAAAGAGGCAGAACAATATGATACACAATGAGGAAAAAAAAAAAGGTTAAGTGAAACTGACCCAGAAATGACACAGTTGGTAGAATATAGACAAGTACATTAAATTATTATGTCTATTCCATATTTTCAAAAAGCTAGATAAAAACTTACACATGTAAATAAACGTATGTGAGAAATTCTAAAAAACCAAATCAAACTTCTAGATATAAAACATATAGTGAGGTAAAAAAATATATTAAAATGTGATTAACAGCAGTTTAGACATCGCAGAAGAAAAAATGACTGAACTAGGTGACATAGTAAGAAAAACTATTAGAAATAAAGCATAAAAAACGAGATTTTTTTTCCTAAATGAACAAAACAATAGTGAGTTGTGGAAGACCTACATTCAACTGAGTCCCCAGAAGAGATGAGACCGAGGAATTGGAAAACTGTCCTTTAAAGTAATGGCTGAATTGATGTCATGATTGATGTAAACTATAAACCCACAGATCCTAGGAGTTTCATGGATACCCAGCCTAATAACACGGAAAAAAGTTACACTAAGGTATGTCATAATTAAATTTCTTCAAAACTGTGAAAAAGAAAACAATCTTAAAAGCAACCAGAGTAGAAAGTATCATTATGGAAAAGAAAAAAAAAATGAGAGTGAGCTTCTCTTCAGAAATAATGCAAGCCAGAATATAATGCAACAATACACTTAAAGTACTGAAGGAAAAATAAAGTCAATCCAGAATTCCATATGCGGCAATAAAGGCAAATTGAAACATTTTTGACTGACAAAACCTGAAGGAATTCATCATCAAAAGGTCTTCGCTACCAGGAATATTAAAGAAAGCCATTCAAGCAGAAGGAAAGGGATACCAAATAGAAAATCCGGATGTACACAACGGAATGAGGAGTGACGGTAAACATGAAGATCTCTCTTTTCAGTTTTTAAAAATCTTAAAATAATTGACAAATTAAAACAAAATGATTACAACGTGTTGTGGAGTTTATAACATATGTAGAAGTAAAATGAATGACCATGATAACACAAAGGCCAGGAACCTGGAAATGAAAGCAGATTGTTGTAAGAAAGGTTCTATATATACATGCAGTAATAATGATGACACTTGAGGGTAGACTGAGACAAGCTTGAGATGTATACTATAAACTATCTAGCAACCATTAAAAACATAAAACTAAGAGTTAGAGCTAGTAAGCCAATAAAGGACATAAAGTAGATTCATTAGAAACATACAATCCAAAAGAAAACAGAAAAGAACAAAGAGCAAATGGAACAGAAAAATAAATAGCAAGATAGATTTTGAAACCACCTTTGCAAAAATTATAACGTGGAAAATCATAATAGTGAAAAAGATCTAACTCTATCTTGCTCCTAACCACCAAGTTGTCCTTGTTCATTCCTGGGTCTAGGTTGAACTTTGGGAGGAACTTAGTATATGGTTTAACTTTGAAACAAAGATGACAACAAACCTTTCTCAAAACAAACCCTCTTCCTGCCTGTGGACTAGGCTGCCTTTGCGGGACTAACAAATTAGCCACAAGATTAAAAGTGATGGTTTAGGAGTCATGCAGCTGGAGGCTGCTAGATTCTAAACCTCCCCAAATTGCTTCTGGGAATAATATCACTATTGTAAAACCTAAGATTGGTGCCTGAGGTATTTTCCAGACCTTGTACTCCATGGATTAGCTGGCACCACCCAGATCAATAAACTGGCTCATCTGGCCTTATGGCCCTTACCCAGGAACTGACTCAGTGCAAGAGGGCACCTTTGACTCCCTATGATTTCATCTCTGACCCAACTAACGAGCACCCCCCCATTTTCAGACCCCTTACTTACCAAATTACCCTTAAAAACCCTGATCCCTGAGTTTTCTGGAGTCTGATTTGAGTAATAATAAAACTCCAGGCTCCCATACAGCCAGTTCTGTGTGAATTAAACTCTTTCTCATTGCAATTCCCCTGTCTTGATAAATCTGTCTAGGCAGCAGGCAAGAAGAACCCACTGGGCCATTACAATTTTAAGTCAACCATGTCAATAATCATATTAAATGTAAATGGTTTACACACCCCAATTAAAAGGCAGAAATGGTCAAACTGTATTTTTAAAAATGTAAAACCCAATAATATGATTGTTATAAGAAACTCACTTTAAAAATAAGAATACATATAGGTTAAAATAATTGAAAAATATGTGCAAAGCTATACTAGTCAAATATTATTAATAGGCTAACTGAATCTTCATCCAAGAAGCTTTTGTTATTTGTATGTATGAAAGCCTGATATCCTAGATGCTTCTTTTTTTACATTCTAGAACTACCTCTTACAATGGTAATTACACTATTTCCCCAGGGGTTCAAGAATGGAAGCTAAAACTGGGAGATGAAAATGTCTCTCTTTGTATTTTATTTCTTTTCTTTCTGCTCTTTTTTCTGTTGACTGAACAGTAAAAGAAAACAGCAACATAATCTTGAGCTCTTTTTGCCTGGTGCACCAGCCACATTATTGATCTCGTATCATAGTGTATATAAAGCCATGTTTGCTTCAGTGACTCCCAGCTTTCCTCCAAATAAATGGCTGTTATGTATGAAGACCAATGCCTACAAAGGTAAATTTAAGGGAAAATAATGTTTTAAGTTCATTTTGTTTTCTTTTCCGCTGTTTCTCTCATAAGGAAGTAACAGCTAGCTCAATTAGATTGTTTCATTTATGCTAGATTGTTGAATATTGCTTAGTTTACTCAAAGATTTTTATCAAATTATCTTTTGAGGAAAGTTGGTTCTGGGCATGGGTGAAGTGTCACTAACAAAGAAGCTAAATGAGTGCATATTCAAAAGCAGGACCTATGTTTCATTTAACTACAGTTTACTTTCTTTATATTTTATGATCTAAGATTTAACCATTCTTTCTAAAATTGCATAAGTAGGGAGTGAGGGCAAGGGTAGGAAATGAACCAGCGAAAGAAACTAGATGTGTTCTGGATTAGAGCAAAGCTGGAATGGAGGTATGAGATCCCTATATATCTGAATTTGTTTGAAGAGAAGTTGAGGTAGAACAAGGGAATGAATTCTAAAATCTTAACGTCAATTGCAAGCAATAAGAAATGGCAAAGGGAGAATGATTTGTCCATTACGTGAATTCATATTACTGTTAATTCTGGCTAGTGCAACCAGACAACAGAGGATGTTAAACTGGAGGGAAGGATTTTGAGGTAAAGTGCAAGAGGTGAATAAATTTGAAAAGAAGATTAGACCACTGAGCTGCAGCTCCCAAATTAACCCCAAGAACATCAAAAGCATAATCTCTCTGGCACCCAGCATAGACTAAAGAGCTTTAGTTCCTTTCTAGAACCGATTGGATTTGACCCAGCGATTTACCCATTTGAGAAGAATACTGTATGGGTAGCTCCTTTGTGAGCATTCAGATGAGCAGACTAAGAGAAAGAATACCAGTAACAAGGGTACCTTTAAAAAAATATTAGTTTAAAATAAACTCCTTTTAAATCTCCTTTGAAAACTCCCCAGATGCATTACTAACATTATCCAGTACAGCTACCTCATATTTGCTCTTCAAGGGCAACTTGTCAATTCTCAAAATAATTAGATACCAGTCAACACATGGGCCCTATGTTAGCAGAGCAAAACATCATTGAATTATCTGAACATTTAAGACAAACATTTTGCAGCATCACAGAACTGATCTGCATATGAGTTGAGGAGGAGTGTTCATGATGAGTGGAAATTTTTCATTGTTTGAAATTCCACTGAATACAAGATTGCCATATTATTCTTGTTCCCAGTTTGAAAATAGAGAAAAAGCCTGGATGATAGGAGGCCAATGTATCATATAAATCTGAGAAGATCTGTATTCTTCCACAGAACTAACTCTCGTCTCCATTCTGATATTCAGTCCCACATAATCTGTGATGTGACAGGTCTTGACCCAGTATTGGAGCTAAAGCAAGTTAAGAATTATCAAAACATCTTGGCTCAGGCATTGCATGTGGATGGTCATAGGATGATCCAGTTCTCAAAGGAAACTAATTATCTGTTCTCTGGGTTTCTCATTTTCTTTAATTGTATTAGATTCTAATTGCCTACTATGTTTCTGAAAGACTCAAATTATTGCCCCCTTTCCACAAATATGTGGAAATACTGCCTACCTAAGTGTCAATATATTGGTCTCATAAAGGCCTCTTGGAAAGAAACCTGCTTAAACCTGCACATTCCTCCACCTTCTTCAACAAACACAGTTCAACTCCTCAAGAATTGAAAAGAATGTATGACAAAGTTGAGGACATTCAATTCCAGATTAAATTCATGTGTTCTCTAGTTATCAGAACAAATGATTTGAAACTTTTAAAATTAAGACTGTTTTCTTCCCAAGACTTATTTGTTACAGCTCAGGTATTCTGCAAAATCCATCATTCATGCCAACAATGTGTTCACTTTAGATATATTCTGCACGTGATCCGGAGAGAGATCAAATGTGCAGTGGACTCAGTAAATACTAATATTAACTAAGTTGAAGGAACACCCACAAGGCTGAAAAGTCAAGCCAAAGAGACATGAAAAATTAATCCTCTGTTGTCCTCTTGACAACTACCATAGTCAGAACCCTGTTTGCTTTTCCTAAATTCCATATTTCATGCTTCTCAATTTTCATATGTATTATAGAACTCTGATACAAGGAAAGATATACATTAAAGTCAAGGTAAATTAAAAAAAAAACTTTTAATCTTGCACTAAAACTAAGAATATGATTTTCTGATTATGTGATGTTTACACTTGCTATCAGTCTGGGTAGAAATCTTCAAGGATAATGATGTTCAATTCATTAAATTAGGCAGGAGTGGGAAGGTAAAAGTAGGATGTTCCATAGTTTAGATATGAGAAGAGACACCAGGGTGAGAAAATAAAGAGAAAAGCAGTTTAGTAGGATAATAGCTATCGTTTTTTTAGCATTAACAACTTTATTTCCATCATCTCTAAGCCTTACATCAACCCACAAGGCAAATATCATAATCCTCATTTTACAAATGAAAAACAGAGGCTCAGGTAATTTAAATAAGGACCAAAGTCAAATACTTGTGCCATAGTCATATTTAAACAAGAGCCTATGTAAAAGCCCAAGTTTGTTTCAATAAGCCACAGAGGAAGGAGCCCTGAAGGCCTCAAGTGGCCATTTATGGAGATTAGATGGATAATGGAAAGCCATAGGAGGTTTTTAAGGAAGGAGTGCTAACAGAGGATCTGTGTTTACGTAAGAGTCCTCTGGCAGTGAAAAGTGACTGAAAGGAAGCGCAATTACAAAAATCTCTCTAAGAGCAGGAAGTTAGGAGGGCCTAGGCAGGGTCATGAGCGCCCATATGACAAGGCAAAGGCAGATGGAATGTCAGACAGACATGGATGGAGGCAACACAGCTTGGAAATGCATTCATCAGAAATCGTCTTTGCAGATCAGACTCCCACCACTTGTGCCTGATATATATCAGATCCTTCTCTCAGCCTAATGTAGATGTGCAAACTAAGGCAGATTTCTCCACGTTCCTTCACAATAACAACAGCAGCTGTTACTTAAGTGGTTATTCTGTGTTACAGCTGTGATAGTAAATGTATTATGTAAGTTAATCTTCATAGCTAGAGACAGGTATAGTTATCAACTCATTTAATAATAAAGAAACTGAGGCTGCAAGTTAAATCATTGACTCCAGCTCTGTACTGCGTCAAATATGTTAACCACTGAGCTGTGCTACCTCTCCTAAAATTGATTCAAATTAATTCCTTCCCTCTTTCCTTTTTCCTTCCTTCTTTTTTCTGATTTTGAGCACCTTGTACTCAGCCCCAATATTTGTCATATGCAAGAATGTATCTTTAACCCATGTGATGTGACAAATTATAGGAAAAAAAAACAAGAAATAGTTATTCTGGATGATCCAAACACATGCTGTTTTATGCCATGTACATATTCTCCCAAAGTAATAGTTTTTTAACTTATGAGGTGAAATAAGTGGTGAGGTACATACAGAAAATCATGTGAAGGCACCACCTTTCTACCAAGCTAGTAGGTCATGCCTTGGCTCACAATCTTTGCCTTATTTGATGTTATTGTCTGAGCATTGTTCATAGATCCTGGACAGTAAGTCTATCGAGGGCAGGAAGGAAGGCAAAAAAGAAAGAGAAGGTCGGGTGTGGTGGCTCATGCCTGTAATCCCAGCACTTTGGAAGGCTGAGGTGGGGGGAACACGAGATCAGGAGTTTGAGACCAGCCTGGCCAACATAGTAAAACCCCATCTCTACTAAAAACCCAAAAAAATTATCTGTGCATGGTGGCGGGTGCCTGTAATCTCAGCTACTTGGGAGGCTGAGACAGGAGAATCGATTGAACCCAAGAGGTGGAGGTTGCAGTGAGCCGAGATCACACCACTACACTCCAGCCCGGGCAACAGTGTGAGACTCTGTCTCAAAAAAAAAAAAGAGAAAAAAACATAGTCCTTACTCCCAAGACATTCACAGGGGCCTCAAGAAAAAAGGTTGTGAGACATGAGGAGGATGCAACACAAGGTGGGTGATAACAGCACACAGTACTGAGAGCCCAGCGGAAGGCGTGGAGCTCAGCATCACCTACCTCACTGTGAGTTTGCCAGTGACCTTCTCAGGATGTGACACACAAAGCAAATGCAAGATTCCAGTATGGTGGGCAAGAGTCCTTGAAATGGACAATTCTGTAGCCGATATTTACTTACCGATTATAGCAGAGTTTTGAAGTTTTAACAGGAGTTCAGCAGGCAGAAATGGCCAGGTGAAGGGCAGGATTTCTACTGAAGAAAAAGTGGACAAAGTCCCAGCTAATCGCAGTATCCATGCTCTGTGCCAATGTTTAGCTTCGGAAAGTTTACCTCCAGTACCACCATCTCTTCAGCTCTCATGCACACGCAACTCCTGAGGGGACTTATACCTCAAGCATACCAATCAACCTGTTCTCAGTGCAACGCCCAATGACCTCTAGGTTGTGAAATTCTACGGCATATTTCCATCCTTGTATTTCTTGTATTTCTAGTACACACTGTCTTGAAATCTGCTTTGGCTACTCCTTAGTCACCTTTGCAGAGACTACTATTGCTACCCTGTGTGTATCACGTCAATGTTGGTATTCCTAATACCTCTATCCACACTCACTTTTTTCCTGACTTCCAGATGCCATCCCAGGCTGTCCTACACAGAACTGCCTCCAAACTTGGAGCTGCATAGCAGGCCTCTCCTGAAGCTCCAAACTCATATATCCAATTGTCAGTTGGCCATCATTGGAGATCTTCTTGAGAAACCTCAAAGTAAACATGTTCCTCAAACCTGCTGCTTCTCTTAAATTTCCTGTCGCATCACATTGTTATCCATCAAGTCACACTGGTTAAAATTCTAGACTCCTCTCCACCCCAAAGTTATGTGGAGGGTAATTCCTTCATAACTCTAAAATAGGTATCTACCTTTCCATCTTTAGTGCCACCCCTGAGATCAGGCCCTTACAACTTTTCATCTGGACAAATGCTCCAGTCACTTTCCCTGGTCACTTTCCAATCTGTCATCCAAAATAGAAGCCAGAATGATTGGTCTAAATTAACATTATTCTTCATGTCACCGGCTGAAAACCCTTTACTGCCTCTCCAAGCCCTCGGGATGAAGTCACACTCCTTAGTTCGTCCAGTAGTGACCCCAGTCTACTTCTAGCCTTAGCTCATTTCATTCTCACATGCAATCCACACTCCAGCAACACCAAACTACTTCCTACTCCCAACTGCACCAAGATCCTTTATGCCTCTGTGTTTTCCCATATGCTTTTCCCTCCACATGAAAACTGTTCCTCTCCTGTCTCCACCTGGTTCATTACTACAGGCCGCCAAGGATGTACCCAAAGGTTAAACTCTTCCCCATGCTGTCCTCTCCCAGTGGGCCTGTGTACTTTATCACTAGCCTGCTTGTCAGCCTCCCTGAACAGTGTCCTTTGTTAGCCAACAGACAAGATGCATTATTAATTAATGCCTAGCACAGTCACTAGCACTTAGCACTCGGTAAGTGCTTGCTGAGATAATGAATGAATAAATATAGCCCTCTTCATGGATGTGGCTTGCAGAATCTTGCTTTCCCTTGCTTGCAGCCCACTGGAATGTATATAATCTTCACATGAAAATGTGCTGAGATATTATTTTATATTGACATAATATTTTAAAGATATATTACATACTGACATAACATTTTAAAGATAGTCCAACCAGTGACATTAGCTGCCCCTTTGCGGGTCAATATTTAGAAGCCACAGCAAAAGGTTAATGTACATTTAACCTTATGCCAGGTTTTCTTTGCTTTGAGTTGGTTTGGGGGATTCTTTTTTTCTTTTTTCTTTTTTCTTTTTTTGGTTTGGAAGGTGTTGTTGTAATGAAATTATATATAGCAATTTTTTTCATTCTTCCATTTATTTGCCTGTTTTCTAAGTTCAATACATTCATTTTACTTCATTAGTAAACCTTATTATTTTAGTTCCATAGTTCTATCTTTACAACACCATTTTGAATTCTGAATCTGTCATTCAGTATATTATTACTAATCTCAGTTTAAGACATTTGCATATTAGGTAAGTGATATATATCTTTCTCCCCGAGTTGTGAAGAGGAAACAAAAAAAAACTTGGAACAGAAACTTGAAGCATGCCACTAAATCATTGCCTCCAGATTTACCAATTTACTAATCCTCATTCTTGTGGTAAAATTATTTAATTAGAGGTTACAGCCTACACTCAGTATTCTTGATGACGTATCCTGAAAAACTCTACAACATGATTTGCCTGTATCATTTATCTAAGTCTATTAATGCTATCAAACGGCACGTGAGGTTAGTTGAACATGACTTGTTTTTGCTTCCACGTGTTCATTACTTTGCTTCATCTCTAAAACTGTTTCTCAACAAACATCAAGTTCACATGTTGATACATTCAAGACCCACATCTTTCCGCTTTCTAAAAACTAGCACATTTTCCATCTCTTGGCATCTGTCCTGCTAAATCGCCAAGTGTGTTTTGCAATCCCTTCTTCAAGAAATTGCAGTATTGTGGGATATAATTCCTCCAGGCCAGAAACCTTAAAACTCATTAACACAAACAGAGATTCTCTCTGTCTCTTCAGTTTCCTCTTTACTAGCATTTCCCTACCCTTTCCTATTTCAAAACTAATTACCTTGATAGAAACAGCAGGAAGAAAATCAAACCTGCATAGTAGTACATTCTTTTGGTCATCAGATCAACCTGAAGCCACTTGCCCCAGGAATTTGACCAGAGGCATTGTCCTTGCACCAGGCAAAGCAGATGTCTGTTAGCAGATGCGTCTAAATTAATCAAACATTTTGGATCAGGCTACAGCAGCTTTCTCATTTCAACCTGTTCTATAAACTTAGAATTGTTCTATGTCCTTCTAGAACTTCGGCTTCCCTAACACTACATTTGCAAATTCTCAGCATTCTTTTCCTTTAGGTCCTTGGTTAATTAACCCTCCTTTTACCTTTTGTCCTGTCCCTTTAAAAAAAAAAAAAAAAAAAAAAAAAAAAAAAAAAAAAAAAGGCTCCATCTTATATTCCCAGCTCTGTCAGTCTGTATTTCTAAGACTCCAGCAGATTACATTCACACTTTTTGATAAGCCTAAAATGGTGTCATTAACAAACATGTATCAAGCACCTTCCTCTACCAGTTTTCTCAACTACTACAAATTTCACTTCCTGCAAGTATTAGCACATGCTGAAAATCTGCCCTGATACAAGCCCTGCAGAATTTCTCACCCTGCTCAGGCAGGTGCCTGACCTGGGAAACTGGAGAAAATCATGTTCTATACAACTTGTTCTAGGTCATTTCCTCCATCTAAACTTAGAGCCCCTCCTTGACCCTGAAACATACTTCCTATCCTGTAAACTCTTTAGATCTTCACTGTTACAAAGCATTGTGTACATCTGATCTTGAGACAGAAAAGTGCAAGTTTATACTGATGTTCACAGTATACTAAAAGGAGTTTTCTTAATTCCCCCAAAGAGCCAATGTACAGCTTTGCCCTTGTATCCCAGATGTCATTTAGGACCACATGGCCCCATAGACAAGCATAAAAAAGGATGAACTAGGCTCAAGCCTTCATAACTTCTCCAGAGGAACTTCCAGTGCCCTCCCATGATCGCTGCAAATTCTCAGAGGGTGTACATTTAATTGCAACCTTTGGCTCCAAGATTTCAATTTTGTCATTATTTGATTTATTGGTGAGGTGGTCATCACCTTACCAACACGGACCATGGTTAACTTTTTCTGTTTTCACGGAAAACAAACAATGTCCCGTAAGATAGGCCTATGGGGCAGCTGCCACCTTCTTGCTTCCAGCCCCAGGATGAAGCTATCTGAGAAGAGAGGAAAAGCAATCTGGAGCCTGAGGTACTGTCCCTGGGACTTTCCCTGACTGTAGATCAGGCGTCCTCAAACTTTTTACACAGGGGGCCAGTTCACTGTCCCTCAGACCGTTGGAGGGCCGCCACATACTGTGCTCCTCTCACTGACCAGCAATGAAAGAGTTGCCCCTTCCTGAAGTGCGGGGAGGGGGGGGGAGCGGACAAATGGCCTCAGGGGGCCACATGTGGCCCACGGGCAGTAGTTTGGGGACACCTGCTCTAGATCCTTTACTTGGTGCATAGAAGTGAGAGGTTATGTCTTCTCACAAGGCTGACCAATTTACTTCAGCTATAACTGGGATGCATTCACTTTTCAACTTCTCTTTATCTCCACTGCATGCTGCCTATATCCCACGTGTTACCCCACAGGCACAATACAACTTGTTCATTTTTAGCATTTCAATATAGAATATAATGCCAATTCTTCAGAACTGGAATTTCAGACTGGTCTTCAGCTGCCCATTTACAGATTCTCTTTCAATTCAACTGCTTTTATAAATGACTGATCGTATTCATTACATGTTCTGCTTGTTTTTTTGTTGTTGTTTTTGTGGATTTTTTCCCTAACTTCCTTCTCAGAAAGTAACTTTAACTTCAATCTTGAAGATACCACGCAGTTACCTCCATTTACTACCCACAAGGGGCTAAACTAAATGTTCCTGAAAGACCTTTCCAGCAGTAAAATTTATGACTCCCTATAAGAATCAGTTTCACTATCTGCCACAGATTACACATAAATGCTTTTCTTTTATCTGAGCTTATGTCAGGTGGGGCATCCTCTAAATCTAAAAGCAAAACCATTTTATTTAGGATCCCTTTAGAACAAACAAAACAAGTAGCTGGAATATAACTTTTGTTTTTTGGTTTTTGGATTTTGTTCTTTTCTTTGCTTTGTAAGAATGGAAAAAGGGAGTCTTTGTGCCCTTAAATCAATCATTTTTGCTCATAGAAACATTACTGGATATGATTTATTTCATTACAGAATAGATTCTAATAAGCATTCAGAGTAACACGTGATGGTTAACATTAAGAGTGAAATAATGAAATCTCAACTGAGTGAGATCTTGGTTAGTACATCTAATGCTAAAACCTCGTATCTTTTATTGGGCCTGAATCCCATTGGTAAAATAAATCAATAATGTAACACCTGGTCCTGCACTGAAGGAAACTTGGAAATATCTTGTTCTACACCTAGAAAAGCCTTGCAGCTGCAGAACAGAGCAGCGCTGTGCGTGTTCTTTCGAGGAAATGACTTTTTCGGTTAAGAGGAGAGGACAAGCACAGATACTAAGTGTCTCCCTTGTTTCTAACTGTCACCAAGGCAGAGGCCACTGCACCACTGAGGCTGATGCTGACTGACAGTGGCAGCATATTGCTCGCTGGATGTGAGGATACAATTCAGCAAGAACCTCTGCAGCCCTCATTATCTGCTGCTGCACTCACGTGAGGCCGCCTCTGCCCCCTTCAGTAGGAGGGGGGATTATTCAATATAATTCTACTAATTGTGGCTTGGTGGAAAAGTTGGATGGGTCCAGAATCAGTGCCCCAAAGGAAGAACAACATGAGATAAAGATTGGAGGGCTTTTATGGTGGTACTTGAAGATAATTATAGATAGAGAAACCAATTCCAGAGTGAAAATAAATTCAGCCAAGCCCAGACTGTTTTCATAATACAGCATAGCTGCCTTTTAATGTGAAACATTAATTGATTTTCCCTGAGGGGGGAAAATTCTTGCAATCTCAGACTCCTGGACTGAGCCTCAGGCCCAGGGCACCAAGCAGCAAGTGGGAACTTAAGCCTCAAGCGTCTGTTGCAACTTCCTATCCTCTTGCCAAGGTAGCTAGGCTGTGACATATCTTCTTTTGGGTTCTCCAAAGAACCAATAGACAGTCAAAATATCAGACCCTTCAGTGTATACCATATTTTATAAAAAATAATGTTACTAGCCGGGCACGGTGGCTCAAGCCTGTAATCCCAGCACTTTGGGAGGCCGAGGCAGGTGGATCACGAGGTCAAGAGATCGAGATCATCCTGGTCAACATGGTGAAACCCCGTGTCTACTAAAAATACAAAAAATTAGCTGGGCATGGTTGCGCGTGCCTGTAATCCCAGCTACTCAGGAGGCTGAGGCAGGAGAATTGCCTGAACCCAGGAGGCGGAGATTGCGGTGAGCCAAGATTGCGCCATTGCACTCCAGCCTGGGTAACAAGAGCGAAACTCCGTCTCAAAATAAAAAAAAAATGTAGCATGACCCTTGAGGTCAAAATAAATAAATAAATAAATAAATAAAAAATAATAATGTTACTGTAAATTGGTTCATAATATTATAACATAGACCCAAGAGTAAATGTTGTACATGATGATACTGATCCATCACTATGTTTTGGTACATTTAAGGTGCAATTCAGTTAATATCAAAGAATTTAGTTTTTCTCTTTAAAATGTCATGACCCAGAATCTCTGATAAGCATTCTGAGGCAGAGTCATTTTCTACAAAAAGGATTATGAGTACACTTTAGATGGCCTTTTTCATGGGGTAGAAGTGGGCAATAAAATCTCCAAGAGAGCATTTGCCATTGGTTGGCAGTAATAGACTTAAGGTTTTTATTTTACAATCTAAGATTTCTCTGACTTTCCTAGATGCAGAGAAATAGCCCTGGTTATAGGTAACCATTATCTGGATGCATCCTTGTAAAAAACACATCCTAAAGATAGTTATGAAGCAGTCACTCAAATCCGTGGCAACCTGGCAGAAGAACATGAATCCAGGCAGAAGAGTATACATATATGAGCCACACTAATAATTCAGTGTTTTGTAAAATGTGGAACATATATTCATGACAACCTTAACTGCTGCAGGAGATGGTTTTGGCTATCAAATAGATGTAAGATACAAACTTTAATACCAATGAATCACTATATGAGAAAGTTATTCTCTGTTCAGTCTATCAAGCTACCTTAAAAGCCAAAAAAAAAAAAATGTTTGGTGTTTCTCTTTAATATAAGTCTCAAAAATTTGCCAATCTCTCCTTTTATCAGAAAGATAGCAGCATCAAGTATCAACCTGTAATTAAAAAATATTGTTTGGTCTTTACTGTACGGACTTTCACAATAACTTTTCATTTATGAAATCTACAACTGTTTTTCCATATATGACAGCAATAAAGCTTCCCCTTAAATATATTAAATTTGAAGGAGAAGTAGGTTCACTCTAGGGAAAAAAAACTGTTATGTTAAAAACAATACAGGAAGTATATGCATCTGGCAAAAATAGTGAAAGCAGAAGATGAATAACCAAAGTGTAGGAAGAGCTACAATGCCTAGGGTTTGGGAGCAAGATTTCTTGCTCTCTTGCCAACTCTCCCAACTCTTGCCACAGGGGCTGGATAAATGTTGCAGAGGCTGTCCTGTGCATTATAGATGTTTATCAGCATCCTTGGCCTCTACCCATTAGATGCCAAAAGGACCTTTCTCCCCACATTATGACACAAAAAAATGTCTTCAGACTTTTCCAAATGCTCCCTGGGGAAACAGAATCACTCTGGTTTAAAAATAACTAATTTAAAGCAATATGGTATCTGAGTAAATGTTTCAGGCAGACAGAGAATAGTATTGGGCTTCATGGAAGTGACAATGTGAAGAATTCTGGGAGTGAAAGCCATCAATCAGAGCAAAATAATACATGAAGTCAGAGAATATTTTGTAGATACATTTTAATAAAGGAAGATATTTCCTTGGAGGGTTTCTCCCATCCACTGGTTCATTCAAATATATTAAGATCAACCATACTACCTCTAATAAAGGGTTCTAGGTATGGATCCCAAAAATGAGGTCACTGAGGCTGTTTGCCTTTACAATTTGTTTCTTTATCCAACCAGAGAGTATAATGGTTTTGTAAATCTTCAGGGAAAAAAATGCCACAAGATCTAGCTTGCCAATCTGGCATGACTCAGTAGGCTGAACTGGCCTGGCTTTTTTATAAGGTGTTTGGCAGGCTATTTAATTTCATTCTTTTATTTTATGTTTTGGGTGCACATGCCCAGAGGCCTTTGGACAATTGCCTCTTTTTTAATAAAGCTAATAAATGCCCAAAGGAAATTTACCTATATCTAAACTGACATAACAAAGCTGACACATCAGAGGGGTCAGGCATGAGAGATTCCAACAATTTATATAAATGGAGGAAGCTGGCAGAAACTTGGACTGTCTGTAGTTATTACTCAGTCATTGGCAGCCTTCCAGGCTGTTCATAATTTTAAATAAATTCTGATCTTGGTGATGTATACTTATTGATCAAGTTTTCAGAAAGTCATCACTCTGTACTCTTTGACTACATATTGATCTGAAATCTCTACAGTTCCTGAGAGAGGTCTGGCATTACATTAGCTATTATGTGTACCACAATTTATCCTTCTATTTGAATCAAGCCTGTGGATAAGTGACTCATTCTGTTCCACTTACCGTGGAGAGAGACCTGGATAGCTACTGAAAAACTAGATTCTCAGGTCCTATCTCAATTCATCACTAATTTTCATTAGTCATTTCATTTCTCAAACTCCGTTTCTCCTAAAGATTAAAAAAGTAAATGGTGTCATCTATGGAAAAGAAACACTAGGTTTATATTATTTCAAATTCCTGTTCTAAAAATATGTTGTCTTCTTGTACAAAGACACTGCTACAGACTTATCATCCATGATTTGGAGTTTGTTTGTTTGTTTGTTTTCCTCACATGACGGTCAGTGGGTAGCAGGTTTTAAGGACAATCTAAGCCAACTTCCCTTGTAAATAATGGGGCACATTTCTAAAATGGCTGGCTGGAATAAGAGGAATAGCCAGGGGCCAGACAGCAGCTTTTCCACATATAAAGCTAACTGACTTAAAGAGATGTACTTGTTCATGAATTCAACAAACATTTATTGAATGCATACTCTGTACAGACTCCTGTGCTACACGCTAAAATTTGCAACAGTGAATAATAAACTGCTCCTACCCTTGTTTACCCCAGGTACTAGGAAACTCTGCTCAGCAGCTAAAATGATTCTCCTCATACCACAGGTTCTCTACATATAGGCAAATAACATACAAGACAAATGACTATTATTCTACCACACTTAGGATGCTTCATCTGGTAGTGCTGTCTTAGGAACTGAGCTGCCACTGAGTGAAATGCTCAACCTTTGTGGAAGAAATCGTATATGATGCCATCCCTTCCCTCCATATTTATTCAGATTTTATGTGTGTATTAGATGTTCTAGAAATTCATGCTTTACAAGCTCAGTTGGGTCCCAAGTAGCTGGTGCTTAAAAATACTTTATCCCCAGTTGATTATCTATCTTTCAGAATGAGGTTTTCCAAGTTTTTGTTTGTTTGTTTGTTTTGAAACAATGTCTCACTCTGTCGCCCAGGCTGGAGTGCAGGGGCACAATCAATGATCACTGCAACCTCAACCTCCTGGGCTCAAGGGACCCTCCCACTGCAGCCTCTCAAGTAGCTGGGACTAGAGGCATGCACCAACACACCTGGCTAATTTTTATATCTTTTGTAGAGATGGGGTTTTGTCATGCTGCCCAGACTTGTCTTGAACTCCTGGGTTCATGAAATCCACCAACCTCAGCCTCCCAAAATACTGGGATTTGCAGCCACCATACAAGGCACCCTTCTGATTTGTATCCAAGAATGCTGTCCCTAATTCATGGAAATAATCATCAGATTTCCTCACCTTCCAGCCCCTCCTCTTCAAGATGTCCCCTTTTCTTCATCCCTCATTTGTTTCTTCTCATTTGACTAAAATAAGGTGGTGGTCCTCTTCAGAAAAGCCTGAACTGTGTATCACTAGCCTAGCCTTTCCTGGTTCACGCAGGATAACGCACCATCAGTCAGCCCGTTATTTTTTTCCATATTCTGTTTCTGTGGGAGCCTCTTCTTTTGCTTGTTGTCACCCTATTTCTTTATAAAATAAAAGTAACCCTTTAGCCCAACAATTCAATTCCTGGGAACGCATCTTAGAGCAACCCTCATGCAATACGTAGGACCATAATCCAAATCTTTTCCAGGATTTCTCCCTGCCAATAGTCCTAAAGACTCAGATGTTGTCTCTGAGAAATTTTAATCTCCCTCATTTTAGACTTGATGATACATGGGTTCTTATATCTAGGATGTATTACTTTTTTAAGAAAAACAATGGCATTTTTTTGAATGCCAATAACTTTTCACTATATCCAATTACTCCTCCAATGCTATGGATTGTACTTCTGAAATGATGCTCAAATCTAACCTTTCCCTCTGGCTCTAACCTTTCCCTCACTCCTGCCCATGTTCAGTACTTCTTCAGATATTAACAGATCAGTCACAGAATCTTGATTGAACTTCTTGCCTCTGTATTCAGCACTTTACAATTCTCCTTCCACAAAGCCATCTCTTCTAAAACTTTAATTGGATCATGCCATTGTCAGCCTCAAACACCTTCAGTGGCTTCCCATTATCTACCAACTAAAGTAGGAGCGTCTTACATGGCATGTAAAGCCTTGAGAATATGACCCCAACATCTTTTCTAGTCTTTTCATCTCCATTCATCTTTCTCCACAAAAATTCATTGTAGTCATACCAGACTTCTT
The DNA here is from genome assembly GCF_048565385.1 of Saimiri boliviensis. NCBI lineage: Eukaryota > Metazoa > Chordata > Mammalia > Primates > Cebidae > Saimiri > Saimiri boliviensis. The sequence goes on along the minus strand of NC_133451.1, from coordinate 150,594,314 downwards.
CTTTGAACAGGAGCTTCTGCCCTTCATTCTTTGTTAGTGCTTCTTCCGAGACTGGGATTCCCTCCCCCCTTCCATGTCCTGCTAAATCCATACCTTACTCATCCAAATCACACCCACCACCTGTGAAGCCTCACTCAAGCCACTCATTAGAATTAGCCATTCCTCCTTTTCACTGCAATGGTCTCATCTGCCTCCAATGTTATACTTACCATGCTGTGTCACAATTACATACAGAGTGTTACATTCCTCAAGATTATGAGATTTTGGAAGTCATATGCTATTTTTATTAACGTTTGTATTATTTCCACATATGTAATATGTGGCATATATTAGTTGTTGAGTAAACATTTATTTAATGAGAGTTACAGAATTACTCATATCAACAGTGAAATTAATATCTGTTTTTTTGGTTTTTTTTTTTGAGACGGAGTTTTGCTCTTGTTGCCCAGGCTGAAGTGCAATGGTGCAATCTCAGCTCACCACAACCTCTGCCTCCCAGGTTCAAGCGATTCTCCTGTCTCAACCTCCTGAGTAGCTGGGCTTACAGGCCTGGACCACCATACCCTGCTAATTTTGTATTTTTAGTAAAGGAGGGTTTCTCCATGTTGATCAGGCTGGTCTCAAATTCCCAACTTCAGGTGATCCACCCACCTCAGCTTCCCAAAGTGCTGGGATTAAAGGTGTGAGCCACCACGCCCAGCCAGTATCTTATATTAACTTAGTATTATGTTCTATTTCAATTGCTTTAGTTTTCAAACTGTATACAAAAGTATTACAGCTAAAAGGCTTACATGTGTTTTTTAATTTGGCTGTAAATTTGAGGGAAAATGGAGAACAAAATTTTGTTCATAAATTTGGCTCTTTGAAGCTACATATTTAATATTAACAATCATAGTTGTCTTTTATTGAATATCTGCTAATGCTAAGCCCTGATTTAGCATCATGCATTTATTATATCACGTAGGTTTATTAAAAAAGAAAATCTCTGCAATAAGTACTATTTAATCTCCATTTTGCATATAAAGAAAACTGAATCCCAGAGAAGTAATTAGCTCCAGGTCATACAGACATGTGGAACTGCCAGGCATCACAGGCAAATTTATCTGATACTACAACCCATGTCCTTCAACTCTGTCCCACTGTGTCCTCATTAACTGTGTTAGAAAGAGGATTATGAAGACTAAGCAAGGACCCTGAGAAGAGAGCTAGACTGGAGCAGAGAGATGATACAGGCTATGCCTCAGGATGTCCCAAGAAAAAGGTTGCACATGGATTAGAAACATGGAGTAAGGCAGGAGGAGAATGACGGGACAGCAGTTAGGTCACCAGGTATTTGGTAGTTCAAGAAAATCCTTGCAATGTGTGAACTTATGGTTTGGAGTATGTGGCGTGATGAAATCGAGCCCTTCCCATGGATTGCTTCCTTGTTTAACCTGCCCTTCCCCCAGTCCCTATTTGACGAATCTTGAAAACTGCCCTAAAAATGTCAATGGAGCCTCTATTCATTTTTATCAGTTTTTTTCTTACATTAAAATATACATTAAGGACTGGAGAAACATAGGTCATTTAGTAACAATTAGTGTCATTATTACGTGAGTCTCTCAAAGTGGCAACTAGCTCCATATATTTTTTCACCTTTCTCTGAGACTGTTTCTGTCCTATATAGGAGATTTCTTCAGAATAACACTCTTGAGATCACAAAGAGAGATGGAAGAAATGTTTGTGAGCAAACATTTATGTTTGCCCTATATTACTCTAGCTTTCATTTCTAGGTGGGTTATTTTGTTTTGTGTAAGCCAAGGAATGTTTGTGTTCTATTTCACATAGCGTAAGAATTCAGTATCCAAATCTACAGCAATTCCTTTTTTTCTCTTTTAAATTTATCCTCAGATGTCCTTTCTTCCTTCCCTTTAAATGTATCTCTTATAACTAAGTGGCTGTGGGGGAGGGCCCCAAGATTCAAGAAAGAAAAATGGCCCTGAACACGCAGCCAGATGCCAAATATGTCTATCCAAGGAGAATTACCCAACTTCTCCTTATTCATTTTCTGCCTTTATGGGCTTATATGTCTCATTAGATCATAAGCCCACAGGGAGAATTTGTGCTTTTAGGATCTATTCAGCAAGTAGTACATTGCAAATGCTGAAAAGATGCTTATCTTTAGAAATATGCAATGATGTAAAGTTATAATAGTCACGGAGGAGAAGAACTGACCTATTTCTCGTTAAAATTATCTGCAGTTTATGTCAAAAAGAGATAAAAGGATTTTATTCAAAATATTAACCTCTAGAAAACCTCCCAGAAAGGAGCCTTGGCTAGGAGTCAGAAAACTGGGCATACCCTAATGCTTTCATTAACTCATTCTATGAAATTGAACCAGTTACTTCACTTTTTTGTACTTCTTTGTTCATAAAACAGGCCTACGAGCCCCTCCCCACTGTCTTCATCAGGGATTTCTAAATATCACATGAAATTAACTATGTGGAAGTACATTCAGTAGTTTAAAACAATAATTCATTGCCATGGTGGTTGTTACTACGCATTTAGCTTTTCAGTGATTTCCAGTTCACCACAGTGAAATCAGCACATGCACTTTTCTTTACTCCCCAAATCATGCTACACTAAGAATCATCAATGCTTAACAGATACAAATCCACAAAGCACAAACACAAAGAAACAGCAGGGAATGAGCAATATCAACACATTTGGAAGATGAAAAGCTGACCGAGGGAGAGAAATGACAGATACAGGTGAGGGGAAGGAAGGCAGCAAACCACACTGCCATGTGTGTACCTATGCAACAATCTTGCATGTCCTTCACATGTACCCCAAAACCTAAAATGCAATAATAAAAAAAAAAGAAAAAGAAAAGCTGACCAAGGAACTACCAGGCGTCCCCAAACTACGGCCCGAGGGCCGCATGCAACCCCCTGAGGCCATTTATCTGGCCCCCCGCTGCACTTCAGGAAGGGGCACCTCTTTCATTGCTGGTCAGTGAGAGGAGCACAGTATGTGGCAGCCCTCCAACGGTCTGAGGGACAGTGAACTGGCCCCCTGTGTAAAAAGTCTGGGGACGCCTGAACTAGACTCTTGAGAAAGCTGTCAAGTGCCTAGAGACACAAGTCAATTCAAACTCCAGAACTCCAGGCAGCAGTTATCTCAGGAGGAATGAGTGAAGCAGGGGCATGGTTCAGGGCATGAGTTGGAAGTCTGAGAAGCAGGAGCAATTCTACCTCCTGTAGTGCCCTTCCTGGATGTACAGAGAAGTTCCCATTTAGGGTAACAGGCAGGGTGTAGAGAAAGTAAAAGGTTCTGGACAGAATTCAGGAGAGCTAAGTAAAAGTCTAAATACTCAACAGTGAGATGCCCCTTTCTGCTGCTGCTTGCCAAAATGTCCTTACCCCCTGATATAAATACCATGAGGACAACCAGGAGATAAGGCCTCCCTTTGTGCTCATTAATGATTTAGAAATATGGAGATAAATACCAGGAAACTCGCTAAAAACATTAAAAGTGTACACCCCACAGGGCTGGCAGCTCCAATACTTAGCAGTAAAACCCTTGAAATACTAATAAACCACTTGTGTATATTACTCTGAAAAAAATTAAATTTTTTTTTAAGATTTATCCTTCAAAGAAGCCAGAATATAGACTAATAGAAGGAGTTAATAGATTCCCCACTTTTGATTTTACTGGCTAAACCAGATTAAATTCAACAGACGGGGAATATAATAAAATCTACCTAAAATGACACATGCCACTTAGAAATTTTTTTATGCTGAGTCAGCCCAGTTAGGGAAGCGACTTGTGTTTGACAGCAACTTATGTGATGGTTTTTTTGGGTTTTGGTTTTTTTGTTTTTGTTTCTATTTCGGCAGGGTCTTGCTCTGTCATCCAGCCTGGAGTGCAGTGCAGCAATCTCAGCTCACTGCAACCTCCATCCCCAGGGATCAAGTGGTTCTCATTGCCTCGGTCACCTACATAACTTCAGATTACAGGCATGCGCCACCACACCTGGCTACTTTTTCTATTTTTGGTAAAGGCAGGGTTTCACCATGTTGGCTAGGCTGGTCTTGAACTCCTGGTCTCAAGTGATCTGCCCACCTCGGCCTCCCAAAGTGAACGTGATAGTTTATACTTTGTGGAAAAGGTGAGAAGCAGATCCCTGGTACTCTGGGGCACATCTGCTGATATAGAGCTTACCCTGAGGTACTGGTACCAGCTGCCTGACCTGCCTCATTTGTGAGCAGGTAACAGAAAACTTGCCCACTGATGTTTCTCCCTTCCTTTGACCTCCCCATTCCAGTTCAATACTACTTGAGCACTATTTCCAAAATTTGTTTTGTTCAAGTCATCCTTCTTCAATAAATCCTTCGCTGGCCCCACAGACTTTGGAATAAAGCCCAGTCCCTGCCATCCACCAGCCTCATCTAGGGAGCCTCCCACTGTGCCCAACAGAGAACCAACTATCCCTCTCTCCTCCCAGTCTCTCCATGCACTTCCATGCTTCCAGAGTTTCACATGCTCTTCCCAAAGCATTCCCTGGAATGCTTTGCCCTAGCTTTTCCTGGCAAAGAACCACTTCTCTTAAAACCAGCTGAAAAATCGTCATCTGTTCTCAACCCAACAGGACTAATTACATGCTCTTCACTTCATGTTCTTCACGTTCCTACCCTGTGCTGCAGCTATTTGCTTGTCACTCCTCGCTCCAATCAAACTGTTTTCTCAAGAGCAGGAATTAGTATCTAGCAAAATGTCAGACACACAGTCAGCCCTCAAGGAGAGTTTATTGAATGAACCAGTAAAGACTGAATTAATCTAACATTAATCTGGGCCTTGTTACACCTTATGTTTGAATGTCTGTAACGCTAATGTGAGAAAATGTAATTTGCATTCCCCTAGTTGGTTAATATCTAAGCTCACAAGGCATGATGCCTAAACATCATCTCAAAAATAGAAATCAGATCAATGCTCTACCCTCCTTAAAGATAATAGAGAGGAGCAGAAGCAGGGGGTACCCAGTGATGAAGCTGATATATCTAACACTCAGAAAAGACTATTTTTTAATACTTCTCTCCTCTAGACCACAAATGTTCTTATTCTGTAAGAGCCATTAGTACTAATTTAAAGGAATTTTAAATATTAATTTTAATTTTCATGATAGCTTTCAAATTTAGCAAAATATTTCATGGTTGGACAATTATGTGCACTTGCTACACAAAAATATTACACCTCACCGTTCACATTTGATTTGACTTTTTAAAATATCAGACAAAAGCCAAAACTCAACTGGTCACAGAAAATCACGGAATTGAAGTCCCTTCTACCTTTCTTCATCTTTATGATCATGTGCTATCACTATTAATTTGTAACCTACTGTTTAAAAGCAGTAACATGAAGTACCACAGGGCAGGGGACATAAGCTGCACTCCTAGCAGCTCACACAATCCTGAGCCCTAATGAATCACTCTCAAAACCAATGCCTGTAGCTTACTTGGCCTGCAGCAGGGTCTCCTGTACACTCCAAATTAACTTCCATGTAGATTGAAATTTTCGTTAAAGAGCAAGGTAATAAAAACATGTTCAACTGGAAGCATTGATATACATTCATAAAATTCAACAGTAACCATAGCAATTATTTAGCACTTAGGCCAACAAAATATTTCCTTTGCAGTATTTCACCTCTGAAATTGTTTGAAATTGCTGGAGCAGGGTGACAATAAGAAGCCCGTGAACTCATAGGCAGTTTTATAACTGGTTTTAAAATCTCTATAGGCAGTGCATCTCCTTACTGCCTGCTCCCAGGAAGACCACAGGAATGATCAGCTTTCCCCTTCCTCTGTTGCATTATGACTCCTTACTTCCTTCCAAAAAATCCAGAGCAGGAGTAGGACCTGGAAAAAATGATGTGACTCTCCTGGAGAGCACAGCTGGAGCAGCCTGGCCTGATGGCTCAGAAACAAGCTTCCACAGCCTTGCAAAGGGGTCTGACACTCTCTGCATTCAGACCTCAACCACCTCGCAGTGGTGTTCAGCCACATACCCCCAGCTGTGGGAGAACTGCCTCCTCCCATTTCCTGAGGAATCAGTCTCACTTCCTTGGTCCCCTACTACGTTAATTAGCTTGGGTTGCCATAACGAAGTGCCACAGACTGAGTGGCTTGAACATTTATTTTCTCACAATTCTGGATGTTGGAAATCCAATATTGAGATTTCAGCAAGGTTCTTTCTTCTAAGACTTGTCTCCTTGGCTCCTAAATGTCCATCTTCTCCCTCTGTCCTCACACAGCCGTCCCTGGGTCTGTGTGCTGTCTGCATCCTAATCTTTTCTCCTTACTAGCACACCAGTCGTATTAGATCAGGGCCCACCCCAGTAACCCCATTTTACCTTAACTCCCTCTTTAAAGATGCCGTCTCCAAAAACAGTCACTTTCCGAGGTACTGGGGTTTGGACTTCAGCATGTGAATTGTGGGAGGACACAATTCAGCCCATAACACCTACAGGGCATTCAACCCAACACCCTCTGCTTCTCCCATGTCCAAAGCTCACCATCCACTTGCACACCCAGATCACCCCTTTCACCTCCCTGTCATTACCCAAACTCATGTTCTGCATGTCTCTTAACTCCTTTCCTTGATGATCTGGTTGTTGGAATAAGCGACGATATGGTTAGGCTTTCTGTCCCCACCCAAATCTCACCTTGAATTGTAATCCCTAAGTGTTGACAGAGGAACCTGGTAGCAGGAGACTGGATCATAGAGTCAGTTTTCCCCATGCTGTTCTCGTGACAGTGAGCGAGTTCTCGTGAGATCTTATGGTTTTATAAGTGTTTGGCAAGTTCCTCCTTCCCTCACTCTTCTCCCTCCTACTGCCATGTGAAGAAGTTCCTTGTTTCCCCTTCGCCTTCCTCCATGATTGTTACGTTTTCCTGAGGCCTTCCCAGCCAGGCAGAACTGCAAGTCAATTAAACCGCTTTCCTTTATAAATTACCCAGTCTCAGGTATTTCTTTTATAGCAGTGTGAAAATGGACTGATACGACTAGCTTTAGCCCTCAAAGAAGAAACGGTATGCTAGAGAAGTTAGATAACTGAATGACACTCTAAGTAATAGAACATGCAGCTGGCAGGGTGAAAGTGAGGAGTTAGGCCTTTGGGTGCATTTCCCTCTTCTGCTTCACCTCACTACCTCCCTCCTTGCTGCCCACCCCATGCCCCAAAAAGCACAGATGGGGTTCCAGGATAAAATACACAGATGCCTTTCCATACCATACCTCCTCTTCCCCTTTCCACTCAAAGCCCATGTCACTGCTCACCTTGGCAGTAAACATGGAGTTTAATAAATGAGGAAGATCATCTCTTAAAGGGAGAAGTTCGGAACATAGAAAACCACATCACGAAATGCCAATTCCCATACTCGTAAGTTCTCTTAGATATTATGCTTCAATAGCTACAGTGTGACTTAAACATGCTAGGATCTGTGTAACAACATCCCTGTATAACCAGCCTCTGATGTGGCATCTGGTGCCTAGGAAAACTATGCCTTTTCAGATTTTTTTATTATGTAATTAGCAAATCATAAAGACAGGAAAGTTTTAGACTGCATCTAAAAAGGGAACATAGTCCCAAATAAGCATTGTCATATGCCACAAGTTCTATTTTACCTACCAGCATTATTGGTACCCAGAGAACTATTCTGGAATGCATATTTAAATAACGAAAAACAAACAAAGGGAGAAAAGATGCCGAATGCTTATTGGCACTGTACACCATAGCTTTCTGCAATCGCATACATGCGTTTGTTCTTAAGCTTCTTGAGGAAAGGAACTGAATCTTTCAGTACTACGAGTTACCTTGAAAAAAAAGGAAGAAGTAGCACTCTATAACTATGCTGAACTGAACTAAACTGAATTGAATACATATTTATTTGCTGGCCTATGAACACATAAATAGCTTATTGATTTTCACCTGTTCAGTCAGTGACAGAAACAGGATCAGAACACAGATTTCCACGTGACAATTTCCATCACTATAATGCTCCAAATATCTAAGTTTAAATAAGACTTTACACATTTCAGTAATAAGAAATTTAAATAGAATGCAATTTATGTTTTGTCTATTATCTGTTACCATTATTCCTAAATTCCTCACAACATTCAAGCTTGTCTATTCAGCATTTAATTGTCCTTATTGCACCCAAAGTAGTCTTTGTTCAAGAAAAACATTAAATAAACAATTTAGAGATGAAGAAAAACATGACATTCAGTACTGTCTTACTTTCAGAAAATAATTCTGTATGCATGAAGAGTGTACTATGAACTAGGGAATAATTTAACTTTATGACCCTCATATTCAGTTGTTAATTACTTTTTCGTTGCCCTCAATATATTTCTATTGCATCAATGGGAAACTATAGTGGTCCTCCAGTGACCAAAATTATATGTATCAATTCTTATGAATATTAATTAAAAGCTTTCTGTCTTCATGGAAAACCATCTACTTTCTACTTCAAAGGCGTTGAATTTCAGTGCTATAAAAAATATACTTCAGTTAAAATTTTCAGCACATCCCAATCAATAAGATTATGGGTTCTTTTGTTGTTCTTCTTCAACTTCCGGAAAGAAACACTTTTAAATGAAATAATTGATCTACAACATTTTGCCTGTAAAATAGTTTGTTTCAAAAGAAAATAAACGTGCCACATCTGACTTATGAAAAAGTACATGTGACAGAGAGAAAGCTGCTTAGTTACCAAGACCTTTAACAACCGAGTGAGCAGAAGTTGGGAGAATCAATCAAACATGTTTGCTGTGTGCTCATTCCCCCAGTGGCAGAGCACATAGTGGGGTTGTGGATATGAGAAAAGAGTTCTCATAATCTTGCCCTCACGGTGCTTAAAGAAAAAGTTCCAGTGTCTGCTCATATGTGCACACACACACAGGAGCCCATTTAGTAAAGCACTAATGTGTGTGGAAGGGGTCCTACTCATCTGAGTGCTTGTTCTTTTCTCTTATTTCCTTCCTTGTCCTTTGAGAACAGAACTGGCAACTGAAGCGTATATGGTGAACAGAGTTGAAGGCAGGTTGTGTCTAAATACTGTGCCAAACAGTCATTCTTAATCTTGGTTTTGCTGCCTTCTAAATTAAGTTTGATGTCAATAATATAACAAAATATGCCAAATTTTATCAAAGCAAAGTTTAAATTATTTTGTTTAAAACACGTGATATTTAAAGGATATTACAAAAAATACAGATGAACACCCAGATGGAAGAGATGCATAGGGCAAAGTATGTGGGAAGGGGAGTAGAGCTTCTCGGCACGCCACCCTCCGGGAACCTCCCCATGTTTAGCCATCTGAAAGCTCTCACAACTCTGTGGTTGATTACATCACTAGCCATTGGTAATCTGTTCAGCCTTTACTCCTTCTCCCCTCCCCAGAAGATAGGGAATAAAGATGAAAGTCCAAAACCTTTAATCATGCCTCTGCATTTCTGGCAATCAGCCCCCATCCTGAAGATACCAGTCATCTCATTACCTTACAAAAGACACTCTTAATCCAACTGGAGATCCTGATTTTTAGGAGCTGTGTGACAGGAAGTGGGACCAAGACCAAATATATATTTCACAGTATCACAGATGTTATTTGCCTTTGCCAGGAAGCAGGTCTTTGATTTGAGGATAGTTGCGAATGTCATTTTTTAATAAGTAGAATATTATTATGCGAATATTTGTGAAAAAGTCAAGAGAAAGAAAACAATTACTAGGCAGTTAGGCTGTGCCAGCAATTCTAGGCATATTACACATGTCTTTAAAATATCACCCAGATACCAACTGAAACAGCCAATGATATATTCTCCCTTGGTTTCTATGCACTCTTCCCTGAGGGTTCTGTTTCAGAGTGCCTATCCTGATGTGAGCCTTGCCCAAGCCTCACTGTCATTCCTACTCTCTTCTCCCAGGGCCAGACCTCTGCAGATGTGGTGTCAGTCACTTACTCCTTCCCCTAAGCTCACTGCACACAGCACTTATGACACAGAAGACTCTGCCAAAGGAAATCGAACTACAGAACAGCAACGAAACTCAAAAAATTAACATTTGGCTTTTTTCTGTCATTAAAACGTTTTCTCAGCAGATAATAACAAGTGTTAGAGAAGTTAAAACTTCCATCCGTAGATGGTGGGAACAGAAAATGGTGCAGCCACTTTGGAAAACAGTTTGGCAGTTCCCCACAATGTCAAATATAGGGTTAACATACAACTCCACAATTCCACTCCTAGGAATATACCCAAGAGAAGTGAAAACATATGTCCAGTTAAAGAAAAATTATTTCTGACGGTTGTTAAAATGGTAAGGTAGATTTTATTCAGGATTACTGCAATAGGTAAGGAAGATTTTACTCAGGATTATTTTAATAGGAAAGGAAGATTTTATTCAGGATTATTACAATAGGTATCAAGACAGAATAGGACTCAAATACAAACACAGGAAAGACAACTGGGAATCTCTAGCCAACAAAAAGAGTGAGGGGGTCAATGGACGGAAAATTACTAAGAGGAGACATCAAGCGTAGGGGGTTCTTGCTAAAACAACTTAACAAGATACTTGCTAAAGGCAGGTGACATGGTATAAATCTTTGTCTCCACCCAAATCCCATGTTGAAATGTAATCCTCAAAGCTGAAGGTGGGGCCTAGTGGGGAGTGGGGTGGACTTCTCATGAGTGGTTTAGCACCATCCCTCCTTGGTACTGAATAGTGAGTGAGTTCTCACAGGATCTGGTTGTTTAAAAGTGGGTAGTACCTTCCCCAACCGCCCATCCTCCTGTTCCAGCCGTGTGAAGTGCTAGCTTCCCCTTTACCTTCCACCATGATGGTAATTTTCCTGAGGCCACCCCAGAAGCTGGCCAGATGCCAGCACCATGCTTCCTGTATAGACTGTGGGACCGTGAGCCAATTAAACCTCTTTTCTTTATAAATTACCCAGTCTCAGGTATTTCTTTATAACAGTGTGAGAACAGACTGATACAGCAGATCAAGGACTTATACATTAAAGGGAAGAGATGAGGAACTTTATCAAATATCAAGAATGATCAGATATGAAAGGCAGGGGGATTACTGCTAAACTGATTCAGCAGGATTCTAGCTAAAACTGGGGTATGCAGACCTGGCAGGGATGGGGCCATGGTCAAGGTCTAGCTGAGAAGAGGGCTCAGAGGATCCTGACTAAGCCTTGGTCAAAGAGAGAATCTTTGTCAGTCCACACAACAGCTTATACATGAATGTTCACAGCAGCATTATTCATAATAGCCAAAAAGTAGAAACAACCCAAATATATATTAACTGATAAATAGGCAAACAAAATGTGATTTAACCATACAATGGAATATTGTTCCACAGTAAAATGTTCTGGTCCATCCTACAAAATGAGTGAGCTTTGCAAACAATATGCTAAGTAAAAGAGGCCAATCATAAAAGACCACATATTTTAAGGAATCCATTTATACGAGATAAAGGGAACAGGCAAACCCATTGAGACAGAAGCGAAATTAGTGATTGGACTGCCAGGGGCAGGAGGAACAATATTCCGTTGTATGGACTGCGTGGAGATTGGGGAATTGACTGGTAATGGATGGGTACCTGGCTTCCTTTGAGAGTAATGAAAATGCATCGAACTGTAAATATACTAAAAACACTGAATTGTATGTTTTTTAAAGGGTGAATTTTATGGTATATGAGTTATATCTCAATAAAGCTGTTATTAAAACATTTTCAGACATTTCCAAAGGTTATACTCCAGACACACTGATTTGCTCAATCCTCATTTTTTCACTTTTCTTCCCCCGTGGCAGTGGAAAGATAATTCTCGTCAGTTTATTATGAAGAGCAAATCCACTTTCTCTAGTTTTTGCTCCCTACCTCAGTTCCAGATTCTCTTCCTCTATTGTTCTGCTAACAAAACGACCATTCTGCTGGAACCTACCCTGCCTTACACTCCCAACAGTCACTAATATGCCCCAAAGAGGAAATGTCTACAGTCAGATTCACTTCAAAGTTTTGGAAGTTTTTTTTAACTCAATAACAAAATTTCATATTGAAATGAAATACGGTGGTTGTATTTTCAAGGCATGTATTTCCAGTAAGTTTATCTCAAATTTTTTATTCAAAACAGAAAAGATAATTAATATGTAATAACTACAATGGTGCTTAATATGACTAATAATAATCACAATCAAAGCAACATAATAGTTAATTCAAAAAGGAACAATTATGGTGTTAAATCCTATTATTAAATCTCGATTATTTAACTCCTATCAGTATTTATGCCCATCCAGGTTATTTTGAGAACACATTAATAAAATATTAAATGTGTAAATAATGTATGTACTGAAGGAGAAAAATATATAATATGCAAATTAAATGAAGCATGACATTTGGATATGCCATAAAATTTTAGCTGACTATATCCAATCAGCCACAAAATGCTTCTTTTCATGAAACAACAATGACTCCAGGTGTCTAATTAGGACATTTCAACATGTCCATTCACATGTCGAAAACTACAACCATCCATTATACCCAGCTATAGACAGCTCCCAACCTGAGCCCTAACTCTTGTTCTGTGTAGTATAAAGACTTCAGATGGTGCTGGGCCATAGAGCAGAAAATCAGAAAGATAGTGGGCTTTGTTCACTCCAAGAAATGAAGCTGAGGGTAGCTAATAACAGTACACAACTATATGGAAAGATCATATACAGAAGAGGCTCATCAATTACTTCCTCACCTTCCTGAAGAAAGAACACCGTCAAATAGACTTGAACAATCTAGGAATAGCACTTAGGATTGTATTCTCACACAATTAGCAAAAAACCCTGCTACAGCAACTTTAACTGATAGATGTCTCAACAACTCAAGCCCAAGAGTGAATAATCCAAAGTTGATCAAGTAGCTCAATGATTTCCTCAAGGACTAAGCTCTTTCATCTTTCCACTCCACCATCTTAGCATTCGAGTCTTTGTTACACTTGTTGCCTCATGGTTGCAGGATGACTACTGCATTTCCAGGCATCATATCCAGGTTCCTTACAAGGAGATGATAACTTATCCATGTAATTTAAATATGGAGCAAGATGGCCATCTTACAGTCATACAAACCAGAAATGCTTTGTGATTTCATTGTCCCTGCTTAAACCTATATTTATGATACAATTGATGCCAAAGGCCATTACTTTAATTGGCATGGACTAATGAGAAAAGAAACAAAAAAAAAAGAGGCAGACAATATATAAATGATGTGCTTGGAAAAAGTTAAGATCAAATGACATCATGGCATGCTGTAGTGTTGGAAAAAGTAGATAAAATATGTCTGTAACATAATTAGACAAGACTTTGCTTTTGGCCAATCTCCTGAAAATAAACACTTCCAGACAATGACAAAGAGGTATTTGGAACAGTTTTCTTATTGCTTCCAGTGTTTGGAACTAGGTAGTCAGAAGAGCCATGCATTTAGAGCAGTACTGGACCTCTAATTTAGGCATTTCATTAACAAATGTGTACGTTGCTGTTCCAAAAGCATAAAAAAACAGAAGCTTTAAAATAGAAAGGAAAGAAAAACTGGGCATATGTACATTATTGTGTCTAGCAAAAGCTAGTTTCTTCTGCAGCTTTTTAATATAGTCTCATGGCTGCTGAAAAAAGCACTCAATGGAACTATCAACGATAGTAATAATAAAAAAAAAATCACCAACTTTAAAGTCACTTCAGAACTGGCTGAGAAATTTGATGAGCTTCCATCATGCTGTCCAAAAAATATGGCATTGTGTTGTTGCTGAGTTCTTGCCCAGTTTTAAAGCATCTTTCCACTCCATGGTAAACAGACTGGTACGGGTATCTGTGCCAAGCATTTTATCACCCTGACCAAGATACCTTGTGGAATCAAACTATCCCTGTAATCCTGCCTGGATTACTAAACAATTCTATAACAATGGATAGTTAGGGAGTCTCCAAAAGCACAAAGCACAGTGGCTCCAATTTTTTAAATCTAGAAGAAGGGCTTCCTTTTAATTCTTGATTTCAAAGAATGCAATTCTTTGAATGCTCTATAGCTTCCCGGAGTAGCTTTAATGGTTTTTGAACACTCTGCTTTTCTATTCAAAACCCCCCAAAATGAAAAATGCCATTATATGAAGTACTAGCCACCAGCAGTGGGGACATGACAAGCGCCAGGCTTCAAAATAAACCAGAAATGGCAGATTTTTCCATCTAAGGGTCATCTACTTAATGAGCCCTAACTCACATTCAAATCTCCCCAAGTCCTCAGACTTTTCTTTCTATTTGAGCTACATCTTCATTTTTCCTTGAACAAATATTCATGAGTTGTTCCCTGCCATGCATTTTACTGGCATCCGGCTGCCTCCACCTCATGCTTCCTCATCCCACCTCCTAATTTTTATGCCATATAAGGAAATTACCAAAGCCACAGGCCAGGTGTCACTAACCGTTGAACAGGCAGGCCTCCATGACAACTGTTTCAGCACTGACTGAATGGTTAGGTTAAATATTAAAGGCTGAGAGAGCCTTACACAAAGGCTGGAATGCAACGGAAGACCACCAAGAGTCTTGCTCAAGCCTTTCCTGGGCCTTGTAGCATATTGAGATAGTGAAGGAATTCTTCCACTCCTCACACCAGGAGCCATCTAGGATTAAACAAGTTTGGTTGGGGGTCTAAAGAAACTCCCCTGACCTCCTTACCTTAGCTGGAGACAAGATAAGGGTTTTTTTGTACCAGAGCCACCTAAATTAAGTAAATTTACTGAGCTCCAGAGAAAGATTGTCCCGACCCAGACCTTAGTTATAGATTAGACTGAATCAATCACTTGTATCTTTAGATAAATGCACACTTGCATGTTGCTAAAGCAAACTAAATATGGCCTGTGAAGGACACCGTACTTCTGTATTTGAGTCCTTGTGGACAAAATGCAACCCAGCTTAATAGGTAGACAAGATTGAAAACGTAACAGGAGTATGTACCTGTAACAATAGCTAAGTCTTGGTGAATCTCAGCGGCCATACCTCAACCACTCATACACTGCTGAGTGTTCAAACTGTGTTCCAATAAGGCAAACGCTGAGCTATAACCAATCCAGCCGTTCTATACCTCACTGCCAATTTCTGTATGTCATTTCCCTTTAATGTCTATAAATCTTCTTCTGCCTCGTGGCTGTGCTGGAGTCTCTGCGAATCTACTGTGATTCCGGGGGCTGCCTGATTCACGAATCGTTCATTCCTCAGTTAAACTCCTTTAAATTTAATTCGGCTTAAGTTTTTGTTTTGTCGACATAGACTCATCGCTTAGAAAGTGTATAAGCACTGGAAAAACTTTAAGTTTGAGTTGGTCTGGTGAATTATCCCTGGCCTTCTCCCTATACCCAGTTACAGAAATGAACTCGTCTTCTTCACAGTTCGTCTGCATCTTGCTATTGGACCATGAGAACAAGCAGCCCAACCCTTGGTTTGGTCTGAGAATGCTTAGAGGCTTTAAACACTCAGCCTTTTTATAAATTTTATATGACTAGTATGAGGAAAATATGTCAACCAACTCAAAGCTTTCTTTAATCTCCATGCAATTCCTACGGAACCTGAACTTCTAGCTAAGACTTTTAACTCTTCTGAGGTCCCAGAAGAAGTATACAAGATCCAGTTTATATGAGTAACTTTTTAAAAAATCCCATTTCCTTTATTCCTCTTATTTTCTGGATTTTTCAGACCAAAATTGCTCTAAATCTTTTCTTTCTTTCTTTCTCATTCTCAATTTCCCACCCAAACTCTCTGGGAGGCTCCAAATATTTCCTTATTTTCTCCCTGCTCCTTCTGCCCTCTCTCTTTCCTTACTTAGACCCATCTGAGCCCTCTCCAATGCAACCCTTCATTTAGCATCTCCTTCCACCTCACGCAGCTGACTAATCATATCCATATAACGGAAGCCAGAGTTATCTCCAAATTTTACCTTAAGATATAGGGGAGGGGGGTTCATTTATATTCAAATTAATTTAAGTCTTTGTTTACATGTGGCTTAGTGATACCATCTGACCTTCAAGTGATTCACATGCATCTTTTGCATATGAAGACCTCCTCTATTTTTTATTCACCAGCCGGTATAGCTAAAGTCATACTTACTGCCAATTTCATTCTCAACATCATCAGACACTGAAAGAGCGGGATCTAGAGACAGGGTGGTCATTTAGAATATAACCAGATTTTTTTGTTATTATTCAAATAAAAACTCAAAATGTAAAAACTCTTGAGGATAACTCACAAATCTTCAAGGCTGCATGGCCAGTGTGAGAAACTCAGGTGCCCGCCTCCTACTGGAAACTTTTCCACTCCAACTTAGAGTGCTTCCCTCCTCTTTGCTCACATTTTACTCTTTTAACCATAACTTGCTTGTAGTTGTTAACAACTTTCTCTCTCCCTTGCTAAATCCAAATATGTAGAATTTTGAACTCAGAAAGCATTTCTTTCTCTTTTTCTCTCTCTTTCCCTTTCTCTCTGTAATGGCCCCAGAAATTGGAGCCAATAATAACCACAAATTGATGATAGTAAGTCAGAAGAGAAACAGAAGAAATGCATTAGGAGAGTTTTGGGTTTTCTGATCATGGAGCAGGAGGGGAGGAAGAGGCGGGGTGTCCTGGTAGCTAGCTGGACTAACGGGTGGACAGCACCACAGGAGGCAGCTGGGGGAACCCTCCTCACCACCCTGCCGGTGGCTCCTCTAAGCTTCTAATTTCCTCAACAACAAATCTGACTGAGAGAAAAATACCAACATGACAATTTAACTCTACACTGAATTTTCTTTTTTCTTCCTGTCTCACCAAGAATTGCCATTAAGAAACACACAAGAAAACATATCTTCTCTCTTACTTCTTGCCCCTCCTTCAAAGCAGATGAGCCATTTCTGGTACAGAAAAAGCTCCGATGCTGCTTTTGTGAAGGAACAGAATGCCAGCTTGGAGATCACACAATTGCACAGACCTCTTTCCTCCGGTTGGGAGATACACTGAGGAACAGAAGGTACAGTGCATTCCAGACAAGGTCCGAGTCCTTTATCCACCCAGAAACTCTCGCAGCTTGACTCCCTGTCCTGTATTGTGAAGGGTCACAGAAACTTTCTGCATTAATTATGTATGAGGAACCCTGGAGAGGGATCGAGCCAACCACCAGATGCAGAAACACTGTCCCGCCCCCTCCCCTCGCAGGAGCAGAGACCCTGAGGGAGACACTTAAGACTGTCCTCAATTTCAGTGCAGCCACACGCAGCAGGGAATGTGAATAAGGGAGGAGGAAGATCAAAGCGCAAGAGATGAACCAGGGAAGAAGCTGAGAAAAATAGAGGGGGATAAAAGAGAGAGGAGGGCAAAGGAGTGTGAGGGAGAAGAGAAGCAGGAGGGAGACAGGCAGGGACAGAAAGAGACAGGGACGCGACCGGTAATGAGGTGGTTTGTCCCTGCTTCATTTCCTCTCCTTGAGAGTTAAACGCTTTCCTCCGGAGCACGCCGTCTTCCCCACTGGAGTGGGTGAGGTGGCACCGGAGGTGAGCGGGCTGCGGAGGCACTGCTGCCCCCGGGGCTCCGGGTGCTGGTCCTCGGTGGACCCTCACTGTGTCCTAGGCTGACTTCTCTGAAGTCGGGCACTTTCAAGTATCCACTCCAGTCAGCTCAGCTACTTCAACTAAATCCATTTCCATCAAATTATCACTTCTAGCAGTGATAGAAAAATTAATGATTTCTTGAAGGGACTATTGTATTTAAATATTTCAAGCCTGTTGGTGTGATATGTGTCAGCAAGAGAGAAACATATTGACTTGGAGCTGCAGCTAATGATGGCTTTTATAAATATCCTGTCAGATAAATAATGGCTCTCAATGGATCCAATATGATGTACAGTTCTAAAGCAAGCAGGGTTTTGCCAAGAGGCTCAAAGGAAGCTGCCATCGCAATGGCATGGGCTGAATAATGGGATTTTCCTTTACCTTTTCCACCACAGAAAGGAACAGCTAGAGGGTGACACAGCAGGCATCAAGGAGAGGTAGATTGATTCATCAGATTCCACAAAGGGCCCCCAAAAACCCTAGCTGAGAGCCTCCAGAATACCAAAGAACATTTGCATTTGAATCCATTTGACAAATGAGTCGCCAATTTGAAGCACCAGAGGGTTGCTCTTGCTGGGACAAGCAGACAGCTCCTCTTGGCTGACAAGAGCCATGGACCATGCAAGAAAAGCCCTGACGTCTGTCTGGGTAGCCCCAGTCAGGGTTGAACGCTGTTGTGACTGGGCAGCGCGAATACAGTCCAACCGGCCATTTAATGCCCCACTGTCCCCTGTTCCTCTTCTTCCTTCCATCACTTGCCTTTTTGTCCATTTTGACTCACATCAGAAAACAAATCTAATGTGGAAACGTGAATAAATATCTTGCTTTCTGTTAAGGATGGAGAGAAGATACTGTGTCTGTGGATGTCAATCACCCATAGACAGTTGGAAACTGACCTAGTACTCTACTCTGGCATGCCCGTAATTCATCTTCAAAAGGTATTTAAGGATGAGAAGTTAGAGGACTTTAAAATTCCAAACAATCCTATTCAAAATGAAACAGTCACTTATCCAGGACTCTCATGACCTACTCTGAGTTTTAATGTTGTCTTCTCTTTAAAGCAATTGAGACTCTCTGCTCTCTAAAAGATAAGTAGAGTTGAAAGAATAATTAAAATGTGAAGCAGAAAATGCCCTACCATGCTTCATATGAGGATACAGCAAAAAAAGGAACCATGCAAATCAACAGAAAATCAAAAGAACTTATCTCAGCTGGGATTCAACGTGTCAGTGTAGCGCCACTATGCAAAGTTTCTTCATGTAAATTATATATCTCCAAGTTCCTGCTGAGGATCTATCTAGGCTTTTAGTGATGGGGAAGAGAAACCAACGTTATGCATATTATCTGGATGTACTTTTGCCTGAATCAAGAGAACCACTTTTCCAACCTCCCCAAATATTGTGACCTTTAGTCACAAAATTACTGTGGCATCACTGTGTATCAGTTTATGTCTACAATGCCTTCTATGAGGGCGCTCTTGCAAGAGGTGTGGCCTTTGCATGGCCTACCAGAGACACAGAGAGCCATTCTGCTGCTTGCACCAGGCACAGTCACACTATGGAGCCTGGAGAGAGGACTCTTCTACCCTGTACAGGTGATGCGTATAAACTCTGGGGTCTCAGTCCCAGGGAAACTTTGACAGCTTTGGATGAGAAATATGAGGGATGAGCCAGGCACGGTGGTTCAAGTCTGTAATCCTAGAACTTTGGGTGGCTGAGGTGGGTGGATCACCTGAGGTCAGGAGTTCAAGACCAGCCTGGCCATCATGGAGAAACCCTGTCTTTAAAAAAAAAGAAAAAAAAAATTTTAATAATAATAAAATTTAAAAATTTAAAAATAATAAAATTTAAAAAATTAAAAAAAGAGAAATATGAGGGATGTATGACTTGCCTTGGTATTTCCATTTTATAAAGGAAATGGCCTCAAATGACAACCAACCAAATGGCCTCATACCTCCCAGGAGTTCAGCTCCTCATGTTACCAGAAAGCGGTCCCAATCTAGACCGAACGAAGAGTCCTTCGATCTCATGCAAGAAAGAATGCAGGGTGAGTCCACAACACAAAGCAAAAGCAAGTTCGTTAAGAAAATAAAGTGTTGAAAGACAGCCATTCTACAGACAGAGTAGAGCCTTCCCAAAAGCAAGAGGAAGGGCACATCCACCTTCGGTAGAATACTTGTTTGTAGATAGGTTTAAAAAAAAGATCAGGGGAGATGTGCTCTGCCACAAAGGTTTGTGATGAAGGATTCGTTTTTTTATTACTATATTTTGCAAGAATGAATATTATTATCCTTAAAGCAAAATTAGGAATGCTTCTGTCTCAAGATATTGGGATATCAGTACACTCCTAAGTCTGGGTCTGTTTAGTAACATTATCGATCAGTCTTTTCCCTTAACTGTAAACACCTAGAGGCTAAGAATACCTACCGTTCTGGGAATGCAGCCCAGCAAGCCCCAGCCTCGTATTTCCCAGGCCTCACTTAAGACGGAGTCGTTCTTGTTCGAACATCTTTGACACTTGGCCATGTTTTTTAAAGATTTTTTTAAAATGCAGAAAAGCAAATGGAACTGGTTTATATTTTCTTCAGGGCCTCAACTCACCTGTCTGAATTGAATCCAGAAACCTGAAAGCTACGCATTGCCTAAAACCTTGTTATTCCCACTGGTGACTCCTTATTGTCCCCTTACACGGACAGACAGAGTATCTTCCCATCTTCCACAAAGTTCTTCTTTCAAATTCTCACTGTGTTCATCTTGTAGACATGAGGTAGTTGTATCCTTTGAAAGGATGCCAGCCTCTTGTATCCCCTACAACTAGTGAGAGGAGCCCTGACCTTAAAAGCAATGAGAAGACCTGGATTCCACTGTGAGCTCCACCAGCACCCTGCTCTCCTGACTCCTCAGTGATCATGTCTCCTGTGTACCCTGGGGCTGATCAGGTGGATCACGAGGCCAGGAGTTCAAGACCAGCCTGGCCAACATGGTGAAACCCCATCTCCTGTAAAAATACAAAAAACTTAGCCAGGCATGGTGGCAGGCACCTATAATCCCAGCTACTTGGGAGGCTGAGGCAGGAGACTCACTTAGACCCAGGAGGCGGAGGCTGCAGTGAGCCTACCCCGTCCTCCTGCTTTGCTCTTGAGGACTTTAAATGAGCAAAATGCAAGAGACATTCCTGTGAAAGGAGTGCAGCGTCATGTAATGTGTGGTGTTTACAATCCTTTTGCCCACTCGGCCTTGTCACCCTTACAATGACAATACATTGCATCTTGGTGCCCAACTACCATTTCTTTCTCAGTGCTGGAGGTGCTACTGCCATCTACAACCTCACTTCTCCTCCTTTTCATTCTCTGCCCATTGGTACATTTCTAAATGAAGATGATTTCTGAACAGTTACATGGTAAGGAGGAAAGCGTTGCTTCTAAAAGTTTTGGAAAGATCAGCTCTAAGTGAGTGCAATGCTATTCATTCATTAAACCACTCTTTATGGAGTGGGTACTGTGAGCCCACCACTATGCTCTTAGGCACTTGAATTCAGCAGTGAACAGCACAAAGTCCCTGCTCTTATGAAACGTATATCTTAATTAGAGGGAAGGACAAGAGAGAAATAGAAAATAGAAAAAGAAACAGTCCGGGCATGGTGGCTCACCCCTGTAATCCCAACACTTTGGGAGGCCTAGGCAGGAGGATCACAAGGTCAGGAGTTCAAGACCAGCCTGGTCAACATGGTGAAACCCTATCTCCACTAAAAATACAAAAAAACTTAGCCTGGCATGGTGGTGGGTACCTGTAATCCCAGCTACTCGGGAGGCTGAGGC
The DNA here is from genome assembly GCF_048565385.1 of Saimiri boliviensis. Taxonomy (NCBI): domain Eukaryota; kingdom Metazoa; phylum Chordata; class Mammalia; order Primates; family Cebidae; genus Saimiri; species Saimiri boliviensis. Next base: position 150,572,859 of record NC_133451.1, on the reverse strand, counting down.
AGGAGAATCGCTTGGAGATGTCCCAGGAGGTGGAGGCTGCAGTGAGCCAATATCATGCCACTGCAGTCCAGCCTGGGTAACAAGAGCAAAACTCTGTAAAAAGAAAAAGAAAGAAAGAAAGAAAGAGAGAAACAGAAGCAAAAATAAACCAGATAACCACACGTTATGGTGAGACCTTTATGTAGAGTTCTGATATAAGCCCCAAATAGGTTACAACTTTGGGGAGGGGGAAACAGCCACGCGCACATAATAAATTCCCTGTCAACCTGCAACGGACCTGGGAAACTGCACTCCTCAGAAAGTGACTTCATGTGGGTTCCTTTTGAATAGGCAGGGGAATGTCCTGCTTGTGATCTCATCACCCAGTGGGTGAGGCGTCACCTGGCAGTGAAGAAGCCTGTGTCTTCCTATCTGAATGCCAAGAAGTAGGGTTTAATATGTTGCTTTCATTTTAATTATATTTTTGTTCCTGCACAGGTATATAAGCTAAGAAAGTGAGAAGGATGAGAACTGCATTATTTGTCCTATTTCCATGACTCCATCCTCTTTCCTAAAGACCTTCCCCAGTGTTTCTATCAGACTTTAAGAATATCAAAATAATGTTTTCGAAGGGTTGTTTCCTTTTTTTATGTTTTCCATGTCTTTATAGCTCTTAAAGTATTTTATCTTTTCCCTCAAAACATTTGCCAGCCTTCCTATCACCTACTAATGACCTAATATCTTAGACCTTATTTTCCTCTGGAGGGGATTTCCTATATTCTTTATTGCAATTCCTCTGGTATGACATTATCTTCTAATTGGAATAACCACTCCAACACTTCCTTTATCCTCAACCCCTAAACTGCAAATGATACTCCAGTATCCTGACCCCTAATTTGAAAAATAGTTTCCTATTTCATCCCCAACCCATATTATTTATAGCTGCTTCTCTTTTTTCTTCTCCAAGATGTGGCTGTCAATTGGCAGCAGACCCAGGAACAGCAGCAGGCTATTCACAGCCTCAGTTCCGTATCCTGCTCAGTTTCCCTCCAGCTGACCATAGGCATCTTACCCAAAGTGAGCAATAGCTATTTTGGAAACCTTTTCCACACCAGCAGGCAAGCCTTTGAGACTGTAAAAGGAAAGCATCGGAAAAGGCAAAAATCCTCACTCACAACTTTCAGCAGGAAACGAGATGTCTCCAAAACCATGAAGCCACAATGTGGCCACACAAAGACAGCAGGAAGAACTGCCCCCATACCTCCAGCCACCCTCCACTGTGAAGCGAAATTTTCTTTCACAGCAGCTGTGGATGGCATTTTGGAAACTCACATCATCATGGGTACAGAACATATCTTTTATTCTCAAATTAAATAAGAGGCACTAAAGTATTCCAAATCACAGCTTTCTAAATGTAATTGTGTGATCTTTTGACAAAGTCTCAGCCTGTCTTTCCAACATAACATCCACAGCGCTCCTTCATGCACAGCAGATTCCTAACAAAACACTGGAGCATCTTTACCTAAACAAATCTGGCACTTTCCAACCTCTGAGCTTCTGCTCTCCAGGTCCTCTCTCTTAGAATGTCCTTCATTCTCATTTGAGGCTCTTTCAATTGCTGCCTCTCCCATGAATTTTTCCCCACTTCTCCCCAGACAAAACCTGCCTCCCCTCATTAGTGCGCTCCTAACACACTGCTTACAGATCTGCAATAAAATTGGCCACATTTTGTCTTATGTCAAAGCTGTTGACTGTAAACTCCTAACAGTCCTGGGTCTCAACGATCCTGGTTTTCCATCTAGTGTCTGGCTTACATAATAGGCAACATTGAAGCATGCGTTAAATGTAAGTGATCATAAATGACTTTCCTTCAGTGATAGATTGCAGAGGAAGTGAAGCTTCTCTTGTGAATATATGATTGTCTCTTCTCTCTTGAATGCTGCTAAGATGCTGAACAGAGTATTTTGTATGTAGCAATAATTCCGTATATTTTTGCAATTTGGGGGGAGGAGGAGGAAGGGGAAGATGATATGAAAAGGGGGGAAAGAAAGAGGTGACCCCTGTGATGGTTTAAAGATGGCCACAAATTTTTTGATAGTCCTCCCACGAAGAGATGGGCTCTCTGTGCCCTTTTCTGGAATATGAGTGGGATCTGGAACTGCCTTGACCAATGAAGTGAGGTGGAAGTAATGCTGTGCCAATTTCCAACCCGAGATCTTACAACACTGGCGGCTTCCACTGCCTGCCTCTTGGAATACTCATTCTTGGAAACCAGTCTCCACAGTGTGGAAGCTCAAGTAGCCCGAGGAGAGGCCTACGTGGAAATGAATCAAGGCTCAAATCCAACAGCCCTAACTGTATCTCCAGTGAACAGCCAGCAACAATTTGCCAATCATATGTGTCAGCCCTGTTGGAAATGGCTCCTCCAGTTCCAGATGGACCACCCTAGCCTGACACCATGAGAGCAGACAAGCCATCCCTCCCAAATCCTACTCAAGGCAATTCGTGAGCAAATCCAATGAGTGTTGTTATTTCAAGCCATTAAGTCTTAGATTTATTTCAAAGCATTTAATAACTGAGACAGCCACTTAGTTGACTTCCTTTTAGTCCATTAAGATAAATCCCACATTTTAAACATCTAAAAAATGTCCCAGATTTTTTGACATTCAGAATTTTTCAGTTTGGCCAGTTGATGAATAAGCTCCTCTTTTCGAGTGAATTACAAGCTGTATGTGGTGTTTAAACCACACCAAAAAATCTCTTTGGGTGAGGAATGAGCCTGAGTAGGATATGAGCCTCCCATCCTACTCCAGCTAAAGCTGCTCCTCTTCCATCTGTTTTCATGTCATGAGTTCCCCTTAAAAATCCATTGGAACAAAAGATCCTATGGCAGCAAAATGTTCAAAAGATGTTGTTTTAAAGTATTAGGCCCAGCAAATTTGAGTCTGTGTCCCCTGCTAGTAGCTCGGATTACTTTCACAAAACAATAAAACAACCACTTAAGTCAGCTTCCATTTACAGGCAAAACTGAACTGAAACCCTGGTTACATTTTCTACAACCTCTCAAATGCTGGGCATTTTTGCTTCTGCCTAGGATACCTGGTACATGAAAGGTAACTCCTGTTGCTTTCAGAAGCTCCGTCTATTCGCAGCAAAGCAGTGACACCTGCTTGGAAAAATTCCTCCCAGGAGTCATGGATGACATTTCTGGGAAAGATACCAGAATGGCGCATTGGAAATTAATAAGCGTACCAGGCAAATGGCTCCTGTGGAAGCTGTACCCTCTTGTTCATTCAGCAGAATTGTATTGTCAGTGTAATGACCTACCTGTCTCCCTGGACCACTACTACTGACTGCTGAAGCCATTTGACATTCTTTCTTATAGGCTGAGGCTTGCTTTAGACACCAGGACCCCATATATTCCTAGTCAGGGGTGATTTAGGGACATAGTGTTTGGGATGGAACATGACCTTGGTAGTTCCAGTCTGACTTGATGATTGTATTCTAGTAACTGAACATGACCTTCCTCCTTTGATCGGGGCCAACATTTCTCCCCAGGTTACAGCCACTGCATCCCAACCTCGCCCCCACCCTCAACAAACAGCCTCACCCTCAGTTTCTTCAAAACCAGAGCGCTGTGGTTTGTCTGGTCTTTCAGTCTGGCAGCCTCCCTGACGACGACGCATGCCTTCCTGAGTCTGAGCATCCTGCCTTGTGCCAGGCCCCCCGCCACCACACTCCCCCTCCCTGCACAAGCACCACCTGTCACCTCGTGCTCACCCGCCCTGACACTGGCACTTCTCCAGCAGCCACCACATTTTTCAGATGCCACACATAACATGCAGGGCAGCCTGCTCTCATCCCTGCAACCAGGGTTGGCCTCTCGGGGCCTGCCCTGCCACAAAGGTGTGGACTCTTTCTAGGACGTGGCTTTATCTTTTTTTTCAGGACTACCAAAACAACATACCAGACTGGGTTGCTTAAACAAAAGAAAGGGATTGTCTCACGGCCCTAGATAAGGCTGGAAATCGGAGATCAAGGAGTTGGCAGGTTGGTTTCTTCTGAGGGATGTGAGGGAGATCTGTTGCAGGCCTCTTGCCTCAGCCTCTAGATGGCTGTCTGGCCCCTGGATATCTTCACATCATCTTCCCTCTCTGTTCCCATTTCTTATGAGAACACATCGAATTAGAGCCCACTATAATAACCTAATTTTAATTGACTTACCTCGGCAAAGACCCTCTCACCAAATACAGTCACATTCCGAGTTACTAGGGGTTGGGACTTCAGCATGTGAATTTGGGGGGACACAATTCAGCCCGTGACAGCTGCCCTCCCAGCACTGTTCATCTCGTGCCCTGTGTAGGTCTGAGCTTCTGAGGATGTCAAAGCAGTGATTTTCAAATCCATCTCACATGTTTAATGAGAGGATCCCTGTTTACATCTAAAATGTTCACTGCCAGGCATCAGATAGGAGTGTGTCTTGCAGTCTGGTGAGCGAGATAGCCAAGAGCTCATCTTTACCCAATATTGTTTGGGTGTTTGTCCTCTCCAACTTTTATGTTGAAACAAATCCCCAGTGTTGGCGGTGAGGCCCGGGGGAGGTGTCTGGGTCACGGAAACAGATCCCTCATGAATGGCTTAGCACCCCCCACACACCCCCTCACCCTCGCTGGTGACATGTGAGTTCTCAGTGAGTTCACACACGATCTGGCTGTTTAAAAGAACATGACACCTGCCCCCGTTCTCTTTCTCCTGCTCTAGCCATGCAAGACACCTGCTCTCCCTTCACCTCCCATCATGACTGTAAGCTTCCTGAGGCCTCACTAGAAGAAGCTAAGCAGATGCAGGTGCCATGCTTCTATAGCCTGAAGAACCGTGAGACAATTAAACCTCTTTTTTTACATAAATTACCCAGTCTTGAGTATTTCTTTACAGCAACACAAAAATGGACTAAGACATTACCTAAGAGATCGAGGAACCTCTAGGAGTAAATGACCCAAAAGAGGGTTGACAGACAAGTGGCCAGTAGCCAGAGAGGAAGAGCACGGTCTCTCTGACCTGGGTGTTTCTTCTAACCCCTACAAACGTTTATTCCTGGGGGGAGAGAAATAGACCTCAAATTAAAACAGAGGAATTGTTTGGTTTTTTTTTTTTAATGTATTTAGCTTTAGTAGCATAAAGTGATGCTGCCTGGTACCTGGCCAGTAGGGAACAACATTATCCTTATTCTCCCACCTAAAACAGCATAGCTAAGTACACTAATAGCTTGGAAAAATCAGGGAAGCTCTGAGGATCAAGGGCTCTGGTACATCAGTTAGATGAGACAGAAGTGGTAATGTCTGGTGGAATGCCTAGGAATTTCCTAGGAATGCCTAGGAAAAGCAGTAGCAGGTCGTGTGGCGGCCAGCAGATACCACGTGGTAGTAGGTGAGTGCCTAGTCCACGGACATGCCTAAGTCATGTCATGGAGACACTCAGAAATTAACGGGGTGGAAGGGAGTGAGTTTGCAAGGAGCTAGAGTATTTTGTAGCAGGTAAAAGCAGGAGTCAGGAAAGTGTACATTGCCTTTAAAAATAATGGTTTCTTGGGCCTAAGTGAATAACTATGGCTACCAAAGTCACAGTTAAAGACAGGATTTCTAGAAAACTGAGATTTTTTAAAAAACCCCTAATTGAGTGCAATAAATTTCCATTTGGCTTTAGCTAAGTCTGAAAGGTTATAATTTAATGTTAGCATCAGGTCAGTACATTTCCTCTGGTAACCCCATGCTAAAGTGCACACGCCTGTCTCTTTGAACACTTGTAAACTGTCATCTTCATTTAGGCAGTGGAATTGGGTGTTAGGAAATCCTACAGGGAGATATGTACTTCATCCACCTCGGTTTCACCCACCAATGTCACTTCAATGAAGAAGCGTGATCATAGAACTTCTTTAGCTGATTTCATTTAAAAAACAAAAACAAAATTCCCAGAGGAGAGGGCACTTGAACATCAAGAGACGTTCAACAAACCAAATAGCTGCCAAGATCAATGCTAAAATCCTATCGTTCCATTGAGCCCCACTGACTCTTAATTGTGGTTTGTAGCAAAATCCCAGGCTGCTTGCAATGAATCCACTATCCAAGGTGGAAGGTTTATGACAACTTTATTTTCCTTGTCAAAAACGACATGAGAAAATTGAAGTAGGAAAGGGTACCAAAGGGCAGAAATCCTGAGGCTAAATTACAGGTTTATATACCCATGAAATATTATTAGCCTAGTCAAATTCCTACCGAGCTTCTGCATTCTATCCATTTAGATTTCTCTGTGGCTTCAATGGGACACTCTGCTCTATGCTTGGCTGCCTCGTGAAGAGTTGTTATTTCATAGTTGATGCATTCCACCCAGCTGTGGCAACAATTCCCCACAGAGATTTTACATTATTTTAATTTTTCAAAGCTTTGCAAAAATTCTTTAGTGTAACAGAAGTAATACACAGAGATGGGATGTTTCATCAAGGTTGTTTTTAATAGAGCTACCACCAACTGGTGGTGACTAATGTGGACCTCCAAGTTCAATCACTTGAGAGCCTCAGTCTTATAAAGCACGTGACGTAGTACCAGATCACAATAGACCTCCAAGAAATATCACTTCCCTTTTTATTCAAGTTGACCACATATGTGGGTGTGTATTCAATTATACCCCAAAAAATTAAATTAAGTCCTTAATTGTATCTGAAACTTTACATTTTCAGCCCAAATGTCAAATCTATAAGGAGATCCTTTGGCTTTGCTGCTGTATGAATAAAGCACCCCACTGAATTCACTAGGTCTTGGCTCCTGGGCTGGGCTGTCAGCACATGGCCACCAGTCAGTGATGTAGAGACAGAAAAGGGGCTGCAATTCTGCAAAGAAGAGAACATCATTGCTTCAAGTCTGATTTGAAGCCTGGGCATCTGGGAGCTTAATTGACAAAGGAGAAGATTGAGGCAGGCTACAAAGCTTGGATGAGCACTTCTGCTTGCTTCCACGTGAATTCTGACCTTGAGTTTTAAAAAGGCAGAGATACACCAGAAGTGGCAGGCAAACCACAATCTCTGCCTGGGAGCAGCCACAGGCTCCCTCACCCTTCGGCTTCTGGTAGAATTTGGCCATCAGGGAGGCCTGGTAGAAGACTGAAGGGAGAGAGAAGAATAAAAGCAAGGGATCCCCACCCAGCGCCCCCTGCAGCCTTTTCTAGCTATTTGCAAACCTCTACCTAAGGTTACAGGCCCTGTCAAGACAGCCTACCCTAAGTAACTTTCTCCAGCCAGGCTCCGGGACCACTCCTTCCCCTGATCTCCTAAGCCTTGGGGAGGGCAATTACCCCTAGTCTCCTCGCCTTCATTTGAAGTTTTCCTATACCCCAGCCACAACTTTGTGACTTGCCTCCTTATTAAACCAGCCTCAAATTATCCTTTAAAAATGTCAGAAAAGAGATGCTTCCTTCGTTAGAAAATTCATACTGCACATATAAGTCTAATGAAGACTCCTCAGCTACTTACATGCATGCAAAGACAGTTACTATGAAGATCTTTGGACACCAATGGCCAACTCCATCATTCCTTCTCTCTACCAATATTCATTTTTTGATTGACTTCCCTATGTTGAATGCAAACACTGCTCTAGGCACCCTGAGCGCAGTGAGGTCACTGGCAGCCCTGCCTCTCCTGCTGTGTAGGTGAAGTCAGTCGGCTCGCCATACATCTGCTCTCCATCCCCTGTTCTCTGTGCTTCATGTCTGGACTTGACGGCACCCCAGGCTCCACACTAGTGCCTCCGCCTGCCTTCTCTGCAGTCTCTCCTCCGCACTGCCACAGCATGGTCTTTAATGCTCAGACATGACCATTGCACAGCTTGATAGAAAGGCTGTTTCTCAGCTCCCGAGCACGTGACATGGTCCATGCCTACCTTTCCGTCCTACGCCCCCCTCATACCAAACCTTGGTGTTCCTCCAAGCTGCCAGTCTTTCATGCCTCTGTGATTCTCACATACTGTCCTGGCTCTCTCCCCATTATCCTCCTGGAAAACTCCTAACTCAAGTAAGTCTACCAAGCCTGCAGGCAGACTGGAGGGCAGAATTAAATGTTCCCTTCCCGGGTGGTCCCATAGCAGCCCACACACACCTCTGCCATGTCACTGATAATATCGTGCTTCGAAGCTGGGTCACCTATCACGCTTGCCTTGTGGGCAGGGCCCTTGCCGTCTTAATTATGAAGCAGAACACGCCTCTAAAAGCTGCCCGTGGCTATTCCTCCATTCTAGGTTGTGCAACAGAATTTATCTTTGGGAGAAAATTGGTTTTTTGTTTAAATTTGGAAAAACAATGTGGTGTGCTCTGTAATCAAAGAAAGTGCCCAAAGTTTGATAAGAAAAGAGAGACTTAAACAATGAGAAGCCAAATGGCGTTAAAATTAAGCCCTTGGCGTCCTGGTGTACCTCTATGGACACATTATCTGGCTGCGAAGGCTTCCCTGCTCTTCCCTAGTGAGGGGCCTAAGGCTAGGGTCATGGAAAACATGGATGGATAGGAGTTGGCCCCACCAGCAAGACAGCCAATGGCCAGGGCTAAGAGAGATGCCTTTGGAGCAATGATAGCAAATATCTCACTGAGCTTTGCTTTTCTGTTATCCATTCCTCACCATAAGTTCTAAGATATCACTGTGATCTGCTAACCTCACCCCATAGTAGTAGCCTTAGGCAAATAAGGAAGAACATCTGTTTATGCTTCAGGGTAAATTAGAGCACCAACAGCCTGAGCAGCAGGAGAGAGTGAAGAAAAGCAGTGATGACAGGAGCCCAAGCCAGGGCAGTGGCAGAGAAAGAGGTGACATCAGCAGGCAGGTGCCTTCCCACATAATCCTTAGAAGGAGTGACTGAATTTCCTGCAGTCCACAGAACAGAGAGTTATTCTGGGAGGCTGAAAACTTTCCATGCAATTAAATCATATTTGATTTTAGCAATCAGCCTGGTTCTAGGCACGTTGAAAATGCCCTAAAAATATCTGATAAGTGAATGAATGAATGAGTAACGAATGAATAAAGGAATGGAAGCTTCCCTTCAAGGTGGTCTCCAGTATTTGTCCTTCCTGACATTCACATCATGTTTCTCTTTCCTCGTTACTTTGTTCTTACAAAGCCTTAAGGAACTGGAAAAGAGGCCAAAAGCAAAGAGAACAGCACCCTGTAGTGCCAAGTCCAGGGTAATGACCCTGGCAAGAATGGAGATCCTGACTGGCTAATTAGCACAAGATACCTGCGAGCCTGCCTGGGTTACCACATGCTTGTCACTCTCAGCCCCAGCACCCAGCCAGCTGCATCTCTGAGGCTGCAGCACTTGGGGCAGATCATCCTTCCTGAAGGACAGCATCCAGTTTGCTCGTTTTTCCCTTTCCTGGAGCACTAGACTGATTCTGAGAGACCGAAGGTCTAATTTCTTCTAGCCACTGGCACAATGAAACAGAAAGCAACTCTGTAGAAAGGGTCAACAGACTGCTAGTACATCGGTGGAACACTGTGTGTTCTTTGGGATCAAGGAGAAGGAAAGCAAACCTATAAGAGTTTCCAGGCCAGAGGTTCTTAGGAGCCTGGGGTCAGTCATTCTACATTTCTGAGTGTTTATTCAGAACGAAACTGTCAGCCCTCAGAGACTTTGCTGATTCTTGCAAAGAGATCCAAGAGATATTTGTGTTCCCAACTTTGACATCCACATGATTTCCTTCCTGTTTGGTGCATTTCTTGTCTTTGGAAAGCACTGGATCTGGTCCTTCGAAGGACAAAATTTTGCCCTTCTTCACGGTGGCTAGGGAGGTCAGGTCACACGAAATCCTCCACACACACAGAAAAGCCCAAGTTCATTTCATGCTCAAAAAGAAGCCCCTGACTTTGCTGCAGTGTGCCAGGGGGCTCAGCGAGGGGCACACACTCGCACAGGCACATATAACTGAATTACCAGGGAACAGGCCCGCAGGCATGCGAATGGAAGCAAGCAACAGAGCTCCTCCACCGAGGGGAATTCTCAACTTGCTGTTTACTATTTTAAGCACTTCTGCAAAAGAATGTGAGAGGCGGCGAAGGTCAGGATTGTGAGCTGTCCATTACCGTTCCTGGCTCAAAGTCTTGACAAGACATGGGAAAATTACAGAATTAATTTTGATGAAACAGACGTAGATCAAAAGGGAGATGGCAAAGAAGCATGGTTTGACAATATGTTTAAATATATTGTTCATCGACTCTCAATACAGAGGGCTGCAAAAAGGGGATCAGAGCACAAAAGAGGCACTGAGGTCGACGCATCTGACTACTTCAATCACGTGGGACAATCATGTTAAGACAGAGGTAAGCATTATTAGCAAAAGGATCGTTGTTGGTTAAAAGAATCTACATTTGGGATTTGTTTCTGTTGTTCCTACGGCACGTTTTCTCCAGCAACATAAAGCATGGAACTTCACTTTCCAATATATTTAGAACTGTTCATCAGTAGGTTTCCAAAAATATAAACCCAAAATAGATCTCAAGTTAGAATTTTCCTGGGCATCAAAAAAAGTTCTCAAAAACAACATACTGGCATCTATTTGACAATATAGGCAAAATCTTGAGTGGAAAATAAAGCTTTTGTATCCACAGCAAACGTAAATTAATTTAAAAGTCCAGAGTGGTGAACAGTCCTGAGGTATTGTGGAGATGGGAGAAAAGGAGCGAGGAAGGAAGAGAAGAAGGGAGGAGGGATGGAAGGAAGGAGGGAAGGAGGGAGGAAAACGTCAGGCCTCCAAGTTCAAGCCTGGCCATTATAGCCCTGGTACCTGCACATACATCTCCTAATGGTCTCCAGGAGCCAGAAAGTCTGAAGTAACCAGATGGCCACAAAGAGAAGTGAAACGATTGGTTCCTGCCTCAACTGATTGCTCTCCCCCTGCGACATTCCACCATTGTTCCTGCTCAGCCTTGTGAAATTTCCCCCCAGATATTAGGTTTCTCAAGACCCCCACCTCTGTAACCACACCCTTCCCTCTGATTGCAACCAATAACCCCCACCCTTATGACCATGCCTGTTTGTAATAGATAACTCCTCCCCTTGTGACCACGCATCCCATGATGCCCTCCCCATCCCTAAAATAGATAACCACCTTTAACTGACCATTGGCCCCAACCTATATAACCAGTCCCCATTCCTACACCCCTCACCCAACTCCTTTCTCAGATTTGGCCCCCTCGCACCCAAGCACTAAATGAAATGGCCTCATTGCCCACACAAAGCCTACTTAGTGGTCTCTTTATGCAAACAATGCACCTAATAGGAGGGAGGGAGGGAAGAAAAAGTAAAAGAGGAAGAGATGAAGGAAGGGTGGGAAAGAAAAGCATGGGTTTTAGAAATCTTCAGACTGGGCTCCCTACATGCTCTGCAGCAACTACCAGCAAGTTCACTCCCCTCAAGCCCCAGAGTTCTCTCTATGATATGGAGACTGTGATATTCTATGAGAGATAAAGGTTTAAACCTAGCCTGTAGTAGTCACTCAGGAGATGTAAGATTCTTCCTTTCTTCCTTCAGAATGGCTTTGGATAAGCAACACTGGATTCTCTTTATGAGGTCCTGAACTTCAATTTGTGGAGGCAGAGCAGTCACAAACAAGAACGCAGAAGTGAACTAATAAGTAAAAAATGAGGCAAAAGGAAAGCAATCCTGGAAAATGAAAATTCTCAGTCACTTAAAAAAAAAATGTAATAAACATTAAGTTCTGTTTGCTCACAGCAGGCAGAGCAAATGCAAATACATCGACAGCCTGCTAAGGAGGCCCTTGCAACAATGATGAATTGCTGCAGGAAGCATCTGTCCCTTCCCCACCCAGGACAACATCTTAATAACCAGCGTGTTCATGATTTCGGTGAAGGTTTAGACTCAGAACACTCACTTGGTCATCTGACTTTGGTTTAGGGCCAGGACTCCCCATATTCAGAAATATAAGACGAAGCCCTTTTGCAGTGTCAAAAATGTCACGGTACCTCTTCTCCCCCACATGATATGAGCTGTCCTTCAGTGTCTATTCATTGAGAAAATTCATAATCACAAAAAGACTGAATTTGTATTATACGTAACCTCAGAGTATCTACATATATTAGAAAAATTACCATGACATTTGTCTGTAAGATATTATTTCTCCTAATGATAGAGGACGCTTTGTGCAAATACAGCTTTCCAGACCCATTACAACAGTATTGCAGACACTTTCCCTCCTGGAGGGACAAAGCCCACAGAGGGAAAACCCCTAGGCTGGGAAATGGTTCTCTTGCTTTTTTATATAAATCTCAAAACTTCAAGATGAGTAATGATTTGGTCAATTTTGAAGCAAAGGTTTAAAAATAGGAAAATGGAGAGAACATCCACATACTGAGAATAAATTTAATCTTAATGTTATTAATAAACCAAACATGTTTTTTGTAAGGCCAATGTGTAGATTGATTCTAAAGAGATCATCTCGACTCAGAAGCAACAGAAAACAACAATGAAGACGAACTACTGGTTTGTTTTCTTTTCTTTTGCTTTGTTTTGTTTTTTGACAACAAGTTTCCAGGCAAAAAGAACCACTGGTTTTATGAAGAATTATCGGTACGGTGACATAGCTATGTCTCAGAGTCTCTCAAGCAATAATGCTGAGTAATTTTTCTTGTTAATTATATCTGTTTACAAAAAAGATGGAACTCTGAATTGTTGGGTAAAATTTACATTTGTGAAAACAGGCAGCAACTCATAAACTAGTCCAATGAAAAGTCTTTAAAATCTAGTGGCTAAAATGAAGGATAAAACTCCAGACATTCATAAAATCATTCTGCAGGATATGCTAAGAGTCTCATCTGGGGGGCAGGGGCGTGGGAACAAGCAGCTGATTAAAGACACTTTTTGCTGCCTGAATCTCTTGAAAAATGACAAAAAAAAAAAAAAATCCGCAGAATATCTCCAGTCATCGAAGGACCCTTCCTCCCCAGAAAATGAGACAAAAATGTAATTTTTACAAGACTACCCCCAATGACCAGGTCCGTGGTTTCAAAGCCAGTGGTGTATTGCCCCACAAGTGGAAGAAAGAGGAACGCATCCCTTTTGTCCTGTCGGAACAGACGTGAGCATCTGCCTTCCACGTCTGGTTATGGTATATGTCAACAAACACAGCAGCAGAGAAGGCCCTGCAAAATTATCCATCAGGGACCTGTTTACATTTGTACTGTCAATTCTAATAGGTTTTTTATTGAATTAAATTCTTCTGCCCTCATTAGAATCATGATTGCCTGTCAGTGAGGATGACAGGTCTGAATTCCCACAAGGATGTTAGACGCTCCATCTTGTGTATTGCCCAGGAGGGATCAAGGACAAGGCTCGGTTGGAAATTCTACATGTCAATCCTTAAAATTACAGTACACATACTTCTCTGCAACTAAGTAATTGTGCTTCAAAATAAGGCAAGCCAGGGAATTCCTAAGGTTCTTCCAAAGTGCAGGTGTATACAACTTGGCAGGTCCTGACAACCACGTTGACCTGCAGCCACCCAGCCTCAGCACGTAAACGTAGGACTTGCCTGTCTCTCAAGGCCTCTTGGGAGTCACTGAAGGCTGTGGAGTCTTATAAACATGGACAGCAATTTCACCTGAGATGGGGTTTCAGATGAGGCTTATTTCTAAGAATACACTTGACAGTACAGAGAAAACTTGAGCGTTACGGAGGACAGACCACTCTCTACTGGATAACAGGGGAGAAGACTCCGAGGGATGGCCACGTTTAGTGACCACTTCCTCTGCCAAGCACGTTTTCTATCACATCTCATTTAATAATTACAACTCAGTGAGGGATAACACTTACACCTGTTTCATGAATGGAAGACAGAAAAGCTTGGAGAGTAATGTTTCCACATCACACAGTCAGTGGCTGGGCAGGAGTGAGACCTCCATCTGTGAAGCTCCGTGATACCTCCCCTCTTCCTCCTTCTCTGGTGCCCTGAGCAGGAGGCTGGCCCTCCAGAGGCACTGAATGTGGCAGGAATAGAAAGGGCCTTCGAAGGCTCAGCAATAGTCCCAGCTTGGAGGAAAGATGGAACCTACATACCATATTCCAAAGTAAAGAGATTTCTGAACACAAATATGCTCCCCATCTGGGCTATCCCTAAAATGAATGAGCAACTTTTAAAATTGGAGTCTGTTCTTTCTTCCATAATTAAATGGAGAAAAAGGGGGATTTTACTATTCAATAACTTAATGTGAGAGAAAAATAAACTTCTTTATTCTTTATCCTTAACTTCCAACCAAGTATACAGAAATTATTTCATAAAACCCTCTTTTGGGGGAATTTTTTTTTTTAACTAGCATCAAATTGTTGCATCCTATAAGCCTGAAAATATTCACATTTTACAGTTTTGCCCCATTTCCCAAAATTTCCTAGCCTGGGTTTCTTTCAGAGATGCTGTCGTCCATTGAGGATATGTCTGGGGTCTAGAGCCTAGATAACAATGTTCTTAATAAGCCACCCCCCATACCCCCGGGGATTTTGAAGCCCACCAAAGGCCGAGTCCCCAAAACAGAAAGCAAGTTAACGTTCTGCAGTTCGATATCAACCAGTCACGTGTTTTTTGTTTTGTTTTGTTTTGTTTTGTCTGAGATGGAGTTCCTCTCTTGTCACCCAGACTGGAGTGCAGTGGCACAATCTCAGCTCACTGCAACCTCTGCCTCTTGAGTTCAAGTGATTCTCCTGCCTCAGCCTCCTGAGTAGTTGGGACTACAGGCATGTGCCACTACACCTGGCTAATTTTTGTATTTCTGGTAAAGACGGGGTTTCACCATGTTGGCCAGGATGGTCTCGAACTCTTGACAGGTGATCCACCCACCTCGGCCTCCCAAAGTACTAGAATTACAGGCGGGAGCCACTGCGTCCCGCCTCATGTGCTCTTTATTTGCAGAGGAAATGGAGAGGGGCCGCATTTGGATGAGATGTTACGGGAGAACCCACCTCCACATTGCTGTTCAAATTCTTCCCCAAGGGATTTGAAATCAACTACACTGGGATGTCTGAAAATGTTTCCTCCTATTAAAGGTGAATGATTAACCTAGAAAGAGCAGCATGTAAGGGGAGGCTTGGCTTGCTCACTTGCTCACTTGTTCGCATGAAATCAGAACTTAACGTCCAGGTAGGCAAGGAGTTTCATCTGGTGACCTGCTACTGTCTGGTTGTTTGCTGAAATGACTTGATTATCAGTCACGTCTCTTGAATGAGACAAAGCAGAAGAACAAACTAGGTAAATTCTCTTTTTCTACCACTAGATCCTTCTTTTCTCCTGTACGTCTCCTTCTCATTCCTGTTCTCCTATTCTTCATTCTCTTGCCCCAGCTTTCCTGGACAACCTGTCTGTACTGTCTCTAGATACTTCCTTTCTGTTTTCATATTTTTCCCTTTTCTTGCAGACTTGAGGATGCCTTCTGTTCTAACTTCACTCCTTCCCTGACACTCACAGGCTCACGGATTGGTACCCAAGCTGTTTTCTGTTTCCTGGCAGCTAGCCTCGAATTCCATTCTGCCACAGGATTTAGCTCTAAGTCAGGCAGTAAATGGGCTCTTTACAAATCTAGCTTAATTTAAAGAACTCTCTTCGTGAGCTGCATTTCTGGGGACATTTTTCAAGGGCGTTAGCAATGAGGCTACATGCACCGGCTTGTACAACAGCAGATTGGCTACTGTTTCTGACACTCTGGAAGACCAACATTAAGGCTCAAATTAACTAGCAAGTGTAAACCACAGGAACCAAGAGAATGATTTCACAGACTTATTTTTTTCTCCACTCTATTTGTATAATTTTAGCAACTAGGGCATGAATGTGCAGGACCCAGCGTCAGTGTGGTGGAAACAGCAGGGGAATGATGAGTTGATCGGCTTGGAGGCAGGGCGAGGCTGGAGGATGAGGGAGATTGGAAGTCATCGATTATGACTCCATCGCTCAATTTGAACGGCTAAGATTTGTGGAATCTCAGGCATTGTCTTTCATCCTTAGTGTGATACTTCATGCTCTGATCCCTTTCTTGTATCTAGTTTGAAACACGAATATTTGGTTCATGAGGCCATTTCTTTAAAAGCTCGTTTTGATAGATAAACTATCAATTGGTCTTACATGTGCATTAAATCGCTGAACAACTTTGAAAATCTAAGGTGAACAGAGCCTGTGCCTGCCAGGTCCACAGGTCATGAAACTAAAACAGCTGGTGAAGGTCCACCCCTCTAATTCACTTTATTTTGAGAGAATACAGTTTTCATTGGGATTAAGATTTCTGACCACCTGTGAGTTGGGGGCGCGTGGGACAAGGAATAGGTAAACTTTTCTTCTCCTGTCTCTTCGCAGATGCTAGTGAGGAGTGACTTGGCCAAGATGCAGTAGCAGAGGGGCGTGGTGAGAAACAAGAAGGCTTAGTGGGATATAATGAAAAGGCCACATTAATACCAGAGGGTCTAGGACAGGCGTCCCCAAACTACGGCCCACAGGGTGCATGAGGCCCCCTAAGGCCATTTATCCGGCCCCCCGCCACACTTCAGGAAGGGGCGCCTCTTTCATTGGTGGTCAGTGAGAGGAGCACAGTATGTGGCGGCCCTCCAACGGTCTGAGGGACAGTGAACTGGCCACCTGTGTAAAAAGTTTGGGGACGCCTGGTCTAGGATGACAGACAGCCCTGCTGTGTGACACCGCAACAGTCAATCCCCCAAAACAAACACACAAACAAACAAAAATCACATCTCTGTTGGGCATCACGGGTACAATCCAGTCTTTCAATGCCCAGTATAGTTTCCACTGGCCATAGGTCATTTTAACTTCAAATTCGGTTAAAGTTCCATTTTCTTCATTGCACCGGCCACCTTTCGAGTGCTAATAGCCACATTTGGTCACTGCCTGCCACACGTAACAGGGCACCTATGGAACATCTGTCATCACAGAACGTTCTAGTGGACTGCGCTGCTCCTGCGTGTTCTGGTCTAATGACATGCTCTGACCTGTAGCTTCCATGGGTAGCCATTCTTGAGCCAAAAGAAAGCCTTAAAAAGTCATGTGCAAACAAGAAAGCTTCCATTACACACAGAACGGAGCAGCCTACCAGGGACAGGAGAGACACAGGTAGTCTTGCAGCTTCCAAAATAACCACTGGGAACTCTTCACAAACGCAGCCCGAGAGGATACAGAGATGGGGTCATCTCCTTCCAAAATCGACTGCTCCTCTCCCTCTGCCGGAGGGTTCAGCTGAGAGCAGCAGGTTGAGTAGCAATTCCTCATGTGAATTAAATGGAAAGGAAGGGCTATCCTGGCACTCAAGGATTTGAAAGCCAATAGCACCAACATGATTAAATAATTGAACTGTCTCACCTTGCCCAGTCAAGCTGGATTCCAAGGAGGGTAATTAATCTTCATGTGCCTGTTATTCCCTGACCTGCTCCTGTTCAAAGTCAAGTTTCTCAACCTGACTGTTTCTTGCAAGAGAAGAAAAGGGAGGAGGAAGCAAAATAGGTCTTCCTCATAGAAGAGCATTAATACTGAGAAATCTTCAAGTCTAGTCTTAATCAAACACCTCAAAAAAGGCAGCATGAATGCCATAATTGTATGCAATGTTACCTGCAAATTTCAGAGAAACAAAAATATTGGGGGTTTGTAGTTGTTCTTAAAGATTAGATTTGGACAGGGCACAGTGGCTCACGCCTGTAATCCCAGCACTTTGGGAGGCTGAGGCAGGTGAATCACAAGGTCAGAAGTTTGAGACCAGCCTAGCCAATATGGTGAAACCCTGTCTCTACTAAAAATACAAAAATTAGCTGGGGTTGGCACCTGTAGTCCCAACTACTCGGAAGGCTGAGGTAGGAGAATCACTTGAACCTGAGAGGCAGAGACTGCAGTGAGCCCAGGTGGCCCCACTGCACTCCAGCCTTGGCGACAGAGAGTGAGACTCCATCTAAAAAAAAAAGATTAGATTTTAGGACTTTTCTTCAAGAAACTCTTGCACATTGTACTTCCACATGCCCAGAAATAAAAGAGACAATGACTGAGACAGGAAAGGAAGCTAAGTAAATGTACCAGCCTTGCCTCAGTTCCCAAGTTAATCATTGCTCAGATGCAAAGCTAAGGTAGGGGAAGGGGGAGCCCGTCATAATGTGTGTTTAAATTCATTCATTCACTCAACAAACATTTATTGAGCACCTGCCATGCCAGGCACGGTTCTAGGAGCTTGATGTATCATCTGTGAACAAACAGACACGGTCCCCGTACTGGTGGAAATTACATTCTTAACACTCGTGATTGGATTTGTTTTTTAGTCAACCATACTTTATCCATTAATCGTACAAGTCAATTTGAAAAATACAAAATTTTAGCATCTATTTATTTTATATTACTTTCTATAAAATGATGGCTTGACTCCTCTAAAAGCGTATTTGTGAGGGTGCCTTAAAAATAACTATAATCACCTGGCATGGTGGCTCATGCCTCTAATCCCAAGCACTTTGAGTGACAGGGGCAGGCAGATTGCTTGAGGTCAGGAGTTTGAGACCAGCCTTGCCAACATGGTGAAACCCCATCTCTACTAAAAATACAAACATTAGATGGGCATGGTGGCATACATCTATAGTCCCAACTACTCGGGAAAGTGAGGGAGGAGATCGCTTGAACCCAGGAGGCAGAGGCTGCAGTGAGCAGAGATCGCACTACTGCACTCCAGCCTGGCGACAGAATGAGACTCTGTAGAAAAGAAAAAAAGAAAAAAAACTATAATCCCCAGGAACTTCCCAGAACCATGCACGTTGTACACCTGACTTTATATCAAGGAGAGAGCCTTCCAGCCAAGCTCTAGGCACGTCCACCCAGCTCCACAAAATGACCAGCCAATAGCAAGGCACAGCCAGCTGCCAGGCCTGCCGCTTCCCTGAAAGAAGTAGATACAGGACAGCAGTTGTTTGACAGAAAGACGAGGACAAGTGAGATGAGATGAGAGAGACAAACAAAAAGTAAGAAAAATGAAAAACAATATCACTGATCATCCGCCACCCCTAAGTATGTATTAATGGACCGATAAAGTATGCCCCGGAGAGTCTTAATACTACAATATTAAAACCTGTGTACCAAGAAAATAATGTGCCTGGCTTAGCAGGCACATTATAACAAAGAGAGTTTGGGTTCTGTGTTGTTGGTTTTCTGGTTCTTGCTAATGTTCTGGTTTTCAGCTTTGCTCACTTAGAAGTTCTTTTCCTTTAAAGGGCTGCGTGCCACGGAGACTGTTTTCCAAACAAAGTGCAATGCTGCCCCCTGGTGGTCGAATAATGTGAGCGCACATGTAGAAATCGAGCGTCTCGCCTAGCGGAGCTTCCTTCCCTTCAGTTCTGCCTAGATTTTGTTTTGCTGTCTTTTCATCCTCCAGAGTGCAAATATTTCTTCCTTAAAGATTCTCAGCACAGAGATATTTTCTGGATCACCTGTTTCACACACTAATCAACATAGCATTTTATCCTAAAATGTGAACCGTGTGCTGATTACAAAACAAGCCGTGGGGGTGAGTTAATTTTGCTTATAAAAATTAAGCAATCTCCCTGGAGGAAGCCCAGAAATCAAGTCTATTTCATATAACCTTTAGAATCCTGATTGGAATTCTCACTGGAAGGACATTTACTGAGAACTCAAGCTCAAGGAAATCAACACCCGGATCTAACAGACATTCCACTCCCAGACAAATGTATTTGATTTCAGATCATCCTTCAATCTTTGTACTGGGAATAAACCTAAGACCAAAAGCTCTGAAAATAACAATGCAGGTGATACACTGCACTATCAGAAGCCTCCTTCCTGGATTGCATGAAAACACAACTGCTGGCTTAGAGAAAATTATATCAAATGAGAACACATGGGGAGGGGTTGCCCGGCGAGCTAATCAGGACATAATTAGCTAAGAAGTCCGGGCATATATCTAGCTTTCCTCAGACCATGATCCCTACCACCTGCATCAGGGTAACTTGGGAGTTTGTTAAAAATTAAATTTCGAGACTCCACCCAAATCTATTGGATTCAAAGCTCTGGGGATAGGACCCAGAATTCTGCATTTTCCAGGCTCCTTGGGTAATTTTGTGCACACTGAATTTTGAGAACCATTGGGTACAATACAATTGTAAGTTTCCATTGAGATTTCCTATTCAGAACTTCTGACACGTTATAAAGCTACAAAAAAAATAAACATATCAATGAATGCTTTTCCTTGATTTTCTCCAAAATTAAAAGGATATTTCTGATCATGAAAGGTCCTCCCCAGCCAATTAATCATGATCATAGCCAATTAAAATCATGAGTATCACTCATAACTGCTGACAATTTCTAATTTTACTCGTTACCCCAAAGCCATGCCTTTGAAAGCCCCATCAGCAAGCAGCATGAAATGATTCATTAAGCAGAAGCATCCACTAAATCAGAGGATAAGACAGCCTTAAGATGACTACACAGCTTTCTGCCCCCACAAGAACGACCTGACTAAAACAAGCAAAAGAGAGAAAGAAAAAAAAAAAAGCAGCAAACAAAAAGAAATGACAGCATCTAACATTTCCCTATCTTTCACCCTTTCTAAACTGCATGGCTGTTGGTGCTGCCTCCTGCTCCCCTTCCTCTGCCGGGCCATGGTTCCTGCCTCTCCCTGTCATCATTTTATAGCCACTTGCAATCGTGTCCCGTTCCAGGCCATGGTGAGAATGGAATGCGCTCTGGTCTTGCCAAGCTCAGGCGGAGGTGCCAGCACAGTCAGCTGCCTCCACTCAGGCTACAGCCTTTGAGCAGGTGCCAGTACCAACAGGTTGCATTTCATCGCTCCCCTTTATTGCCTGAATGCGCCGCAGGAGGAGAGGGCGCGGGATGGAGAAAGCCTTGTGTTTCTGCCTAAAGAAATTGGTACGTGGCTTAAAGAGGATCTGCCTGCTCTGCTTGGTTCACCCAGCATCCCTCAGTCGCCAGCAGAAAGAGCAGGAGAAGCAGATCCTGAACGTTTCACAAGCTACGCACAGGGAGGGCAGCGCCTCCACTCCACCAGCCAGGCTCTCTGGAGACGGGGTCTTGAAATCTCCCTCCCTCCTACACCACGGGGGAATCAGGCTACAGTGGAAATCTAGAAATGCCCCAATGGTCAAGCTGATAAGCAACAGCAATCGCTGCAGGGGAAGATCTGAAAGCACGAATGACATCAGGAAAAAGAGGGAGGGACACCTGGACCGTGCCAGGTCTGTTTGTTCTGGGAGAGAGATCGAACGTTACAAAGCATCCTTTAACTCAATATGGAATTTCAATACATCTCTGAAAGGGGGCTCTAAGTCAACACAGCCCACTGTCAGCAAAAAGGAGGCCTAGGCAAGAATTTACCTCTGAGATTGGCTCTTGGTGGTTATGTGTGGCTGCAAAGAGAAGCAAATTGCAAACGTAATAAAATAGCGTAGAAGAGAAGGATTTTTTAACGAATTACAATAAATATATATTAATCCAAGTATGCTCCCAAAGGCAGGATTTAAATTTTCCTAGATGAGCTCGTACCTTAGTCAATTCTCCTTCGCTTGTATCTGGCCCATGTCACACCTTAAAATCCATACCGCTTTCTCTCTCTCCTTAATTGCTTCACGTGGGTAACTTGCATTTAAAACCAGTCCTCTTTGCCACTTGACCTTTAAAAGAAGATCAGAAAGTAAATTTTTCATCCTAACAAAGCTACCATGCTTCCATACACATGAAATAAATCACAAACAGTACAGTTGAACAGGAATTAATGTTTTTGCCATTTTCAAGCCTGTATGGAACTGAAAACAACTGTTTCAAGGAAAAAATTAAATGCATCCAAAAGTGTACTGGTAATGCTTATTCATAAAGACTGATCTTCTAGTCTACTCTTGTTTGTTCCTGTGGTAGAGAGAACCATGACCTCCCTAAGGATGTCTACATCCTAACCCCTGGAGCCTGCAAATATGTTGCCTTACATGGCATCAGGACTTTGCAAGTGTGATGAAGGTAAGGACCTTGAGATGAGGAGATTATCCTGGATTATATATGTGAGTTTAATAGTAATCACAGGGGTCCTTCTAAAATGAAGGCAGGAGACTCCGTCAGAGAAGGAGAGGCCGTGACTGGAGCAGAAGTATGAACAGAAATAAGTACAAGATAGAAGCCGCCTCCCTGAGGGATCTGGACAGCTACTAGAAGGTGGGAGGGGCAAAGAAGGAGATTCCCCTCTAGAGCACCAGAAGGAGCAGCCCTGTTGACAGCTTGATTTTAACAAGTTAAGTTTCACTGTGGACTTTGGATCCCCAAAACCATAAGACAATAAATTAATGTTGTTTTAAACCACTCTGTTTGTTACAGCGGCAAGAGAAAACTAATCCAGTCTCCAAATCCTTTCTGAAAAAAAAAAAATTGACTGTCATTCTTTTTCAAAAACTGACAATACAGCAGTAGCCGAACACTCAACGTTAGTGATACTCTTGGGTGTCATTAGAATCTGACGCATACTTCATAGCTATGGGTGCCAACCACTAGTGAAATAACTGAGACTACTGAACATTTTATGTTTTTAAAGGAAAGATTATTAAGGATTCGTCACAGAGTACATTGGAATGATAAAATGTGCTCATGTTAACTGGCTTGGCAACCACTTTAATTGTTTATCATATCTGACCCTCATGATTTCATAAATAGTAGGCAACAGACACAGAAATGGGTTTTTTAATGAGACAGAAAATCCACTAAAATGGAATTCCTCATCTACATATCTACCAGATGAACCAGAACTCATTTTGTTGCTAAAAAATGGAAGAGAGAAGTGTATCCTAGTCACAGAAGACCATGAGAAGAGTGAGGGTGTGAGGAAGGGATCACAGAACACAGACCTCCCTCCCACAGACAGAAGAAGACAATGTTCAGACCTTCACCAAGAGGGAGAAAGAGGGTGTCTGACTCGCCATAGGAAACCCTGCCTTTGAACTGAACCTAGAAATATTTACTCTATCTGGGCTAGCTCAGGAAAAATGAGCTGAGATGCAGCATCCCAGACTGGAAGGATATTGGATACCTTTCTCTTTTCTAATCAAGACCCTGGAGAATCTACTAACACATGTTTGTTCCAATATTTGAAAGTAGAAAATATTCTAAGTGCTTTTTGAAGGAACATGTTGGTCTTTTCCAAACCCCACTAAAATACCCAAATCCAAGAAGCTTCAGCTTTCAATATTTAAAGTTTCACTTTTAAAAGAGTTTGGTTTTATTTCTCTATTCAATTTGTTTTCCTGCTTTTTAGATTAACTGCATCTTGAGAGCTGGCCAGGAGTAAGAAGGGTGTTTGGAAGGAAGAGAAGGTGGGAAATGAAGAGGCGGCAAGAGACTCACTCAGGCAGTCAGACAAACAAATCATCCATCTTCCTGGCTCAGGTCAGGAATACTCGAAAAGCCCTGTGTCCTGCACGGCAGCCCTGAGCAGGTTCAGGGCAGCAGATGCTCTCTGGCTGCGTTAGAGAAACAGATAAAACCCTCAGTTCTCTCTGAGCAGTAAGTACAGAAGATGAGGCTGTGACAGTCTCATTAGGAATAATAGAGAGAAATTGTGTACAATCATCTCTGATGGGTTGCCAGTTTTCTGACAATGGGCTTAGCAATTAGTTTGTCAATTTTTAACCAAATGCAAAAATAATAATAACCCCCTGCATGAGCTTTTGATCTGCCCTGCCACCTTTCACCTGATGCCCCCGAGGCCCAGAAGTACCCCCACTTGGCCTTTCAACATTTGCCACACCCACTTTTCACCAAGGAATTCATCCACCTCCTACAAGGGCTCTCAGAAGATCCAGTGGAAAAATCCTGGCTGTTCACCCTTTCCTCTCCTGGTCTCCCAAACCTTCCAAAAAACACTTTTTCTTTATCTAGTCTACCACTGATGGGCATTTAGGTTGGTTCCAAGTTTTTGCTATTGTGAACAGTGCCACAATAAACGTGCGTGTGCCTGTGTCTTTATAACTGAATGTGTTATAATCCTTTGGGTATATACCCAGTAATGAGATTGCTGGGTCAAATGCTATGATGTCTAGGGGAGGGATAGCAGGGGGTGGGGGAATTGGGGAGGGCTAACATTAGGAGAAATACCTAATGTAGATGATGGGGGGGATGGGTGCAGCAAACCACCATGGCATGTGTATACCTATGTAACAAACCTGCATGTTCTGCACATGTACCCCAAACCAGAAAGTATAATTTAAAAAATAAAAAAAAAAGACTTGTTCTGTTGTCCTTTGGTGATAGCCTGGTCTAAATCAGAGACAGGTTTTTGAAAATATGTGATGTCTGACCTGCTTTTTATAATGAATTGGCCATAACTGCCAAACAACAAAAAAATCTCCATTTTGCTCCCCAGTCCTCTGACCGTAACGTGGGAGGTGCAGCCCTGTCTGCCTCTGCTGGGGGAAGCGACAAGCCCAGACAGGATTCCTGGGGTGCCCGCTCACTGAGCCTGGAAGGCACAGGGAGGACGTAGCCAGAGGAGAAGGAGGGTGCCATGCAAATGTCCCCTAAAGCAAACCACCTGGCGGTTACCGCACTGAACCAGCAGCAGGAGCCCGCATGGAAGGCCTGGCTGATTCTACCCATGAAATTTCTAGCAAATGCCATCAATGCCTTTGCACTCCCTGTTCTCTCCTGAGAGAACATAATGCCAAACCCTATTACTGTCTCTCTTCAGAGCACTTCAGAGAAAAGCATTCCATGAATTCAAAGCCCAGCAGCCACGTTATTAATATTTCCACTGCAATGGCCGCATTCTTGCTCAGGCTTGAGATGATTTACAAGCATCCTCTTCACCTCGTCACAATAGTGTTCAGCAGGCCAAGGACACATGACAAACCAGCAAACTGCAGAGCAAATCCCTCCTCCTCCTGAGGCTTGCATGTAAACCTGCCCCTTTAAAAAAAAAAAAAAAAAAGGCAGGGACATAGAGAGCAGGAAAATCTACAGTACAGCAATCCCTGTTGCTACCACATTCTCCTTTCACATAGCCCTTCCTGGAATTCTGTCCTCAGGCAAGTGTCCCCGGGATAAAAGGAACTACAGAGAGCTGCTTTTAACCTGTGCCAAGAGCTGTGACAGTGCCACACAGACATGATGACAGTCTCTGGGAACCTTCCCCGACTACCCTGTGAAAATTCCTGCCTCTGTTATTATGTTTGCATCCTTCACATCACGGGTTAGTTTTCCTTAAAGGCTTATAAACGTATGTGTCTCTCTCTCCTGTTAGCTCCTAGAAGCCAATTGGTTCCAAGATCCGATTGGTTCCATGCCCACCCCAGTGCACAGCACCTGACAATCAATGTCTATCCAATTAATGTGCTAAGTCATTAACCATAATCCTTACGACAACAGTGGAAACCAGGTATGATTATCCCTACTTTACAGATGAGAACCCTGAGTCCAAGAGAACTGGAGTGATGTTTCCAAGGCCAGGGAGCTTCGTAACTATGGAAGGCAGGATAGGATCCCAAAACAACATGCGTGCCCCTTCGTCCCCAGCCAACCTCACGCGTCAATGGCGTGATGTTCCTCCCTGCACCCGCCAACCACATCCTTCCCACTTTATTCACAGATGCTCAAAGTCCACTTCCTCCTTGACGTTTTGCCCATTATTTTCTCCACAGTTGCTGACCTTTTCTGTGGACTCTCGTATTTACTTACATAATAGCTTGCATGCAGGCTATTTGTCTACCTTAGTTATGTAATGATTAGAAAAGAAAGGAACCTGGAGGGAGGGAGGTCAGGAACAGAAGATGGAGGTAAATAGATTTCAGGACAGGAGGAGGTATTTGTGCCATGCAGTTTTGAAGCCACATAAAGAAAGCAGATGGAGGCTGGGCGCTGTGGCTCACATCTGTAATCCCAACACTTTGGGAGGCCAAGGTGAGCAGATCACCTGAGGTCAGGAGTTCGAGAGCAGCCTGAACAATATAGTGACACCCCATTTCTACTAAAAATGCAAAGATTAGCTGGGCATGGTGGTGCACGCCTGTTGTCCCAGCTATTCGGGAGGCTGAGGCAGGAGAATCACTTGAACCCTGCAGTGAGCTGAGATTGCACCACTGCACTCCAGCCTGGACAACAGTGTGACTCTATCCCAAAAAAAAAAAAAAAAAAGAAAAAGAAAGAAAGCTGATGGAGACAAAACAGGGAGGCCCAGGAGTGTGTCCTGCCTACTGGAAGGAGGAGCCAAGATGTACGAGACCACAGGCCACGGTTCTGCTTGGTTCTGCAGCGTTTGGCATGGAGCCGTCACGAGTGCCCTACAGTGCCGCAACCCTCAGTACCAAGCAGGAAGACAGAGCGAAATGCCTGGCTGAAGGACAGCTTTTTCCCCTATTCTGCCCTAAGCCATGGCACCTGGCTAACTTTCCCCCGTTTTCCTATTGGGAGCATCCCAATCCCTCAGTACTTCAAACCTACAAATAGTGAGGGGGCAGAAAAGGCAACAGACTGCAAGGTCAAGAAATCCTGTTCATTGTTTAATGCATACTTGAAATGTTTACAGCGAGGTTTTGCCCTATAACCTGTTCTGTGTTTTCCCATAAACCCCTGCTGACTGCCTGCCTGTTCGCACTGAGGCAGAGGGCTTCTAATGTGTCCAGACACAGACAAAATGAGTTCTTCACCTCCCTCGCTCCTGCATCTCAAGACAGCATGATTGCTTCTTCAACTCTCTTTACTCCACCCTATTTGAGGTACTCAGTGATCTTAAGAGTGGGCAGAGAAAGTAAGACTTGAGATGCAAAGTGGAAAACAGCTCTCTGGCTATTCAAGGCTATCATAATAGTGTATCAAGATTTCAGAAGCATGCAATTGAGTACAATCATGGAATAAAGCAAATCCAGAATCATTTATGGGTTGAATGCCCCCATCACAGCCTTAAGAGGGGTAGCTCCATCCCTTGGCCCACGGTTCGTAGGACAAAAGAGAGATGAATAAAGAATCACCTATTTACCAGTTCTTTATTCCATTTCAGCCAGGAGCAGAAGCCGACATCCACAAGGACCCTTTCAGCAAGGGATTATATATCACACCATAGAAATACATAAAAGACAAATTATCCCTGAGATCATCATGCCTCCATGGACCTGCTCAAGGTTTAAAGGCAGCTGCAATTAGGTGCCCACGGTCACAGATCTGCTAGTAGCTTAGCATGCCTGCATTCACTTTAATCCTGCAGAAATGGAGCCAGGATGAATTTTGTAGACATGTTCTTTGCCTAAGTTTGAATTCTGTGGGTCTGAATCAGAATTGCAAGAGTTTAGTAATTTGCTTTTGTTAACGAGATCTTTCTCAGCTTCTGCAGTGTTTACAATATGAGATCTAATTTGGGCTTAAAATGCTCATGAAAATTAACTGCATTACTTTTAAAAATGCAATTGGGAAGAGATGGAGAGGGAAAACGATGTGACATGCCACAAACTTACCACGTTTGCACATTTGCTGGAGAGTTCTCCCAGCTGCCGGCGCGGACGCACCCCGCACACACTAACGCTCCAGCCCCTCAGTCAGGCCTGACTCTCAGACACAGGGACGGATTAAGAAATCTATTTCACTGCTTTTGCAATAAGAGAAATTGAAAACCTATTTGGAATAAGGGCTTCAAAGTTTTATTTATTTTAATGTTTAACAAGCGTGCAAGACCCCTGATGCAAAGCTTCTGGAGCACAGTGGAACTGGCCACAATGCCGGTGATTATCAGGCCTTTTTAAATAATAAGCTTTTACCTACTGAGTGCATCTGCGTGGCAGGCGTGATTCTGAGCACTCTACTTACACCATCTCCCAACTGCCTGAGGAGGAGGTTAAAGCACAGAGCAGGGAGCAGCCACATAGCTACTCATCAGCAGCTCTAGAACCGAAACCCAGCTCAGCTGGCCCCCGACACCTCCCTCATCCCTACTCTGATGGGCTGCGTGCTCTAAACTGCTTTTGGGCAAATAAAATAAAATAAAATTAGAAAAGGCCCATTTGATTATGGCAGGCACATCCTCTAAATTATAAACAACACTTAAAATACATTTAATATATATGCATTTAATAAAAGCCAGGGAGGTGATTTTCAAGCCCAGAATGCAAAGGTTGGATCAGTCCAAGCAGACCCAAGATGCATGGGTACAGACTTTTAAAGAGGGGAAGAAACAGCTTCTTCAAGTGAATTAATGCAGGACAGAAAACCAAATACTGCGTGCACTCATTTATAAGTATGATGTAAACACTGGATACACACAAAGGCATAAAGACGGGGAAGGGGGCTGCTGCAGGAGAGAGGCGGGGAGCAGCCAGGGCTGAAAAGCTACTTGTTGGCTACTCTGCTCACCACCTAGGTGACAGGATCATTCATGCCCCAGCTTCAGGGTTACACAATATACCCAGGTAACAAACCTGCACATGTACCCTCTGAATCTAAAATAAAAGTCGAAATTCTTTTCAAAGAAACTGGCTTATTCAGAGCACAGGAATGCTAGTGTGTTGCTTTCAGAGAAAGTTCAACTGGCTGTCTCCAAAAGAGATACGTCCTTCGAGCCACAGAACTCATTTCTCCATTACACCAAGAGGGAACCCAGGTCCATCTCAGAGGTAGAAAAGGAATAACAGTGAGGTCTATGCCCAGAATCCCAAAGTATTAATTTCCCATGAAAATTAGATGTGCCATGTGAACGATAATGGAAGATTATCCACCTTATTCTTTCCTTAGGCTGACGTGTGGCAGAAGTCAGAAGTGGAGTTTGTGAACATGAAATCAGAACACATGTTCTTAGTTAGATCCAGGTTAATGGCATGTCATGGTGAGAGCTTGTCAATGAATCTACTCTTGCAATAGGGATGGCCTTGTCAATCAGAATCTGATCTCTCAGCTCCCCTCACTTATCCAATTCCTCTATATTTCTATACACAGATACACACACACACAGACACACACGCCTATAAGCTCTGTAAAGAAAGGGACCATGTCTGTTTTGCTCACCAGTTTTCCCAGTGCTTGGCACAATCAATGAATGAATGAATTAAATGAAGGAGTGAATGAATGAATTCGTAACACTTCAAGGCAGCTCTAGCAGAGTAAGAGTGGCCCAGAATAGATCCCCAGCTCTGAGATAGCTCTAAAAATAATTTCACCTTCAGAGACAACCCTCCCAACCAAACCTGGGTTAGGAGCTCCAGCAAGATGCTCACATCTCACTGTACTTTTGCCGCAGCACTGAATAAGCACAACCTTATGAGTGCCTGCTCACTGATGGCTTTGCCCCACTACACTCCAACATCCATGAGAGCAGAAGGCATTTCTACCTTATTGATTGTTTTATCCCCAGCACCTAGTACAGGGCCTGCCATATAATAGGTATTCAATAAATATTTGTTGAATAAATAAAAGAGAGAAAGTGCATTTATTTAAAAGAGAAAAGTGCATTTATTCAAAAGAATTCAGTGAAATATTTTCAAATTTGCACTGGCATTAAAGTGAAATAGGATGGTGTTAAACTGGCTTCAAACAGAACTATAAACAGAAGTGTGGGGGTCTTGGGGGCCCTCATAGGAATATAGAAGCACTGCGAACCCTGCTTCAGTAGCAGAAGGGTCCTCCCTTCCATTTGAAGACTTAGGAGGTAACTGATCCATTTGGTATAGTTCAGCAATGATAGTAATTACAGCTATACTACCAAAGACTTAGAGCCCAGCAACAAGCTGAGTATATCATGTAGAAGGTATTATCTTCTTACATTTTTATAGAATCACTGGGAATTATCATCCCCATTTTCAGATGATGAAATCAAGGCTTACAGAGATTAAGTCACCTGTCCCAGGTTACCAAACTAGCTAGAAGTAGCGCAAGAATTGAAAACCCGGCACATCTGACTCCAAAACCGGGGCTCATCTTAAGCACCATGCCAGGCTCCTCTCTATACGATGCAGTCTCTCCAAACAAATGAATTAAGTGGGATATTTAAATATGAGCACACAAGTAATACTTATGAAGTATTATTTTAATTAAGCTTTTAAATAACTGACCCCATCCCAGTTTCTGCCATGTCACACATACAAAAACGACAGACAATGCTAATTACAACTATATGGTTGAATAAAGCATTCACTTGGAAATCTTGACTGTTATGGTCTAAGCATTTGTGTCCCCACAAAATTCGTGTGTTGAAACTTAATCCCCAATGTGACAGTATTAAGAGGTGGGGCCCCTGAGGGGTGATTAGGTCATGAGGGCTCCACCCTCATGAATGTGATTAGCACCCTTATAAAAAGGATACAGGAAGCTTGCTTGCCCTTTGTATAATTCAGGGTTCTGTAGGGGGACAGAACTAACTTATCTAAAGGGGAGTTAAGTATTAACTCACACAATCACAAGGTCCCTCAATAGGCTGTCTACAAGCTGAGGAATAAGGACAGCCAGTCTGAATCCCAACACTAAAGACCTTGTAGTCCAGAACAGGAGAAAGATGTAGGCTGGGAGGCTAAGCAGTCTCTCTTCTCACATTTTTCTGCCTGATTATATTCTAGCCACACTGGCAGCTGATTAGATGCTGCCCGCCCAGATTGGCTGCCTTTCCCAGCCCACTAACTCCAATGTTAATCTCCTTTGGCAACACCCTCACAGCTACACCCAGGATCAATACTTTGTATCCTTCAATCCAATCAAGTTGACACTCAGTGTTAACCATCACAGCCCTTGTACCATGTAAGCACATGTAAAACGCACCATCTACGATAAGGGATCTATGAAAAGGGATGATAACCCATCCCTCATCAGACACTGAATCTGCTGGCACTTCGATCTTGGACTTACCAGCCTCCAGAACTATGAGCAATAAACGCCATTGTTTATAAATTACCCAGTCAAATATATTTTGTTATAACAGCCAGAAAGAACGAAGACATTGGCTGTGGTATGGTCACCAATTCCATTCCAAATGACTTGTCTTCCCATGTCTATTTAGCCAACTCCTATAAGAAACACGGTGGCGCTTGCCTGTAATCCCAGCTGCTCAGGAAGCTGAGGCAGGAGAATTGCCTGAACCCAGGAGGCGGAAGTTGCGGTGAGCCGAGATCGCGCCATTGCACTCCAGCCTGGGTAGCAAGAGCGAAACTCCGTCTCAAAAAAAAAAAAAGAAAGAAAAAAGAAACATGCTCTGCTTTGTAAAACTTACTCAGAGCCTAAAGCTTTTTCTATATGCACTAAAGCAACATATTCACACTGAAAGCATGGACTTTAAGTGCATATTCAGCCAATCTGCAAGGCAGAAAAGAGAGAAAATTTGAGCTTGCCTCTCATGACAGAACTGCTTGGATGATGACCCAGGTCAGGACTGTTTTTTCATGCTGCCTCAAGGGTAAAGGTAGGCTAGGGTAGGATATCTAAAAAGTTAATATATTAGAACCTTTTTCTTATTTCTTAATCTCTATGTTTCCATGGTAACAGAACCATCAACCAACAAACATGTCCTTCTCTCCTGCAAATAAAAAACATTTTCTTCAAGGAAGAAAACATTAATGGCACACTTATCCACTTTGATAAGTAACATATCCTGGGGAGTTTCCAATAAAATCCATGCTTTTTTCCCCATCTATCTCATTCTCAAACAACTTACCCAAGAATTGAAGCTCTGGATTGATACGGTTTGGATGTGTTCTCACCCAAATCTCATGTCAAATTGTAATTCCCAGTGTTAGAGGTGGGGCCTGATGAAAGGTGACCAGATCATGAGGGCAGAATTCTCATGAATGGTTTAGCACCATCCCCATCCCCACTTGGTTCTGTGTAGTGAGTGAGTTCTCACAAGATCTGTTGTTTAAAAGTGTGTGGCATCCGCCCCCGCTCCCCGCCGCTCTCTCTTCCTCCTGCTCTGGCCACGTAAGACTGCCTGCTTCCCCTCCACCTTTCACCATGAGTAAAAGCTTCCTGAGGCCTCCCCAGAAGCAAAGCAGAAGCTAGACTACAGAACTGTGAGCCAACTAAACCTCTTTTCTTTATAAATTACCTAGTCTCGGATATTTCTTTGCAGAAGTGTAAGGATGAACTAATAAATGGATCAAGAAGTCTAGAAAAGCTCAGTGTAATCAAGAAATGGAATACAAATCTAGGAGAAGGACTTTAGTCAGCCTTTTTCCTGCACCAAAGAAAATGCTAAGATTAAATTTTCCAGTGCCTGGATTATAAGCCACTTTCAAACATATCTGCTGATTGGGTGAATTTCATAAATCTGGTAACTTTGGCCCATGGCCAAATATCAATAACCCCAGCACACTTGACTCATCCTGAGGTCCCTTTTCCTGGCTTTCTCCATAGTAGGCACTGACTGCTGTCTCAGGGTCTGCCTTCTTGGATTCCCCACTGGAAGCAGAGGCTCGTCATCTCCCCAGGGCTTGTGGAAGCCGCAGAGCAGGGTGCCAGCGCTTGGGACGCTCCACTTGCAGACCTTACCTCAGCATCTTTGAAATAGTGAGGGGTCAACTATGTAGGACTTGATTTAATAATCTGTCCAATGCTTTACTTTTCTTCCCTACAACTTATTTTTTTTAGCATGACTCCATACAGTTACCTCTGTAGCCAACGTCTTAGACCATTCATTCTATGGTCCTATGTCCTGGCCTGAGCCTAACTGGTGACAACCCTCAAGAGAACTCCCACTTCTTTTAAAATAAGAGCAGTGGTTGGGTTTCTTCTTCAAAGAATTCTAATTTATACTGTTACACTTTTTTCTTCTTTTCCTAATTTAAAAATGGGAGGGGCAGATGAAATGAGGGGAGGGGAAGATGAAGTGGGGGAGGGGGAGATGAAGTGGGGAAGGGAAAAACTAACCACATGACGCAGAGTGTGTTTGGGGGAGCAGTTTTGGTGTGAAGTCCTTCTCTGGTTCACATGGGCTGTTCTGTGATAGTGATCAGGGCGAGGACAGGGGGGTTCCTGTTCACTTGGAGGACATGTGCTCCTTTGGGAAGGCCCATCTGTAGGTAAAACAGTTTGGCCACCAGCAGCAGCTACTGGAACTAACGCAAACCTGTTTCTTAGTGCCCCTGTCACCTCTGAAGTCTCGGAGTCTCACTGTCACCTCTGGAACCTAAAAATAAAATACTCGCAACTATGCCCCCAATGCTGGAAAGTAAGATGCCGTAGGTGTAGGGTAGAGCCGAGCATCTGCAGTTGCTTTAAAAGCTCCCCAGGGGCTTCTGCTGTGCTCCCAGACTTGAGACCGGATTTCACGGTGTGATTAGGAGAGTCAGAGAGTCCTGAGAGGAGCCCTGCTTCCTACGCCTCCTACCTTCCAGATACTCCAAGTCAGTATTAGACATGAGCAACAGTGGGGAGAGAAATAAATAGGACTCATCCTCTTCGTAGTCATTTCCTCTTTCTGTTGTAATAAATTACCATAAATTTAGTAGCTTAAAACAACACAAATCTATTATCTTATTGTCCTGGAGATCAGAAGTTTGGATTCCAGTCTTGGGGGGCTAAAACCAAGGTTTAGCCCCGCTCTAAGAGACTCTAGAGGGGAATCTGTTTTCTTGCCTGTTCCAGCTTCAGCTTCTAGAATTCACCTGCATGCTTTGCCCTGTGGCCTCAAGCCAGCAGTCACATCATTCCATCTTCTCCTCCCTCCCTCTTTCACCTCTAAGGACCCTTGTGATTACATGGGATTGGGCTCTCCAGTATAATCCAGAATCATCTCCCTCCTCTAAAGAGCCTCAGCCTAATCACATCAGCGAAGCCCCTTTTGCTGTGCAAGGTATCATATTCACTGGCTCCGGGGGTTAGACACAGACATGTTTGGGAGGTAAGGGGTATTACTCTGCTTACCACACTCCTCTTCTAGGAATGTTGGGGTTTGATATGGTTTGAATCTGTGTTCCCATCCAAATCTCATGTCAAATTGTAATCCCCAGTGCTGAAAGTGGGGCCTGGTGAGGGGTGACCAGATCACGGAGGCAGAGTTCTCATGAATGGTGTAGCCCCATCCCCATTCTCGCTTGGTACGGAATAGTGAGTCCTCACGAGATCTGTTGTTTCAAAGTGTATGGCACCCCACCTCTGCTCTCTCTTCCTCCTTCTCCAGCCGCATAAGACTGCCTGCTTCCCCTCCACCTTTCACCATGAGTAAAAGCTTCCTGAGGCCTCCCCAGAAGCAAAGCAGAAGCTAGACTGCAGACCCACGAGTCAATTAAACCTCTTTTCTTTATAAATTACCTAGTCTCAGTAATTTACGTCTATCCAATTAGACAGCAGACGTTTGCCAGAGGAGTCGCTCATGATCAAAGTCTCAAAAACGTCTTTGGCTTTGGTAGTCTGCTCATTCTGCTTGCTACTTATTTCCCCTTCTGCATTTCCTGGTTAATGGTCCTCTCCTACTTCATCTTTCCTCGACTTTGCAGATACGCAGTTCTGGATAAGGCACAATGCTCATTCCTAAATGAGATAAAGTGCACTGCATTTGGCATGCACAAAAGAAAACTAATTTCAGAGCATAAGTTTACAAACTTTGTGTAAAATAAGCTTAGGAAACTCTGCAGCCAAAAATTGTCAATCAGCATTCCTGGCACGTTTGCTCATTAAATGCTATGCAAGTCAAGCAGGTCTTTATCGCTGTTGAAATAGCAAATCTGCACATTTTGTGTGATTCAAAATATTTGTAATAAAACTGCTACTAAATATATAAGCATGGCGTTGGTCCTCACATCACAATTTTTTCTGAGGAGTGAAGGAAAGGATTATACCCAGCAGTATAGCTCTGGGGAGTTTTGCCCATGATGATAGAGTGTTTTGGGGGGTGAAGAGGGAGAAGGAGGGGGAAGCAATTGTAAAACTGAGGGAGTCAGGATTTGGAGCTCCATTTGCTAAGGGAAAAACAGCTGGAAATATACTGTGGTTATTATAGAAAATAAGAAAGTTCCTTGGAAATTAAATTTAGGGAAGATGAAATTGAAAGCAAGAGGAAATGAAAAGTCTCTTTGGTTTAAAGAAAGCACATTTAAGAAAAAGTGAAGCGATGGTAAACATTTTTCAGATACCTCTATGGAGGTCTTGTTTTGTGAACGAACAGTTCTCCTTTATTCATTTTTCTATTATAGTGTTTATCTTTTTTGTTGATTTGTAAGCACTCTTTGTGTATTAGGGCTATTAACCTTTATTTCTGAAGTATGTATTACAAGTAGAGTTCCTATCTCTCAGTCTTGTTTGTGTTAGGCATTATTTTCCTATGCAGGGATTTTTAATTTGTAAAAAGTCAAAACTATCCACTTTTTCCTTCATGCTTTGTGAATTTTTTATGAAGCTCAGAAAGGCCTTCTGTACACCAAGATTATTAAAATCTCACCACTGGTAATTAAAAATGCAAATAAAATGAGATTTAATTTTATACCTATCAAATCCATTCATTCATTCCTTTAGAAAACATTTTTCAAGTGTCCTTTATGTGACAAGCATTGTACTGAGAACTGGGAATACAGGATTACAGAAAACAGAAAAAAAAAAAAAAAATCTCTGCCCTTGTGACATTTACATTCTACTGGATCAAGATAAGCAATAGATGAATAAGTAAACTGCGTAATGTATTAAGGAACAAGTGCTATGAAGTGAAATAAAGCCAGAAAGGAATAGGAATGCTGAAGGGTGGGACAGGTGGCAATTTAAACAGCATGATCAGGACAGGTCTAGTTGAGTCAGCCATGCTGATATCAGGGAGACAGGATCTAGGCAGAGCCACTTGGTATGCTACAGGAACAGCGAGGAGCCCCATGTGGCCAGAGGGGTGTGGGAAATAAGAGTTAAGTGTGGGAATAGGTTAGGGCAGTAAGCAGTAAGTAGTAATAAGTGGAGGAGTAGTCACCTAGACCATCTGCTATGCCCTGTGGGCCATTATAAGGATCCAGGCTCTCACTCCAAGTGACATGGGGTGGCTCTGGAGGGTCTTGATTACAGATATTATCTCACAAATCATTAGAATCATTCTGACTTCCCTGCTGAGAATAGATTCTTCTAGAAGTAGTCAATGTGAGAGGATTAGTGCAATAATCCAGGTGAGAGATGCAAGTGACGTAGCTCTGTGGTAGCAGGGAATGGGAAGTGAGTGACACCTGTGAAAAAGGTAAGACTCGAGGATGGCATCAAGATCTTCAGCCTGGGCAACTGGAAGGGCAGAGTGGTCACTAACTGTGAAGGAAAGGCTGCAAGTGAAGTAATCTGGGGGAAGGGGAAGGTTGGGGAGAGGCTGAGGGGTCTTTTTTGAACACCTCGTCTTTAAGATACTCACTAGGAATCTAAGTTAAGATGGCAGATAGCAAGAGCAACAAGGCAAATTTCCGAAGCACTTTTCCGTCTGTGAGCTGGAGATGTACATTGAGAAATCCTGAGAACACAGGTGGAATTTAAAGCCACGAGACTGAATGAGATGACCATGAGAATGGCCAACATTAAGAATACTGATGGCCGGGCGTGGTGGTTCACGCCTGTAATCCTAGCACCTTGGGAAACGGAAGCAGGAGGATTGCTTGAGCCCAGGAGTTTAAGGCCAGCCTGAGCAACAGAGTGAGACCCCATCTTTAATATAATATATATATTTTTAAAGAATATTGACAATACCAAATATTGTTAGGTGTACAAGAAAATGCACGTTCTCTTATGTTTTCCATCTGAAGCAGAATAACCTTTCTGGAAAGCAGTCAGCCACATGTATCACAATTTAAACATACATAACTTTGACCAAGCAATTCCATAAGAAAGGAGCTACACAGGTGAATAAAAATCAGGATGCTCGTGTCATTAATTATTATAGTGAAAAGCTTGAAACAACCTGAAGTTCCAACAAAAGGGAGTTAGTTATTGCAGTGCATTCACAATTAATATTATATGGCCATTTTAACCTACAGAATAAAGGTTTGTATTCATATGTGCTGTGGTATCTGTAATTGACTAAATACTTTAGCAAATATAGTGTGATGGCGATCATGTGGTTGTTGGGCCTTTTTCTTTACAGTTTAGGCTACACCCTAGGAGGAGACAATTGTTCTAATCAGAACTCCACACCCTGGGGCAGTCAGCTAGTATTTTATCAAAAAGGCCACACTCCAGAAACTATTACTAAAAGCCCTTCTGTAATCCACATCTCTAATCAGCAAGAAAGGTTTTGCTAATTAGCATACTGAATTTCAGAAATGGGTTTTCATAGGAGAAATTAATGGTTGTTAATGAACATAATGGATATTAGAAATGGGCAATCACTGGTGAAATTTGTGGAATTCAAGATCTGTAACTTGGCTAAAATGTTTCGGAGGCACTTTCTCCTCTTCCCTGAACATGATTTTAAAAATGAAAGTGTTTAGAGTGGCCTGAGGCCTGCATTTTTAGGGTTGATCCCTGAAGAGTTCTGCATTCAGCCGTCAGTTTAAAGACTTCGGGTTGCCTATTGCCAGCCCTAAAGGTAAGCGAATCTTATTTGAGCTATAGGGTTTGCCCCAAGTGAACCTTTCAATGAAGTTATGGTTACAGCCCCCAGAGGAAAACTTACAGGACTTCAACATGGAATTTATGGAACAGGTTAAATATACGGTTTTGCTAATAGTTGTTTCTTTATTGAATATCTGCCTACGTGGTAGAGTTAGTTCCGAGAATAACTGCCATTATAACCTGTGAGTAAGATCGTGAGAAGCAGATAACACTCCTCACTCCCTCTCTTTTCACCTGACTACTACTTTTTTTTTTTTTTTTGAGACAAAGTTTCACTCTCGTTGCCCAGGCTGGAGTGCAGTGGCGTGATCTCGGCTCACTGCAACCTCCACCTTCCCACTTCAAGCAATTCTCCTTCAGCCTCCTGAGTAGTAGCTGGGACCACAGGCACCACACCGTGGTCTTACTGCCCACCCCCTGCCAGAAATTTCCCTTTTCCTGCTGGTTTGTACGGCAGTGGATATTTTCAAAGAGGAGTAATCTGTGTGGTAACACATGTTCGTTCATTCAGACAGAGATGGGCGAGTTTAAAATCAAATCAAATCGTTTTGTTTTTTTTGTTTTTTTTTTTTAGTAGAGATGGGATTTCAGCATGTTGGCCAGGATGGTCTCGATTTCCTGACCTTGTAATTCACCCATCTCAGCCTCCCAAGACTACTCCTTTTAACCTAGAACCGAGGGTTACACGTGACTCAAGCTGCAAGGGGGATGACTCAAAACACAGATGTAAGACAAACACCACCCTCCCCAAGTATTCTAGAGGATGAGGATCTTGAGGCAGGAAAGGAAAGAGCTGATATTTGGGTTATATTTTTATAATCAGGAAAAAAAATAAAGCTAAAATTTGTCTTTTAAAAAGGAAAGTGAAAATAGAACGGGAGGGAAGAGAGATGGGTGAGAAAAATATCCAGGGAATTCCATCAGCGTAAACTGTCAGCTGGGAATTGATATTTCACCCCTATTCTTGCCTTCGGTGCATCTTTTTTCGTCCCCAACAGTAGGACTTGAGACCTAAATTACCTAGAAAATTGCTTCTACTTTTTTTTCACTCTGCCAGAGTTCATCATCGTAAGTGACGAAATGTGTTTGAATAGGCACGAACTTTGAACCATTTACCTTATCCAGTTCTCTTCTCCTCTCCCCAAAGACAGTCCGCTGTATTTAGTTTATTTCCTACCATCTGTTTTAAGTAGGAAGATGTTACTTTTAGCTATTCAAATTACATTCATCTTACATTGATTCCCAATGCTGCCTTTCTTCCTTCTTCTCTTTCACTTCCACTATATAAAGTAGTCCCTGATTTATTTCCCTGTGCCCCCTTTTCTACTTCCCCCTCTATTGCTTTCTTCTTCCTGCATCTGTGTCTTCTTATTCCTATTCTCTAGCAATTCAGGTGCCCAGAGGAAACAGCTTGGTGAGAAGATGTCCTGAGAGAATTTCATAGAGTGATTAGTACATCCCAACGTGAAAGGGCATGTTTTTATAAACCCATGTTTTATAAAAAAAAAAAAAAAAAAAAAAAAAAACTTGCCTTCAATGAAGGCTGGAAAAAATAATAACCAAACGATAAAGTTTTCCAAAATCTTTTTTATGGTTTTATAAAGGCAGACTAGAAACAGATGCAAGTTAGGAAGGCTAAATCACAAAACCCAAGAATGCAAGCTTTACAGAATTCTGATAAGAATGTCATGAAACACCATTTTTTCTTCAAACAGCACTTTAAAAAAATACTATTTGATTTTAAACTCACCCATCTCTGTCTGAATGAACATGTGTTACCACACAGATTATTCCCCTTTGAAAATATCCACTGCCGTACAAACCAGCAGGAAAAGGGAAATTCCTGGCGGGGGTGGGCAGTAAGACATGAGAGCTCTGGCCCTTTTAACTGCTGTAAGTAGCTGGCTGTTGCCTTTCCGTGGACCTCTCTCCCCCTCCTGCTGCTGTGACTATTGTTTCTGCTTTGCAAGGACATGTCATTTTACTTACTACTCTCTCTCCCCCTTCTTAATTGGCCTGCAGTAAAAATACAAATTGCACCATCGTACTTTATTATTAGCCATTTGATGGGCCCAAAACTGCCTCGTAAGTACTGCCTAGAGGGCATTAATCAGACCTGCTGACTCTCCTAAGCACCCACTTTTGTATGTTGACCCCCAGAGGAGGCCATTGGGTGGTAACTTTACCCCCTCTCACGGGAACATTTAGCTGGTCCCTGCCTCCCCATTAGCAAAGGCACAACTGAAAGGTGTAGCGCCCGCCCCACAGGGGCCAAGTACGCAGCCCAAATCTCTCCTCTGCACACGAGCTTTAATGCCTGTTGTACTTTATGGACATGCAAAGTCTGTCTCATTTCTCCCCCTCTCTCTAGGTACTAGGGCATAAAGTGAATGTCTGAATCTTAAAACAGTAGCTAAGCTTCATAATCTTCTACAAAGCCTCATGGCTTGGTAAAGACAGCCCCTGTTTCTTGGAAGTAAAATCAAGTAAAATTGTGGTTCCCAAAAAGGGTGATACGAGAGCGAGGTTCCAGCTAGACAAGCATAAGGTGATGGCTCCAGGAGGTATTGTCTGCTGTGCTGGTCCCAATCTGTTCATATCACTGTATATTTCAACAGGGAACACTTATTGAAGATCTGCTTGTGTTATAATGACAATAAAGGTCTATTGTGAGATTTCGGTTTCACAAAGCTCTATTCTTTGTGTAAGCCTCAGCATCAACTTTCTGCTGTCAGATATCTTGGAATTCACATCATTTGTGTGCTCTGAAACATTAAAATAAAATAAAATAAAATAAATTTTTCCATGTAAATAAAAAGGAAAAAAGTAGAACAAACTGATTATGGCCTAATCTCTGCCTTAACTTATTCATTCAGTAACTTACTTATAAGTGCGTCTGTACCTCTGTGACAGAAACTATGTGCCAGAAATACACCCTAATTACTGAACATATTGGTATATGCAACAATTCAGTGTAGAATATGGTGGAACTTCCATTTTATGTCTAACTTAGCAAATGCATCATTTATAGTTTTGTGTAAGGTTCTAGTTTTTCTGCCCCATGTCATTTCTTCAATATTTCTATGTTTTATTTACAAATGTTCATGAGTTCCAAGATTTTGTGGCCA
Source organism: Saimiri boliviensis (assembly GCF_048565385.1). NCBI lineage: Eukaryota > Metazoa > Chordata > Mammalia > Primates > Cebidae > Saimiri > Saimiri boliviensis. Next base: position 150,532,222 of record NC_133451.1, on the reverse strand, counting down.
TAATGATTCTTTAGAAGGACATGTCAGCTCCAAAGAGTGATTTTAACAGCAATGCCTTCAATGCAGTAACAATCAGATTAAGGAGATTCCCAACATATCCCTTGCTTTCTGATGTTACTGTGGTTTCTGCTTACATCCCGAAGCACACACATCACTTGCAGATGTCTCACTCTCCTGCATTCGGGGTTCCTCCGAATCAGCCAACATACGTTCGGCAAACTGGAGGCTTCATGTCCTGTTTCTTTCAGGAAAATGACTCCTCTCAGGCAATAAGCTTACAGACCAAAGATCTGGGCACAGAACTCAGGAAGCACCAATATTCAAACCAGGCATCCCCAAACTTTTTACACAGGGGGCCAGTTCACTGTCCCTCAGACCGTTGGAGGGCTGCCACATACTGTGCTCCTCTCACTGACCACCAGTGAAAGAGGTGCCCCTTCCTGAAGTGCGGCGGGGGGCCAGATAAATGGCCTCAGGGGGCCGCATGCAGCCCACGGGCCATAGTTTGGGGACACCTGATTCAAACCCACTACGAAAATGAAAAGAAGCAGTGAGAAGCAGTGAAAGCAAAACAGGACATAAAGAAAAGGACATCATAGAAGCCAAAAAACAAAAAAAAAAAGAGTCAAAGAGGACATGTTTCCGTGAGGAAGATGTGCTGGAGGACCACAAGAAGAATAAAGACGGGACTCTCACCCAAAACAAGGGAGACCCCACAGAAAACAGAAAGGGTAACACTCAGTGGCCAGGCGTTGGACAGGTTAGCTGGTAAACTATTTGAGGGACAGACTCTATGACTGTTATTTCCCTTATAATTATTCTAACACCTAGCACAGTGCTAGATAAATAGCTGGATAGGTAGGCCTATCCATCCTGGATAAATAGCTGCATAGGTAATACATATATAGAAAATTTTTGTAGAGACAGGGTTTCATTACATTGCCCAGGTTGGTCTCAAGCTCCTGGCCTCAAGTGATCCTCACACCTCGGCCTCCCAAAGTGCTGGGATTACAGACACGAGCCACCACACCCAACCCTATTTTTCTATCTGAAACACAGGAAATCACATCCAAATCACAGCACACAGAGTGGATGCTATTAGTAGAAGCCTTGGTAGAATGTTATGTTGGTTTGTTTTGTTGGGAGGCAGTGTGGAACAGAGAAAAGTTGAGTGGCAGCAAGTTAAGAGAACAAGATTTGAGCTCTGACTCTGCAGTGACTAACTGTATGACCCTGAGCTAACCCCACCACCTCTCTGGGCGTCAGTCACTACCATAGTAAAATGAGGGGAGTGGGCACTGTGGTACTTTTTCCAACTACAGAATGTTGTACAAAGCATCCTTACTGCTCCTCCATCTGAAGGCTTATCCTTTACCCATCTATGCAAAGATTTTCCCCTAGCTATCAAGTCCTTCAGATCCCTAATGCTACGCTCTGGCTGTACCCAATTCTTGCACATAAGCTTGTCCTTGTAGAAATGCCCATTTGCTTCAAACCTTCATTCCTTCAGCACAGCCGATCTCAGCTGAGCATAATAAGGGAAGTAACAGATTATTTAATGGACTCTATTTCTCACCCAGTAAATTGGGCTAGTGTGCGTAATATGTCCTCCGTTTGCCCCTCGGTGTGCGCTCTCTGCCCTGTACTCAGACCTCCTGTACCCTCTGGCCAATGGGAAGCAAGACAGGAAATCAGAGGAAGGAAAGAAGGAAGACAAGTCTGGGGCATTTATTTCCCTGGCTGCTTCCTTGTGAGGCTTCCTGGAGATGACTTGTCCCTTTATTAGAGGTAACTGCCCCCTTCTCAGGAATCATGCTGTGCCATGCTCTCTTTATACAGTTCGGTAACTGGGTTTGGTAACCTGGTTTAGTAACCTCTTGCTCCCTACCCTTTTTCATCTCAGGAGCACTAAGAGCTCCGTTGTTGTGACTCCAGCTTCCTGAATTGTCTCTCCCAGTTTCCATCTACCCACACCTTTGTACATAAGGTTCCTTAGACTTTTCTTGAATTATCCTAATTTGCATTCATTTGTTTTCTGTTAAGACCCTGATACAGAGAGGCATTGCTGGGCTTTTTTGGAGGGAAAGAGTATTTTAAAACTTGCTTATTCGTGTAAATTAATCTCTAGTTCATCAAATGAGTGAACATTGGTAAATGTTTGTTTACCATTGGTTGATAAAACAGTTTTATTTTGTTTTTATAAAGCTGAGGTTTATTCGTGGCCCTTGGCCTATTCATTCCCTTTACCTCCCTACAAATTCTGAAAGACTGTGATCCTTGGTCTATACCAATCCACGCCTTGGTCAGATTTTATTTACTATCATTAAAACCAAATCTAAACACATGAATTTAGGACTAATTTACCCAAATCATATTACTCTCCAAAATACACGTCCTGCAAAAACAAAATATATTGTCTATTCCACCTATTTCAAATTAATTGATTTGAAATAGCCCTCAAAGAAAAGACACCCATTTATCACTCGTGAGAAGCATCTATTATAACACGAGCACCTCAAAGCAGACAGCATTAGGCAATGTTACCTGACCTCCTTGAATTCCCAGAAAAGGAATGGCCAGACTAAGCAAGGAAAGGGCATGGAGCCAGCTGGATTTAGCCATCCGTTTCATACATTCTAACTCCAGTAGAAGTGGCCTTCGAGGAAGTCGCACCACCTACTTGACATGTCTTTTTATATTGCGTGTTACAAGGAATTTTTTTTTTTCTTGACCTGATTTTGTAATCGCTTTGTTTAACAAGCACCATATTTGGAAGTCTGGGGTTTCTATTCCACAGTAGCTCCTGAAAATAGAGATGTTCTTCTTATTCAGATACAGGAAATGTCTAATTCCTACCTCTAAATTGTCTAGGTTAATTGCCTCACTTAATATCCTACAGCAGCAAATTCTATAGCCTAATTCAATGTTTCACCAGAAAAAAAAAAAAAAAATCCCCTGGTGTGAAATTGGGTCTTTAAGTTAGGCTGAGGCGGGGGAGAAGTAGGAGTTAGCATTCGCCTCTCCCCCAAATAAATGTCACCTTGATTAGCAGTCTCTAGAGAAAAAGTGTTAGCACACCTCACTCTCCTCTTCATGAAGCCAATCCAACATGTATGTATCATCAAGTAAAAGCTGGCTGTGAAGCATCTACAGAGAAGCTTGTATCTCTGTATATAAATCACATCTCTTCCCTGTGACAAGTCGTGTCCAGGCAAAGCTTATTACAAATTCAGTTTGAAATCTCAACAAGGAATAGGAAAAAAATAACAGCTTTATGGAGCTATGCTCAGGAAATGATTTGAACTCATCCCAATTTTAAAGTTCCATTCTATACAGCAAGCAGCTAAAACCCCATTTTCTAGGGAACTGCCCTTACAGGGAAGGTGTGGCAAAGCCATCTGCTGCTTTATAGTGATGGTGTTCAGCCTTGTTTTTCTGGTCCAGCTATGAAATTGTACTAATCACAGAAACAGACTGTTTGGCCAGGAAGCAGTGTATGCCAGAGACAAGTGAATTTAAGCCCACATGTATTGAAGCTGCAAGCTTAGTTTGCAATTTATGTGCAAGTGGTTTTGTATTTATTGATCTGGATCGAGTGCAGGTCCTATAGGGGAAATATGACAGATTTCATCTGTCTGACAGCCAAGTCTAATTGTATTTTCAGTCTAAAATGACCAAAGACAAAAGTGCACATGTCGAGAGTCTTCACTCTGGTGCCATATGGAGTATTAGACACAGGGCTGTGGTCACTGTAAGTGTTCATTTTAATAACTAGACACAGGCTGCGTCCTGAACAGCTAAAGCAAGAGAGGTGAGTGTTTTTAATTCAAATCCGAATTAATAGACCATCTGATTCTGCATGAATGTGGGTGGGCCTTTTTAAAGAGTGCCTTTTATAGACATGATTGGGGGGAATTTAAAAGATGTATCATATATTATTGATTCATCTGGACCATGAAACTTCCAAGCCAAAAGTCAAATACTTCCCGCAATGGTTGTCACTACAATTATAGCCAATACTTCTGGGAAGGCCTGCATCTTAAAAATCAAAAAGCATCTTCTAGTTATTATTTCTCCCTCCCTCCCTCTCTCTCTTTCTCTCTCTCTCTGAGGACCTTTGTGATTCCATTGGCTCCACCCAGATAATCTAGGATTGTCTCCGCATCTCAAGATTCTTAGCTTTAATCACTTCTACAAAGTCCTTTTTGCCATGTAAGGTAACATATTCACAGTTTTCAGGGATTCGCATGTAGAAAATTGGGGGTGTAGGGGGTGCATTCTTCTGCCTACTACACCTACCTTGCCAGTCTTATTTCATAAAATTATCCCCTACTTTTCTATCCATTCCAGCCCCACTGATTAAATCCTCAAATAAACCAAAGTTACCTCTGCAGCAGGACCTTTGCACATACTAGTCCTTCTGCCTTCAATTAATTTACTCTTAACCATCTTGCGAATCAAATACCCTCATAGTATCATAGTTTTTTCTTATCACACATCATAGTTTTCAGGCGTACACATTTTTGTGATCACTTGGTTAATGTCTCTCTCCCCAACCAGACTATAAGCTCCATGAGGACAGACACTCATGGAGCTTATAGTCTGGTTGGGGAGAGAGGTTTCTGATTTTGTTCACTTTTGTTCCAGGACCTAGAACAGAGAGCACATAGTAAGCATTTGATGAATATTTGACAAATGACCAATTCATACCTGTAAGTGATGGCCCTCAGCTGTCATGGATATCATCAGGAATTGTTACACACAGCTGGATTAAAGAAAATACAGACATGGCCAGGTGCGGTGGTTCATGCTTGCAATCCCAACACTTTGGGAGGCCAAGGTGGGTGAATCATGAGGTCAGGAGTTCGAGACCAGTTTGGCCAACATGGTGAAACTCCAGCTCTACTAAAAATACAAATAATTAACTGGGCATGGTGACGGGGGCCTGTAATCCCAGTTACTCAGGAGGCTGAATCACTTGAACCTAGGAGGCAGAGGTTGCAGTGAGCCAAGATCGCACCATTGCACTACAGCCAGGGTGACTGTGAAAGACTCTTTCTCAAAACAAACAAGCAAACAAAAAACAGAAAAAGAAAATATGGACATAAACCATAATATGCTCGATCTCATCCAACCTTCATAACAAATTTTTTGGGTGGCTACTGTCATAATCCCCACTTTATAGAGTAACAACCAAAGAGAAGACAACTTAAAGAACTTGCCAAGAGGGCATATCTGGTAGGTAATTGAATCAGAATTCTGTCTCAAGTGGGTTTGCTTCCAAAGACCACACTGATGCCCTGGGATTATTTTCATATGAGCACATGGATGGCTGAGACAATGGAACAAACCTAGCTGAAGTACATGGGTGAAGAGACTATATTCATGCACACATGAACACGTTTCCTAATCCCTCTGTGTCCACTGTGAGGGAAATTTGGAGAACATTCACAGAAAACCCATAAACTGAGTCAGGCATGTGAAAGAAAGTTCTGTGAACATGACTAGGGTGATACGTCCTAGCCCTCACCACTAGGTAATGGACTGGAGAAGAAGAGGGCTTTGAAAGATGCAGGTATGCATAAGGCTGGCAGAACCTTCATTAGTGCCCCAAAAGATGGACTGTAAACCTCATAAAACAGGCGTCCCCAAACTACGGCCCGCAGGCCGCATGCAGCCCCCCGAGGCCATTTATCCAGCCCCCCGCCGCACTTCA